>NC_056735.1:1572188000-1572498000 GCF_019279795.1 Protopterus annectens | reverse complement strand
GAAAATAATGACAGACATTTGATTTTCAGATTTCATACCCTTCAGAAAAATCATACTAATGCAAGACCTACTATTCTATTAACTTTCTAAGTTTATAAGAGCAATATTTAAAAATTGTCCTTATTTTTGGGTCTTTGCCCAACTTTTATTTATGGCTTTGTCCAGATTTCTTGCTCTGAGGTTGAGAGTATGACAAATGTGTCTGGGCCATCACTGTCAGCCAGCGACATTTCAAATTGTGACATACTTCTTGTACCCCACTACCCCATGTAGTGACTCTGGAGGTAAGTATTCAAACCAACCTGTATATACATGTAACAATGAGCTATGTAGAGTATTCAGCATGTACCATAGTGACTGAGCATTTATTTTATGTAAATTGGTAAGGATGGCCAGCATTGATCCCACTGTACCATAGCCCTGGTCATTTCTGGTTGGCCACACCCCTCCCATTGGCCCCACCCATTCAACTGTCTCCTGCAGCCCCTCTTTGATTTGAAGTCACCAGCCACCACTGGCAACTGCATTACCTTCTTACTAATGTTAGGTCCTACTTTATGTCATACAGTTTCACCTAAAAGCTAAAAAAAGACAGAGCACTTGTCAGTTTTCATTGAATACTAAGCAAAACCTTTGATAAAAAAAGTTACCCACCATTTGCTTCAATTCCTCAAACTTATTTACAAAAAAGAATAATTGTAATCTTTCTGAACATAATTTTCAGCAGCTGTGCATACATCATTATTTTATACAGTTATAATGCAATTAACAATGTAAAAATGTTTTTAAAAAAAGACTTTTTCAGAACTACACAAGTACATTTTAATTTTGAGTGTACAGAGATTATTTTACTGACTGTCTTTTTATAGAATTAGGAGGTTTAAAAAAAAACAAAAAACTAGACTGCTAGTGCCACACCCCCCCCCCCCAACACACACAAACATAGTTTTAAGTTATTGAGAGGATACATGACTTAATAACTAGTTTTGGGAACAAAAAGTTTATGTTTTTTTATTATTGATCGTATAGTCCCGTCTCATAGAGGAGGTGATATAAAAACATACCTTGAGAAATTAAAGCTGGAATGGCAGTTAAGGTTAAATGCCACAAATAAACCAGGGCTAAATGAGAATTGTCCCCTCAAGTGTGTTTTAAAACTTAGATCTGTGAAACTTTATAGTTTGTTGACCTTCTATGTGTTTATTATGAAAGTTGGCTATGTGTGGTTAGAGAGGGAGACCATATTCATTGGGTCTAGAATAATAGGCAGAAACATTATGTTATAAGAAGTTAGAATATATATTTTATAATGCTCTCCGGTTTATATATATAAGTACAGATGCAAAGGTTGTATTTTAAAGAAGTTTTGAGTTTTAGTTTAATGTTTTTAATGTTTTTAATTGTTAATATAGGATTTACATATTTTTGTAAGCATGATTAGGTGCACAAATAATTTTCAAGCATTTTTAAATTTAGTTGGTCACTACTAAATGGTACTTAAATGGGCTACCACAGAATGTTGTTTTACTCTGATGAAGCCCACTGTTAAGTTAGGTGAAAGCGTTTAGTTTTAGTTTACATTAAATTCTGTCTTATTTGTACTCTTGGCAGTGGTTGTTTTCTTTATTATTTTATGAGTCTGTATATACCCTTTGGGTGCTTTTAACGAGTTTTGGGAACAATGCTGGCAAGTTGTCAATGATACTTTTGAATGGAATATAGTGAATTGCAATGAACTTTGCCCATTTTATGAATGATAAAAACTTTTCCTTTAAAACTCACTTGCAATTGCAGCTACAAGTTGATGAATTTCTTGTACTTGCGTATAGATAGTGACAAATTCTCCAATATATTATGTGCAAATATGTTTAAAAAGATCATAAGTAATAAGGCTTAGATGACTATAAGTGTGTGCACACATTAACAATAGCATTAGTAAGGCAGAACTCATTAGACTCTAAGGCTTAGCAGACTATAAATGTGTGCACACATTAACAATAGTATTAATAAGAGAGACTCATTAGACTATAAGGTTTTACAGACTATAAGTGTGTGCACACATTAACATTAATATTAGTAAGGGAGAACTCATTAGACTGTAAGGCTTAGCAGACTATAAGTGTGTGCATACATTAACAATAGTATTAGCAAGGGAGAACTCATTAGACTCTTAAGGCTTAGTGGACTATAAGTGTGTGCACACATTAACAATAGTATTAGTAAGGGAGACTCATTAGACTATAAGGCTTTACAGACTATAAGTGTGTGCACTCATTAACATTAGTATTAGTAAGGGAGAACTCATTAGACTGTAAGGCTTGGCAGACTAAGTGTGTGCACACATGAACATTAGTATTAGTAAGGAGAACTAATTAGACTATAAGACTTAGTGGACTATAAGTGTGTGCACACATTAACAATAGTATTAGTAAGGGAGAGCTCATTAGACTATAAGGCGTAGTGGACTATAAGTCTGTACACACATTAACAATAGTATTAGTAAGGGAGAGCTCATTAGACTATAAGGCGTAGTGGACTATAAGTCTGTACACACATTAACAATAGTATTAGTAAGGGAGAGCTCATTAGACTATAAGGCTTAGTGGACTATAAGTGTGGGCACCCATTAATAATAGTATTAGTAAGGGAGAACTCATTAGACTGTCTAGACTGACTACAATAGAGGATGTTCACACAGAAATGTTGGCAATAAGTATATTTAAAGAAATAAATTGAATAGAGACTCAAATTATTCTTCTACAAAATTTGAAATAGAGGGAAGAAGTTCCCATCTAAATGAAAAGGAACTGCAAGACCTGCATGACATGCTTGTTTTCTTATCCAGTAGACTCAACAGTCCTAAAAATGTCATTAAAAATGATTGGAAAATTTGGAATTCAGACTTTGATGTTGAGTAGACAGATGGGGCAGCTTTGATTTTTAAAATAAAAGAAGTTTTAATTTAAAATATTTGTTTGAAGAGTGACATAATGATGAGGTAGCTCCTGTATTGGTTTCCAGTAAAAAAAATGCATATTTTCATGTGGATGCTGCCTTTGTTAACATATTTCAAGAGGCCCAATTAATTTTATGTCAGTTTTGGAGAGGGCATTTAATACAGATGGACACCACATGTAATGTTCTACTTAGTTGTAATATTTAGTTTAATGTGTTGTTGCTTCAGATTTTATATAGGACACAAAGACTCAGCTGCTAAAATGTGCAATATAAACACAACTACACAGTCATAAAAAAATAAAGTTTATAAAGATATACTTTAATATGGCTCTTTTTTCAAACAGTTTTATTTCTATGTCCTACAGAAATTATAGATAGGTCCATGAGAGGTGATGGAAAGAATTTACTGGACCAAAAAGAATATTATTGGCATATGGTCTTAGAGGAATATAGGAAACCTGGTTTAAGTGAAGCAGTTAATCTTATATGCAAGTTGGAAATGCATTATTATAAAGCAAATTATACCCCTTAGGATAATTTATTGTATTTCTGCTTATTTCGTATATGGTTCTAATACCTTTTGTTTACTTTATGACTTTGATTTATTTTGTGCATTTTATAGGTATTTCCTATTTTAAATGGAAAACTACTTTTAGGGTGCTATTATTTGATTTTAGTTTAGTTATAGGCAGAATCATATCACATGATACCTCTCACTGCTTTTATATATTTGAGGTTACTCATTTGTACCCAATCCAAAGAAGTTTCATTCTATTAGAAAATAAAGCATTGAACGATTTTAATTTTTCTAATAATAAAGTAAAAGCTTTTAGAATAAATTTTCAACTGGATGCCTTTTATTTTGATTTAAGGATATATACTCTTCTGTATTATATACAGCCGTGGTGGTACAGCGGTAGCATTGTTACCTCACAGCACGAGGTTCTCCTGTTCGATTCACGGCTGGAGTGCCTTCTGTGTGGAGTCTGCATGTCCTCCCTGCGGTCGACTGACCTTCAAAAGACATGCGTGAATGGGTGTGTGTTCGCTGAAGTTTGGGCTTCGGGCTGGCAACTCGGCACCATAAAAATCAACTGCCAATCATTAGCGGACCAGAGTTCCTCTGTGGCGACCCCTAACCAGGAAAAGCCAAAAAGACAAACAAACTCTACTGTATTATATACACGTCAAACATGATGTAACAGGGATTTTAAAAATGAAACACAATATGCCATGGTGCTTCCATTTAATGCATATGTCCAAACTTGTGATAAGTATACTATAGCCTGCATGCTGTTCCCATCTAGCCCCACACATGAGGCAAAAATTGTCAAATCATTTGTGTTATCTCCACAAAAGAAAAGTGACCTGTCATACATGGCATATATCCTAACAGTAGAGCACATAAATTATGATATTTGTATTGCAGTCTTTTATTTATAGCTAGTAATATAACAAACCAACTTCAGTCTGGGCATTGTTCTTTTCTTTGCTTGTTGTCTTAAGAACTTTTATTGTATTTTTTACCTTTGAACCAGGAGAAAAACATGGCTCAACCCTTTTTTCAAATTGTGTGACTACATAATGGATGATATCTAGAATCATTCTATATTTTTCTACATTTTTGGATGTTTTTCATTTGATCACTGCTTCAGTAGTCTGTGTTATAGGGGTTGTATCCTGGTAAGGATACAATACCCAGCCAGCTTCCAAAGCTTTCAGTGTAGATTCCACACTCCCAAACCATTAGTCAGCTGTCCTCTGCAGCCTTCTGAAAATCAATGGTCAGCAAACACTGTTCCATTACTGGGCAGTTAAGTCCACTTTGGGGGGAAAACTTCCACTTTACTTTGTATGACAGAACATGTTGCTTTTCTGTAAAACTTTGTTCTTTTAATTAGCTAAAAGAAAGTGTTCTAATGATTGTCACACAACTTTTATACTCTTTAAATGAAGTGTTACTTTTGTGGTATAATATTGTTAAAACAAACTTTAAACTATTTTTTCTCTGTTACAAGTTGGGTTATTTTACTTAGAGGACAGGGATACACATTTAAAGTGCTTTAGAACATTGTTTTAAAGGGAAAATGTTGCATTTTTACAACTAACCTGTTTTGCTGAGTATTGCTGTAAGGCTTCCTCAGGAATCAGGCATCTTTTTCAACTTACTATCAAACTCTCTGCAGTTTCCTTGATTCTGCTTTCTTCCAGCGCCAAAAAGATTGTTAAGCAGCATTTGCCACCTCAGCAGGCTGATAAAATGCCTCAGCTGCAGGAGGGTGACTCTGCTGTGGTCAAAACTAGCTCCTCAAACTACTCATCTTCTTCCTTGCATCCTCGCTGGTGTAGTCCTCACAGCCACCATGGATCAGTGGGCTAGATTCATCATATGTGGTTGTTGGAGTGCATGGGGGTGGGGTGGAAGGGAATGCCGCTCTTGTTTGCACTGAGAAAAGGGCAGAGAAAGCTGCACTGCCTAGCCAGAAACCTGCACCCATCAATGGGGAGGTTTTTGCTGCTAAAATTTGGTCAGTTTCTTCAGGCTTTCTTGTCAAAAAGAAACAAAAGGATATGCCCTCTCCTGTCTCAATTACCCTGAACAAGGAGTAATTTATTGGGCTTAGCAGTGCAAGCTCTTATCCCTTCCTATATGGCTGTTTCTTGTAAAAGAAAAGGGGATTCTTTATCTTCTTCAAGAATTTAAACCTCAAAACGATTGTGAAAGCACAGAACATGTTGGTGTCCATCATTCTCACTGCTGCAGTAGCATGTGGGTTGCATCATGCAAAGCATAAAGCAACTGAGGAGCTTCCAGAAGCTTTCATTCCTTTCCACATAGTCACACTGGCTGCTTAAAAACTGAAACTAAGGAGACAGGAAGACTCAGTCTTTTAAGTTTTTATATTCTTATTTCAGATCTGAGCCAGCAGCTACTGCTTTAATGATCTCTGCTGCTAAACCTATTGTTAATAATAATCCATCTCCTTATAACAAGGATGGAAAAACTTTTGATAAATTTTAGAAAACATGTATTCTTCTGCAACATTTGTTCTTAGAATTCTCAACAGTCAAGCTCATATGTTGAAGCTTATGCTTGCTTCTTGTTAGGTAAGAGAATATGAGGAATATTTTGGCATCTGTTTCTTCATTTGAGGAGTAATCTGCTTTATATATCTTGGTGTCTTCTTTCCTCAATGACTACTCATGCAGCTTGGTGTCTTCTTTGCTTTAAGTGACTATCCATGCAGCTTGGTGTCTTCTGTGCCTCAAGTGGCTATCCATTCAGCTTGGTGTCTTCTGTGTCTCACATGACTACTCATGCAGCTTGCTGTCTTGTGTGTCTCAAGTGAACATCCATGCAGCTTTGTATCTTCTGTGCCACAAATGACTACCCATGCAGCTTGGTGCCTTCTGTGCCTCAAGTGACTACTCATGCAGCATGGCGTCTTTTCTGCCTCAAGTGACTAACCATGCAGCTGGGAGTCTTCTGTGCCTCACATGACTATCCATGCAGTCTGGTGTCTTCTGTACCTCAAGTGACTATTCATGCAGCTTGGTGTCTTCTGTGTTTCAAGTGACTATCCATGCAGCTTGGTGTTGTCTCTGCCTCAAATGACTACCCATGCAGCTTGGTGCCTTCTGTGCCTCAAGTGACTATTTATGCAGCTGGGAGTCTTCTGTGCCTCAAGTGACTATCCATGCAACTTGGTGTCTTCTGTGCCTCACATGACTACCAAAGCAGCTTGGTGTCTTCTTTGCCTCAAGTGACTATCCATGCAGCTTGGTGTCTTCTGTACCTCAAGTGACTATTCATGCAGCTTGGTGTCTTATGTGTCTCAAGTGAACATCCATGCAGCTTTGTATCTTCTGTGCCACAAATGACTACCCATGCAGCTTGGTGCCTTCTGTGCCTCACATGACTACCGAAGCAGCTTGGTGTCTTCTTTGCCTCAAGTGACTATCCATGCAGCTTGGTGTCTTCTGTACCTCAAGTGACTATTCATGCAGCTTGGTGTCTTCTGTGTTTCAAGTGACTAGCCATGCAGCTTGGTGTTGTCTCTGCCTCAAATGACTACCCATGCAGCTTGGTGTCTTCTGTGCCTCAACTGACTATCCATGCATCTTGGTTTCTTCTGTGTCTCAAGTGAACATCCATGCAGCTTCATGTCTTCAGTGCCTCAAGTGACTGTCCATGGTACTTGGTGTCTTCTGTGCCTCAAGTGACTACCCATGCAGCTTGGTGTCTTTGGTGCCTCAAGTGACTACCCATGCAGCTTTGTGTCTTCTTTGCCTCAACTGACTATCCATTATACCCATAAGACTTGATATGGAATTTATCCAGTCATGTTCTGCCTCAGGATGAGTTTAATTTGTTACAAAATGGATTGTCTTTCATACGCACTGGTAGGTCTGACTTTGCATATGTTATATTTGATATAAACATGTTTACACATAATTTGATGTTAAAAATGCAGTTTAATGGCACACACATATGCAGGGTAGTCATGTTTGTAAAAAACCTAGCACATTTATACCTGCAGTTAACCCATTAGTTAATGGTTTTGAAAAAATGTGCATAGAGGATGTACATAAGTTGAATGATTTTAATAGGCATAAACATTACAAGGGGCAAAAGTCTTATAATCTAACAAAATCAGAGCATGAAGCTTTACTGGATTTACAAAAGAATGACACAATAGTAATCAGGCCTGCCCATAAGAGAGGGCCTATAATCATTATGGATAAAAATAAATATGATTTCACTATGTTTCACATGCTGAAGGAAGCTGTTTTTTATGAGAAACTGCCCCCTGTTAGGGTTAAGCTGTTTAAAGAAAAAGTGCATAAGCGATTAAAAGATATGTTTTTGAATGACATGATAGATAACAGTCTGTTGTATTATTTTATGGTTACCTCACCTGCTACACCTATTATCCAAGGTTTGCCTAAACTACACAAGAGCACTACTATCCCACCCATGAGGTCTATAGTGTCCGGTAGAAACTGGTGTACTGAACCGGCATACATTTTCATTGAAAAATATTTGAGACCACTTTTAAATAGTAGAGAGCATGAGTTAAGAGGCATGGAACAGTTTTTGAAAGATTTATACACTTTCAATAATTACAACTCTATTGAAGGTGTTCTCATGGTAACACTTGATGTGGTCTCTCTTTTTACTGTTATACCCAATGTGATTGGGTTGTAAAGTTTAACCAGGTTTATGGAAATTTATTCTGATTTCTCTGAAAGTAAAATTATACTAGTGAAAAATTTACTGAATATTGGTCTTAGAAAATAATGTTTTTCTGTTTGGTGATGATTTATGCTGGCAGTGTAATGGTGCAGCTATGGGTACATCCTGTGCCAATAGCTACACCAACGCTGTCATGGTTGTATGGGAACATAAGTTTTTATTGACTGGCCCATATCAGAACAAAGTTTTGTTCTTTCATAGATGACCTTTTTATTTTATGGACAGGTACAGAAATGGAGTTCTTGGAATTTCTTATGTACTTGAATGCAACCACCACTTTTCTAAGGTTTACATCTGTTGTCTCATATGAGAGAATAAACTTTTTGGATGTTCAAGTAAATATTGAAAAAGGGAGCATATATACATGCTTGTACAGAAAGGAATGTTATGTTAACCATCTTTTAAGCAGAGGAAGTATCACCTATGTGTTTGATAATGTCATTTGGAATCAGGTTTTTAGAGCATCTAGGTTCAACATTAGGGATGCAGATTTCCATCAACAATTGAACAGTGTGAGGAATGATTTACTGACCAGAGGCTATGGGGAGAGAGATGTACAGCAGCAAATACAAGAAGTAGTTAGTTTGCAATATATTAAGACTAGGCCTTATTACTCAGATATGGTCTAAGGAAAGAGAGCAGTGGTGATAAGCCTAAGTTAAAGGTGCCGTTAAGCTTCTCTAGCAATGTCGGGTCTTATATGAACATTATACACCTGTATTTAAATCTTTTCCATTCCAGCTTCCATCACAGCCAAAGAATGCCACAGGATTCTGTTTCTCATGGTACCTATGATACTCATGATACCAACTGCAAGACTACTCATGAGAAAAATCCAATAGTAGCTGAAATATCTTTGGTCCTAGCATCAGCATGGGATTTGTGAAAAGGGTGAGTTTGTGGAGGAGACACCAAATTTCTCAAAATCCAAGTCTCCCATTATTTCATCCTGTACCAGCATAGTCAGTGACAACAACCACCTCAGACTTTACTTAGAGAACAATGTCTATGGGGATACATGGACTTTGGAACAAAAAAAAAAGACAATTGTAACCAAAGCAAGACAAAAGACACACTGATACAATTACAGCAGCAAGAAACCTCCTGGTGTATAAGCTAAACTGAGTAAAAGCTCAACAGACCATACAAATGACTTTTATTGAAAATCAGTCAAGCTCTTGGGACTTCTTGAGAACTGATTAAACACCAAACCAGTACTGCTTAATACTTAGTGCTTAAATACTTCTATTGCAAAATTAAATATGATCATGTGATACCAAAAATGTTCATCCAAAAAGGATAATTAATTCAGTGCCTATTAAAAATTATGAAAGAAATGTGTAAGAATATGAGAACAGTAGCAAAAGCCAAATAAATAACTAACATTATCAAAAAAACTCAAGAGTTTTCTTAAAATACATTGCCTATCCAATATACCAAAAGATACAAGTATTTTAAAAATGTTTGTGAAAACACAACCATATGAGAAGTGACATAAACATATATGTAAACACAATTCAATGATCTTGTTCTATAAATTTTGAGATCTAATCTTTAAAAGAGGAAGACTAGAAAGGTTCTCATTTAAACCTGGGGGTATGGTAGAATTTAATCTTAATTGCCACTGTAATTCTTGTCTTTCAATATTCAACTCCCACCAACCCCCCTTAGGTTCCTGGGGATAATATCAAAAATACCAAAACTAAATTGTGTAAACCTAGTACACACCAAAGTGTGCTTTAATAGAGAATTACTGGGATTCTCTTTAGAAATTGCATAAAGATTTGTAAATTGTTTTTCTCAACTGCCTTTCTGTCTTTCCCACATAAAAAATCCACATTTGTTACAGATAGGAATGTGAACTGTATCTTCAGTGGGTGACACAATTACCTTTTTAAAAAGAAAAGTTTGAAGGGAACAAACATTCGGTAAGAAAACAGTAAGCCCTTCTAAAATATAGGGGCATTGTTTGCATGCGTCACAGCACGAGGTTCCGTTAAAGTTGGAATTTATGGGGGCCCTAATTTGTTAAAAGTAATATTTAAGGTTTCTACCAGTATTAAAAACAAAATTTGATCTACTCCCTAAGACCTCAAAAATTTTGGGGATACTCCTAAAAATACTCAATTGTTTGGTAATCATATATTTTATCCCCTTAGAACCAAAACCAAAGGGAACCACCATACTGTTGTTAAAGTTTTGTTTCTCACAATCTTCTGTTTTCTTTTATGTTACCTTGAAACATATAGGTATCATCTCCTAAAAGTGATTTGAACCTAGAACCCAATCCATTGAGAACCCCATCACTTATATAACAAGTCCTGTGGGTACCCCCTTTCAAGGAACATCTGCAAATTTTTACCAAGCTCAACCTAGAAATTTGTTAAGTTTGAGCACATTCTAGCAGATCGAACTAACTGCCCCTTGTAAATGTTCCTTTTGGTAGCAAAGGTGCAATTAGAGATGTCTTTGTACAAAGTAACATCTACATAATCTATACTAGTATTCGAGAAGGTAGACATAAATTTAAAATATGAGCTTTGTTTAAAAATTCTACAAAGTCCTCTGATTCCTGTGATGACATTTTCCAAAGAATAAAAATGTATTCCAGGTAACGTAAATAGATATACCACCCTCCCTTAAATTTTGAAGTGAAGACAAACATTTTTTTCCCAAGCATATAAGACCAAGTTGGCGTAAATGGGTACACAACATGTCCCATTGCAGCACCCTTGGTCTGCTTAAAAAACTCCCCTTCAAAGGTAAAAAAGTTGTTAACCAATATGATTTCCATAACTTTCATTAAGAATTTCACTAAGGTATTGTTTAATGTGGTCAGTTCTTTAACTGCTTCATAAAAAATTCCCAAACCTTCTTGATGTGGTGTGGATGTAAAAAGATTTGCCACATTTACAGTGCTAAAAAACAATTGAGACTGTCCTGCAATGTTGTTTTAAATATTTTCTGTGGTTTTGAACTCTGGTGTCACTGTGAATATATACTTAGTATTGTCTTGTTCTTTTATTATTTATTTTTAATTATATTTAAACCTTTTGTTGTGGTTGATCTCTGTAGAGATATTTACATTTTGAGAGTATTTGCATATTTATTTGGTGACACTGTGTGGGCCACTCCTAATAGCCTTGCCCTTGGTCAAACTACCTTTTGTGTTAATATTAGTATTACACAGTAAGATTGGACACACTTTGTTAAGGGCCTTAAAGTAAATGATAAGGAGTTGACTAGTGGCAGTGGTAACTACATTATAGTCTGGGCTAGTAAACCTGTGCCAGCCTTTCCCAGGTGTGTGTGTGTGTGTGTGTGTGTGTGTGTTTGTGTGTGTGTGTATGTGTGTGCGTGTGTGTGTGTGTGTGTGTGTGTGTGTGTGTGTGTGTGTGTGTGTGTGTGTGTGTGTGTAAATCAAACCTCAAAGAGTGTGTGTGTCAGCTACTTGGGCAGAGACAAAAAGCACTGGTTAGGCAAATACAAAAAGCACTGGTTGGGCAGAGAGAGAGTGCTGGAGGTCTTAGCTTTGTCACTCAACTCTGTAGCTGTGCCAGTGGGGAGTCTTATTGGGGATCTGGAGAAAGAGTGAGAACCAACACCAGACTGACTACGGTCTCTGTAAGCTCTTAAGGGAAATTGCACTTGATGCAGAGAACTGCATCTAGAAATAGTGTATGTGTACTTGTCGTCCTCTAAGTGAATGTCCCCCATTGTTGCCAGTAGTGAGGATTGAGGCTCATTGATTACTGGTCCAGTGGTGGGGTGTCGTAGCAACCTCATACAAAAATCTTCTTGAAAGGGGTGTCGCATAAGAAGCTTCCAAGGAAATCGGTGTCTTCTCCTTCGGATCTTGATTTTATTATGGAAAAACTAGCTCTTGCTTCATATGAACCAGCTCATCAGGTAGGCTTGAGATTTTTAATAAAGAAAACAGTCTTACTGATTGTACTGCAAGAACAGTATCTGAGTTACAAGTTCTAATGGTGGGTCAACCTTATCTTATTTTCCACAAAGGTAGGGTTTCTTTAAGAACTAATGATTCACTGATGTATAATGTGATATCTGAGTTTACCTTAAGCCAAGCTAAGCCCTGTCTTTTTTGCAGAATCTGAAAAAGAGGGATATAGTATACTTCATAACTTGGATGTCTACAGACAACTCAGACTTTCACATATAACTTAATATATATAATCTCTACCATGATCCATTGTCTATACTGGGCCTTGCACCAATGGAATATTATTTGTACACCTAAACTGGGAGACAATACCATAGTATCCTTACATTTTCCAGAACTACCTCATCTGGCATCCTTCAAGTTAGAGGAACTGTATGGCTCCACTCTGAAATTATCACAGACTGACAAGATCCACACTCTGCTACAGACATTGACAACATCATCTCTGCTAAGGACCCTCATCTCCTTCACTTGTGTCATTGCCCCCATCCTTACAGCTACTTCCCAAAAATCTTGACTATAATTGAATACTGGAACATCGAATGATAAGAAAAATGTGACCTTTGTTCTTCTAAGCCTCAATTTTTAGGTCTGTACACCAACAACAGTACTTTACCTGTGATATTGCTTCTAGTGCACCCATCTGTTGCTCAGTCCTTCTGTTGCTACCCTGCCTTCACATAAGAAAAGATCCTAGGTTGCTCTCAGTCAGTTTGAGTAACTATCCCACCTCATCTGTAGCAAATGCCACTCTTTTCTAGAAGAAAGCAGTGACCTCCCATTTGGCAGGGCTGACATTTTATCCAGTCTGTTTCACAGTGGGTGGCAAACTTTTGTGTTGCACACCAGAGATCAGAACCAGCTGAGAACCAAGGTCATCACTATTTGTAGACAGCAAAATATGCATCCCCATCTTGTCCCCATCTGGATCTTCTTTAAACATCAGTTGTGTCCTAATATATCATGTCCATGTTCATCACACACTTGGCAGAGTCTAGTAACATTAAATGTATTTGATTTAATGTGGAGACTACAGCCATAACAGTTTCCATCCTTTCCCTTATGTAATAGGGATACCTGTTTTTCAAATGCCCACTGGGACATCTCCTATACATAGGTGAGAATTTACAGGAAAAAAAAAACATGCCCACAATTAATGCAAGTGAAACAACTTCACTTTTTGTCAAATAAAAAGCGTACTCTTGCTGAATTAAAGTTGTGTCTGTGCCTTCATACAATATTAAGCTATTAACATAGAAGTAGCTGTTTTATGCATATAGTACAGGAAAGTGAGGAAGTATTTTGTTATCCTAAAATCTGAGGACATTTGCAATTTTTTGTATTTTTTCACAAAATTTAACTAACCAAATAGGGACTGTCCTACATAAAGAGAGACAGGTGGTAATCGCCAAGATGCCTTCAGAAATATTCTGATGTCAGGTGAGCAATTACAAATGCAGAATTGAATAAAAGCTAGAAGCTGAAGGAACATCAAAAAAAAAAAAATCAAAGAAAAATATCAGTGTACTAAAAACATAAGCACTGCAACTATTACACTCCATAGCCATGAAATCAGGAAAGTACATTAATCTCATACAAGTGGATGGAAAGCTGAGTGGGGACAGTCTAAAATGATTAATTGGATTCTCACTAAATTTCCTTCTGACATGTGTGATGTTGGTATAAATGCAGATTTGCTGAGTGTCCACTCTTTCTTCTTCAGGATCAGTAGAAACTCTGTCCCTAGCCAAATACTATGTATATTAGTCATCAGACACAATGCTAATTACTGTGTATACCATTTTGGTTCTGACATTGACACTACAGGCTGTTCTTCAGTTACTCATTAGCTGACCTGTGAAAATGAGACTCAAGGATTAACATGTGTATAGATGACACCTCACCACCCTGCCAAAATGGTTAAAATGTACCAAGCCTTGATTAGATATAGAGTCAAGTCTTACTTATGACTATCCTATTATAGATAGATAGATAGATAGATAGATAGATAGATAGATAGATAGATAGATAGATAGGTATATAGATAGACAGACAGATATGAAAACAACAAATACTTAAAAAATATCTCATTGATTCAAACGGACATACTTACAAACATTACAAACATTTGTTTCTTCTTAACAAGCAACACAGGTCTTTTGGAAAGAAAGTGGGCTTAAATGAAAAAGAATCCAGAGTTAGAGATTGCCAAGAATTTGTCACTTAAAAATTAACAACCACACAAAAATGTGACACTCCCCATAAATGCTACAACTTATACAAATATCATTGCTTCACAGGACTCATTTTCCTTTTTATGACTTAAAGTGGTCCATATCCCTGAAATGATCAAATTCTTTTCTAAGCTCTGCCATGGAGAATCAACACAAGTAACATACCTTCCATATATATTTTGAAGGCCAGCTGCAGATCCTATCTTTGACAAGTAGTACCATAATTACTGCCTGTAAGATGCATGGAAGGAAGGCATCCATTTTATGACAGTTTGTACCATTTCAGAACAGGATACTACAGCTCCTTATAATTATCATGTCATAAAATACATCTCCAAACAGCTAAAATCCTGCATGGAACTGTAGAACATCTTACCAACTGTCATCAAGGAGTCTGCTTAGGACATAGAATTAATTCCTAATGAAAAAGAAAATGACTTTCAGTATGATTAAGGAAGAGTTGGTTTAAGCTTGCAGAGCTCTTTCTTTAACTCTCCAAATGCAGTGAATATTCCTTTTTGTGATCAATTGTTGCCAGGACTAATGGCTATACAACTATGTAGTCAGTCCTATATGTTTAACCTATTACATTAAATATCATCAAGAAAAACAGAACTAATTAATATGAATGAGATGCTGCACATTGATGTGTGTGTGTGTGTGTGTGTGTGTGTGTGTGTGTGTGTGTGTGAGTGTGTGTGTGTATGTGTGTGTGTGTGTGTATACGCTCTTGTGTGTGCTTGTGTGTATGTAAGCATACATAGATGACAACGATATATGCACACACACACACACACACACACACACACACACACACACACACACACACACACACACACACACACACACACATGTATCTATATCTCTCTCATACTATATGCAAAGATAAATAGATAGATAAGGATACATATATGGATAGATGGATAGATATGCAGTGGCATAATAAGGGAGAAGAAGAGCAGACAGTCCCCCCAGGTGCAAAGTGTCATGGGGCATGATTGTAAAGTGATGACAGTGAGGGAGTGCCTCGCCATCACATATGCTGAGAGTTCATTACAGCTAGCCTGATGTGCTGAAGAGCTTGTGGTAGTAACTGTAGCAAATAGCTTGTTACTGTTTTAGCATGCAGTTTGCTACAGAAGAAAGAGTACAGAAGAGCCTTTTTTGGAAAGTGGACTCTACAAAAGGATGGTGCAATCTGGGCATCTGAACAGGGCACAAAGCACCAAGTGAGTTAGCTACGCATACATACATACATACATATATTTATCAGCATTGACTGGGTTGCAGGCAGTTGGTTGAATGATCAGCTACATAGACATCTGTTTAGCTGACACCATTTGGGTAATGCAAACAGATGACTGACAGGTATGCAAGATCAACAATCTCCAGGTAAGGGGATATTCCCTTCCCCCAACACAGAGTTAGGATATATAATTAGCAGGGGTGGGGGGTGGAGCAACTCCTCATGAGGTGGATGTAAGGGATTAACCCCCTTCAAAAACACTTGTATTTGGTTTACTACACTCCAGGGTATTCCCCAGAGCATGCGCAAAATGTGTCAGTGTTTGTTGTTTTGATGTAATAATGTCAGTATTCTGGATGTTGGTGTAGCTGGTCATTCATTCAGCTGTCATACATATGTATGTAATATGCCCTATAATAACTGCAAGAATCTCAGCTACTAACTGTAAAAAAACAGTGAGGGCATATCAATCTTAAATGTGAAAGAACAAAAATATCTTGTCAATACTTTGTATCCCACCTTATCTTTTACTCAGCACACTGACAATGCTGTGAGCAAAATGTGTAATCATTTAAAACTATTGGTACAAACTTTAATATCTGCTCATGCCCCCTGCTCAAAATGCAAAACATGTGATAATCCCTTAAATTGAAGATGGTCTCCCTCTATTAAAATGTACTCTTGCTCAAAAACTCATAAACTGCAAATTTGTAAAACTAAAATCTGCAGATTAATGCTCCCGGCAGATATCTACAGTCATAACTGCAATCTCTCAGAAGGCCTCACATTGTTAACTATTCACTGTAGAGCAAACTTGCTACTGACCACCATCACTTGGTTTATAGATTTATAGGTAGTTACTAGCCTATTGGTATCACTTTGTTCATAGGTTCATATGTGGTTACTAAGCTATTAGCCCAACAGCCATTTTAAGCCTGGCCAAGCTTATCCCAAATTTACCAAAATATTGCTGATGTGTATCAATACCCAAAGGAATTTTAAAGATATGATATAGGCTTGTACACACAAGCATTCACAGGCTGCCCCTGTCCATTGGGGATATAGGTGCCAAATAAGGGGTAAACTTGTGATTTCTCATCCATTGGTAGAAGTCCCAAAGACAACATATTTATCACCTATCGGTCAAAAAAAGACTTCCAATCTGAGTCCTTTATTAATGAACTAAAAGCCTGCAACTGGTCATTACTAAAGCTACTTAATCTGGATGATGCTGTCTCCTTCTTTAATTCTAAATTCCTTCAAATCCTGAACAGCCATGCTCCCATCCACTCCTCTAGAGTCAAGACCAGAATAGCTCCTTGGCTTACAAAACAAACCAAAGAGAAAATGTTCCTACGGAACAAAATTTGGGCAAAATGGAGAACCTCCAAAAGCCCAGCAGATCATCTCTACTTTAAACAGTTAAGAAATGCCGTCAAAAAGATATAATCGTAGACAAAAAAAACTGTTATTCCCATCTTCAACACTCAACCTCTAATAATCCTCAAAAGTTTTGGTCTGGCATTAATAAACTCCTCAGACCAGGCCAGGCTAGAACTCCCTCTCCCAGCTCTATCCCCCATAACAACCCTCTGCATATAGCTAATGCTTTTAACAACTACTTCATTGAAGCTATTCACACCCTTACTAGAACACTTACACCCATTACACCTACTTCTACACAACATACCAACAATTCTCTTCTCCCCCTACATTTACAACCAGTACCAACTACCTTTATCTGCAAACTCCTTCAAAAACTTAAACCTTGCACCCCTTCTGCTGACTGTCTCCCAGCAGAATACCTTCAAATCGCTGCTAAAGCCATCGCATACCCTGTTTCCATCCTTATAAACAGAACTATCTCTGAAGGTTACATCCCTTCTCTATGGAAAATCTCCCATATAATCCCCTTACACAAAGGAGGTAAATCCACTGAAACCTCCAACTACTGTCCAATTGCTTTACTCTCCCCTTTAGCTAAAATCATGGAAAAATGTATCCACCATCAACTACTTCACCACCTTCTCCACAATAACTTGCTTGCTAATTACCAACATGGTTTCAGACCCTTTCATAGTACTACATCTGCCCTACTAACTTTTACTGACTGTATTAACAAGAATCGAAACAACAGCTCTCTCTCATCTGCTCTATTTATCGACCTATCTAAAGCCTTTGACGTGGTTAATCATAACCTAATTATCAATACACTAAAAGCACAACATTTAGACCAACAAGCAATCCTTTGGTTTAAATCCTATCTTGAAAACAGAAAGCAGGCAGTACTCTGGGACAATAAACTATCCACACCCCTCCCAGTGGACACTGGTGTACCCCAAGGCTCTATCCTAGGACCTCTTCTTTTTTCCATTTTCATTAATGATCTCCATACTGCTTTTCCACAAACTTCCTGTATACAATATGCTGATGACTCTACACTTATCTGTACTGCCAAATCTTCCTCCTCCCTCCAGACCCTTACCCAAACTGTATTTAATAAAGTAGAAATATGGTTTACCCAACGCTGCCTCCTCCTCGACCCCAAAAAAACAAAACTTTTACTATTTACTCCCACCCAAAAATCACCGCAAATCCACTTTACCACTACCTCTAACAATGGGACTTGTATTTCCCCAGACTCTACCGCTCGTTTCCTCGGAATAACTATTGACCATAACCTCACCTTCGATGACCATGTTAACAATACTATAAAAACCATCAATAAAAAACTAGACTCTCTGTACAGAATTAAACCCTTTCTTACCCCATTAGCTAGGAAATCTATTGCCCAGACTCAGCTTACATCTTCCCTGTTCTATGCATCTGCCATATATACCAATCTATCTAAACATAATCTTTCCAAGCTGGAAATGAGCTATAATAACATCACTAGATTTGCCACTGGCTCCCCTTATAGAACCCACCACTGTTGCAACCTGCAACAACTCAGTTGGTTAGAACTACAGAACCAACTACAATATAATCAACTTCTGATTGCTCAAAAAATTCTCCACCACCCTACTAACACCCCTATCCTTTCTAATCTGATCTCCCCATACAAAAATCTTACAACACTACACTCAGCTAACAAGTTACACATTGCCAACAATATATCAAATAACAAAGCAGGAGATTCACTCTTTTCCAATGTGGTTGGTAGAATCTGGAACAAGCTTCCTGACACACTCACTTCTCTCTCCTCTGCACAACTCTTTAAGAAACACCTCAGATATTACCTAAAAGGACAATGGCTTTGTCCCTGCTCTAAGTCTGATTAAATCATACTTTTACTTTTTCGCCCCCTCCTCTCATGCTTTTTAACTAACCCCTCCCCTGTGAGTCACTGACTTTTGACTACCAACCCCTTTTTTACCTGCTCTTTCTCCTGCCTTGTCTCCACTTTATTTTTTTCTCTTATTCTTTTTTCTTTTCTTTCCCTTACTTTGTGATTTTTTTGATTTAAGTTTCTTGTCTCTCAAATGAATGTTGATGCTTAATTATGTTAACTATTGCATGATTGTATTTGCAACTCCTCTGTAGAATTTAAAATATGATTATGCTAGATCTACTCTAATGTCTCTGTACAGACTTCATAATACTAACTTCTGTACTTGTTATGCTGTATAATTGTAGCTAGTCTTTTTTGCTAAGTTTTTAATACCTTAATGAATTTGTACATGGAGCTTTTCTCCCCGGGCCTCTGCTGAAAATGGATATGTATCCAGCTAGACTAGCCCGGTCAACAAAAATAAATAAATAAATAAATAAAAGTCAAATTTGAATATGGTTAAGGATGAACTTTGCTTCACATAAATGGGAAGCCTGTTCCAAAGAGGGAGTCATCTTTTACACATATGTCAGACTCACCAACATGATCTGTTTATGTCATAGACAAGACTTACATCCTTAGAATTACTATTTATATGTTCTGTGGATGTTCAACAAATACATTAGTGGGGGATCAAAGGATACTTTGCTGGCTAGGCATTGCTTGCTATACAACAATCTGTAGGAGACCGAGTACAGGGACTGAGATATGAGACTGTCTGCATAGGACTTATTTACTTCCTGTATTCTTATTTTGTGGAACCTCTGTGGTGTGTTTAAAGTGGCTGGTTAGGTACATACCGAGGGGTGCAGTGGCACTCAGATCAGCGTAACTATACCTTTAGCAATATATGTTGAGGTAAAAAAATTGAACTTCCCTCAGACAATCAAAAAGCATCTCTGTCAAAAATAGGTTCATACTTCTGGGAAAACTTGAGTACCTCATAAGTGAATACAACAATAAACACAAATGCTAAAAGTAAAGCCTCATTTAATATCGCCTCCATATTTCTGTATGGAAACATTGTTATAATGCTTCAAGCTATTAAACATTAAACACTTTTAGGAAAATATATCAAAATATAATGACAGCTCAGTATGAAGAAGTGATGCATTAGTCTCTCATCATCACACATAGGCTATTGTCAAGGAAAAATTATTGGCCGATAAGCACTGGCATTAGAGTCCAAGACAGATAAACATAATAAGGCTTTCTAACTAAAAAAACACAAATCTAGAAGGAAGGAAAGAAAGAAAGAATAGGTGCTGTATAAACAGGTCAAGGGACATATAATACATAACACTCCCTGAAGGTAAAGAAGGACAGAACATGGTGACTTTTTGATAATGTTGAAAACAATGTTGTCTTCACCACAGGACTTTTCTCATGGTAAAGAATGATCAGATTGGTCAGTTCATCCTCCTCCACCTGTGTCCCTTTCCTAGATGTTGAGATTTATATCAGTAAAATGATACAAGCTGGGCTCACTCACCAGAAGTCAGGATGAGTAATTAATTCTATGGGGCAATATTTCTCCAAGCCATAAACAGAGAAAGAAATATTTACCTTTGGTAAATAATACTAAAAACAAAAGTATTAGAATGCAAGTCAGACAGCTTCAAAGTCTGACTCAGCAGTAATTGTTGGTACATGCTTAAGGCCCAAGTTGTCCTACAGTAGCAAAAAAGTATGTAAGAAAAGGCAGATATGGTTTAACAAATATTTACCAGTATTCTCAAGCAACTATTACAAATTCTGGAAAGATGCATAGGCAGCAGAACTTTCTCAAAGGTTCACTTCTACAATGCATGTTATCTTCATCAACAGCCATTCTCCCACAAGCAGTTACAAGAATTATACAACAGCCATTTCAGATTCATTTGGATGCCTTTCGTGTAAACATAACATTTACTCATTTTAAAGCAATCTTCTTTTTCTCTTCTCTCTATCACTGGAGTTACTTACTTTTCCCACTCAAAAGATACTGTCAGCTGTACCTTGCTTCGCCTGTCATGCAAAATTAATACGTGGCTGCAGGAAGGGATTAGCTTCTGGTCTGAGTGTGGAGGAAGGAACTCTGAGCTGTCTGTAGAATGACTTCAACAAAAAATTATGATAAATTCTAGGAAATGGTTATGTAGCCATCAAATAACACAAACTGTTAGTTTTAAAATGTAGGACGTAGCTGAGAAATGCAACTCAAGAATGTATGCAAGATAATTAAAATAATTTCAGGGAAATTTATCTCAAAAAAATACTTGTATACTATTGATCTGCTATACAAACTGCTTGAATCCTTCAGAGAGCTTCTCAAAAGAAATGTTGGGTTTATATTCACTGAACAGTTTGACACTGAATTAAAAGAAAATGCCTAAATCCTAATTCTCAAAGCACCCCATAATAGCTCTTCATTAACATACTGGAGACTTTTCTCATGTAAATTTTTGCAGAGTATTTCTTTCACCTGCCTGCCTTTGAAATCTTCCTGTTAGTAATTCATTACATTGACGACACCCAAAGTAGCCCAAATGTACTTCTGTACATACATTTTTTGAGCACAATCAATAGCTAACTTGGTTACAGATTGAGTACTTTGTTCTGATTTTGTGGTCAGTCAATTCAATACTGAATAAGCAACTTGTATTATTAAATTCTCATATATCTTCCAATGTAAAAAAATAAAAAAAAAAACAACAAAAATAGCACTTGCTCTGGATCTTATCCATTGCACATATATCTATTATTAGACACAAGAAAATTACTCACATCACTGTATAAGATGGATGGTGGTTATCACCAATTAAACATTATTATTTTCCAAAAGTTCTTACCCTGCAATTATAACACCAGTTCAAATTACAAGTTTTGAATACTGGGCCTACATAAATCTCCCTCATAGATAGTTATGAACTGTGCTGTTCCATATCAGAGGACTTTTCTCTGGCTTGGCTCTTGAGTGGGCTGCCTTCTGGGCTTATTCTCTTTGTCATCTATATGATTGCTTGCAGTTTGTCTGGGGTCTCTTATAGATATTTCAGTTTGTAAACTGGTGAACCTCTTAGCTGCTCATAGGTGTGAGTGTGTGTGCATGCATGCATGCTGATGTCTGTGCGTGTGTGTGTGTGTGTGTGTGTGTGTGTGTGTGTGTGTGTGTGTGTGTGTGTGTGTGTGTGTGCGCGTGTGTGTGCGTGTGTGCGTGCACGCACGTGTGTATGCATGTGTGTGGATCTGTTTGTCCTTCTGTCTTTTGTCTGAGTGATTATGCCTATATTGCGTGATGGACTGCCATCTGCACAGGACAACTTCTCTGTCTTATACCCACTGAGTGCTGCAACAGGCTCCTGAAACACTGCAGTGCTGACTAGTATATTAGTGGTAATGAAGGATTGCTTTAGATAAATATTATATTATATTATACAGTAGCATTACACTGTTTAGTGTTTACAAGTGAGTTAAAGCTTTTTATCAATAATAAATGAAAGAGTTTAGATAGATTCTGTATTATCTTACAGGGAGGAATTTCATATTATAATGTACACTAAAGAATAAAATGGTTTTAAGTTATATATGTACTGAGAAGGGTCATTCATTAGTTCTAATTATACTTAATTTACTTCTCAAATGTTTTCATGTGCTTCGCATGTCTGTTAATAGTCCTTGACAAGCATATTACTTATATTGCTCATGTAGCACATTTTAAGAATTGTATACATATAGCTTATTGTAAATGTCACCAGATTGCAATTTACTTGTTTATATTCATAATATTTAAATTTCTAAATGTTTATCGGTTATAAAGAATAATCTGTATTACACTTTCAAGCTTGTGTTCAACTTCTTGGACCTTGAAATACTGTTTCCTGTTATTAAACAACATTCTTGCTGAATTGGTTACCAGTCTTTCAACCAACATACTTTTTTCTAGTTCATTCATCAAGCTTCTGACTCCTTCATTATAAAGCAGTGTCGAAAGTTTGTAAAAATAACTACTGTTGACTAAGGTGCGACTCTGGAGGGGTGCAGCATTTTATAGTCACTGTAATATGGACAACCGAGATTGTCAAACCTGTGACTAATACTGGAGGTATATGGAAAGGATGTGCTTATTAATGTAAGTTGTGGCTTAGTGTTGTTCCATGAAGGGGTGATTAAGGTAGGGATTATGCCACATCTCATGCCATTGTGAAAAAATCAGCTTGGATGGAGTGCAAAATAGTACAAGAAGTAGATAGAGACAGTACCAGCTAAAACAGAGCATTGATAGATATGAACATGCTATCTAAAGATATTGAGGAAGGGAAACAATATTAAATGAAGAGTGCATATACAGACCAACAGCAAAGTAACTAATTTTGCAGACCTCTGTAATACCAATGGGATATCAAAGGGAACCAGAAAGCAGCATTAAGCAAATGAGCCCTTTGTGACAGCCAAAGGATGACAGATACACAGCATACCACAAACAGTACATGCCAATAAATCATAAGCATTTCAAATATAAAGATATGGACATTGACTACTATAAGCTTATCATTGTCTGCCTAATGCTAGAAAAAGGTTAAGAAAAACTAAGAGAAATGTTTGAAAATTGTGAAATCAAATAAATAACAGAAGATGATGGCAAAAAAAGCAGCATCAAATTAAAGGGGAAATGCGGTGTTTCAAATGCATTCAGACATTGATTCAAATGTGAGTGATGCAGATAATTAGAACACCTTGAACAAGAGTGACAATATCCTCCCTTCTGGTGGGAAAGGACTTCTGAGTGAATCATCTTTAATCTGTGAGGAGAGGTGGACAATGATTTGTCAAATCTAGACAGACTGAAGCCCAGCTGACTAACATAACCATATAATAACAAGTGATCAATCAGCAAGTGCTTATAACCTTCTACTGAAAGCAGTCTTTGTCACAAACAGAAAACTAACACTGAAACATATACGTATTTTAATTAGGGATTTTATGAAAGCAGTTAAAAATCAAATACTTTTTTTGTACTATGACTACAAAAAGCTTGAAGCTATTAACACTAGAAAGTAAAAAAGCACCACTAAACTGAAAAAATGTGTTTGATAAAGTGGAAAAAAACAGCAAAGTATATTAGTCCTAAATAAGAATAGTTCGATGTCTTGCACATATAATTTCAACAACATAGCAGCAGAATGAAGTATATGAAATAGTTTATTGTACCATAAAAGCAAAATTACATGAGAATCTTTCCATATGTAAAACATAAACTTTACCTCTAGCTTTAAACTGCTATGGTGTGTGGGGTCCCTTTCAGATCATCAAAACCCCAGATCATCGAAGACCACATTGTTGAGACAAAAATAACAAAAAAAATTTGAGCGAAAGACAGGAGCAACAGAGATCTTCCTAGGGTAAGTAACCTGTTGGCCAACAAGGTGAACTTTGCCCTATTCCCAACTGTAGTGCAATCGTTTAGTTGGTATATTTAGTTAGGGAGTAGGGTGTGCAGCCCCCCACATTGAGGGTGTAGGGGGCATAGACCCCCCACCTGAGTGGGTTAGAGATGGTATGGTTTAGGTTTTGTGACATTCTGGATGAGTGATTACTTACCCTTGGAAGATCTTCATTGCTCTGGTCTTTCACTGAAATGGGTTTTGATATTTTTGTCTTAACAATGTGGTCTTCGATGATCTGGAGTTTGAAAAATATGAAGTAGACCTGGTGTGTGTGATAAGAAATATACAAAATGAATAATTTATCAACCTATGCAATGGGTTTGACTATAATGTCCATATGAAAGGTACTGAAATGTTCAGCTTACAATGAAATGTAAAATTATGTGCCAATATGTGGCTGGCATAGTAGAGAGAGAGAGGGAGATCCAAGTATGAATAACATATGCTTCGGCTATCCCTTTTATAAGCTTAGTAAAGCTGACCAGCTGCAGAAGAAGACAAAGATTTCCTGATAGCAAGTGTTACCCTAATGCACTGACTATATAAGCATGTTAGTGAACCATAGAATGGATAACACCTCATAATATTAAAAAAATATCAGAGGTCCTTGTTCAGTTTTCATAGGGAGATATAATCAAGAGTAATACAATGAAGTACTTCTTCCAGTGAAGGAGAGATTATGCAACAGAAGAATGGGATTAAACATGTTTTAAGTCCATATTTTCAATGTTTTACCTTTAGAATTAGTGGGACCACCAAGAGGTATATGTACAAAATACAGTGACTTTTTTTAAAGAGATACATTTTTTCATATAGCAATTGTGCTTTAGGTTTACTTGCAAATTACATGAAATGTAAACAACGTTAACATTTTATTTTAATCTTTGAGTGGAACTGCAATTGCTGTCTCATTATTATGACAAGAGGCACATAACTGCTTCTCTCACCACAACTATCGTACTAGAATTTTGAAAAGAAAATGTTTGGTGTTAGTATGTTTTCCTTTTGATATGTAACTTAATTTTAATTTTTAACCTCATCACTCTGGAATAAAATAATCGTTATGTGTACATTATTTTTCACTTCTCACCAAAAGTTTAACATTGGTGAAAAGAGCATTTCATAAGGCATTTTACCATAGTGCATTTCTTCCTATGTTCGCTTCCCATTATACATACATCCATTCTGGTTCTGAGCCTATTTGAACAAGTGAGCTTGTTTCGAAGTCATGCTTAAGCAAATATTAGCTCATACAGCTCCAACAGTGCAGTTAGAGGATGTCCTGTACGCTCCAAGTCCTCTATATAATTGCTGAATCGAGTAAAGCCCTTTGGACTTGATGTTTCTTAGTGCCTTACTTATATTTTAGATGAAGCAGCCAACCACACCATTAGCATTTGGACAAATAGTCAGCGTTCTGTTTGTATTTCTGCAGCATTCATAATATTCTATAAATGAGAGCATTCAGAATATGAGTTATTATCTTTCATTCTTGTCTGCCTTTTGAACTAATATTCCAAGGTTTTAAATATTTTGTGAAAAAAATGGGACTGCACATAAGAGGTGAAATAGATTGTTTCTGCGACTGGAAATCTCAAGCAGAAAATGTAGCATGCAATATATAACTCATTTCTATTCGATGGCCAGTATAAATCAATGTGCTATCAGTTTATGATTTGCTCACACATTCTATCATATACATTTTATTTTGCTTTGCAATGTCTTAAAGTGGTAAATAGACAGTTACTTTTCAGATTCACTCTGTATCTTTACCTTCTACCTTATTATTTTTTCCATATTCACACTTTATTTTGCTATCGGTATTTTTACTTCTGTATATAGTAAATAACATACGAGTCCAAGCTTGTAAATATAAATCAACACACCTTGCTGCTTTCCCTCTATTTTATAAAACGTGATTTTATTCCGTTGCTTTTTTCTTCAACCTAGTCTTAAAATTAGAGTAACTGCCAGCATGTGCATGTATGTGTGTTTCTTTGCATATGTGTGACTCTCTACCTGTCTGCTGTGGATGAAAGAAAGTGAGATATACATACAAATAAACACACAAATGGTGATAAAGAAGTACAGGAAAAGCTGATGTCACATCATTGGTTCCTTTACTATTTAATCTCAGTAAATAAAGTCACATGGGATTTTCCCTTCGGTTCTTGTGTTGTTTACCTTTATGCCCTCTTACCTTCTGCAAGTGGCAATGATATATAGAAGAAGTATGAGTGATTCAGAGATTTTATTTATTTATAATTGCAGGGACTTGCAGAAAATAATCTCTGCTTTAATTACTTAAGATTCATTTGCTTTTACTAGTTCTGCCTCACAACAAAAGCAATTTTAACACTTAGATAGAGAATAACTGGACTTCTGCAAAACTAGTGGTCATGTAAGCACATTGGAAAAATATTTACAACATCAAACCCAATATTTTACATTGCTACACAGTCAGAGCATACTTTCAGAACCAGACTACAACATTCATTTCTGACTAATTTTAATAAGTCTTCTAGCTTCTTAGTGGTGTCAATTCTGATAGAACCAATTATTCTACTTTTAATTCTAGGGCCTATCTCAACACTGGCATCTAAGCCTTTTCTCCCTTCTGCCCTCATATGTTGAGCCTCAAATTACTGTTGACCTTAGGTCATGAATGTTGCTAGGAGATAAACATGTCAGTCATCAGCACTTTACACTACTAACCTGTGCAACCTGTAAGTTCACAACAGCTGACATTTCAGTGTACTGTACTACTCTTGGCACAGGGGATCCAAAGCCAAATTAACCACTCAGTGTTTTACAGCTTAGTCACTGTAACAGTATTTTACAGCTTTGTGCTTTTTGCTTTTAACCGCTCTTGCTTTCTAGAGAGAGACATAATACTAAAATATGATCATTTTAAAAGATTACTGTACAGAAAAAATAATTGTTTCATTTTATTTATATTTTTGTAATATTTGTAATCCAGTTTATATAGCTGCATTGCCAGTGATGTCATTGGCAATTACCAAGCATATTCATCGTAGTTTTGTAATAATATATTGCTGGGATTTTTGTAGTTATCAAAACAACAGTTATTTGCCTTGACACTAAATTGCAATTGTGACTTTTCTTCTGATATGTTTGTATACGTATATCACAACAGTAGACATGGATTACAAATCTAAAGAGTGAATGAGAAATAGCTGTGCAAATGTAATAATAAGTGCAGAGCATATTATAAGATATAAATGAACTATATAAGTAACCAAGTACAAATTATTATTATGTGAATAAAATTCAGAGATAAGCATGTCTGCATATTATAATTTCAACATCATCCAAGTTTTTTGGGACAGTCTTTTCAGGAAAGTTTGCTGGTGACCCAATATTTATGTAGCAACAATCGTATCAGGGAGATCAATCCGTAAGTCCAAATGTTGCACAAAGTGGAGTTGTAGCTGTGTGACTGTCAGGCACAGAATTCACAAGTAGAATTTTGTAGTATCAGTCTTCAAGACAATCTGATTTATGGTGTTTTCATCAGCAGCCTGATATACAATGTATTTCAGAGTTGTATTAGACATTGTGTTGTGTCCATGGAACAGAGGAGAAAGAACGTGCAGCAGGAAAACATGGCACACAGCACAACAGTTTATGGCCCCTCCATGCTAAATGCTCTTCTAAATAACTGCACTGTTTAAGAATCAGTCTCATTTGAGAGACTGGTAACAATGGAAGCAATGTTGAATTCTTGGTGACAGCAATCAGCATCAGTGGCACTAACCATATGAGGGTTATTATATAACCCCATATAAGTCTGGTCCAGGATACATAAATGTGGTAGAGCTGTAATACAGAGAAATATTATCAGGCACACAGACAAAACACTCAAGATACACAAGAATCAGGAGACAGCAGGGTAGCACTGTGAACTCCACAAGAAATAACACAAAAGAGCTGAGATAGAGTGACTGACACACAAAGAGACTTATAATAATACCCTTCATTAAACAAAGAAGTAAAACAGAGAGATGACAATAGGCATACACTGTCCAGTGGTACTCCAGTTACTGTAATGTGTGTTCTATAGGTTCATAGGTTCATAGGCTGATACTAGGCTATCTGCCCTAGGGCACTTTTAAGCCTAGCCAGAGTGTGTTTGGCTTTCGCCACCCTTTTAGATTAGTTGACTGTGTCTCTGTATAGTAGGTCACAGAAGGTAGCCATATTAAGGTTAGTTTACTGTACCTCTGTCTAGCAAGGACACAGAAGCGATCCCAGGGGTAAACATACAGTCTCCCATCCACTGGTCAAGATTTCTCTTGAATAGGGTCAGTGAGGGGCTCTGCCTAATATGGATTGGGATTCTGTTCCAGAGTGAGGGGAGTCTCTGGGATATGAATCTGTCCCTCCAGCATGTCCTGTTTATTTCTGTGCTGAGGTTCAAGTCCCTGGAACGTGTAGCTCTAAGGGATTTGGATTTCTTGAGGTGGAGCATGTCCATTAATTCTGGGTTGGACATGGCTTTATACATCAGACACAGATCGCCTCTGAGTAGGCAGTACGCAACTGAGTAGAGCTGGAGTTTCTTTAGCTGAAGTGCATAGGGCAGCTGTTTGAGTCCCTTGATCCTCTTGGTGAGGTACTTTTGGGGTCTTTCCAGTTGCTGCAGGTGTCAGGTAAGGTACGTCCCAAATGGGGCATTGTATTCAATTATGGGTCTGATAAGTGATGAATAGAGGGGCACAATGACCTCTCTTGATCTAGATGTGAACCCTTTCATGATAAGGTGGGTTATATAGAAGGTCTTTCTAACTACTTTGGCAATGTGATTGTCAAAGGAGAGATTACTATCTACTTGGGTCCCCAGGTCCCTAATTGCTTCTTCCGTACTTAATGGATTACCACCTATGTGGTAATTTGTGGGCACTTTGTTTTTCCCAAAGGGGATGACAATGCACTTTTTGGCATTTAGCTTTAGGCCATGGCTCTGGCACCAGTTGTCCATCTCTGTGAGACCCTTTTGGAGGATGCTCGTGTCAGCCGGAGAGTCGATTATGGCACCCAGTTTGCAGTCGTCTGTGAACTTTGTCAGTCATAGTCCACCCATGTTAGCCTGTACGTCAGAGAAATATATACCGAACAAGAGAGGTCCCAGGACTGAGCCTTGTGGGACCCCACTTGTAAGTGGTTTAGAGTCTGACATGGCACCTGTAATTCTGACCATGTGGGTTCTATCCCTAAGCCAGTTTGCAACCCATCTTGTGACATAGGGGTTGATATTTAAGCTGGTGAGCTTATTTATGATGCCTGAGTGGGGCATTGTGTCGAAGGCTTTTGCAAGGTCCAGGTAGGCTGTGTGGACAACCTTCCCTTCATCTATGGCTTTGGTAACAGTTTCAAAGAAGTCAATCAGGTTCAAGAGGCAAGATCTGCCCTTAATAAAGTCGTATTGGGTAGGATCCAGTGTCTGGAGGTTCCCAATGTCCTTGTTTATGATTTCCATGATGATGCGCTCCATAGCCTTGCAGACCAGGCTGGTCAGGCTTATAGCGCGATAGTTTCCGGGGTCTGTTGTGGCACCACCTTTGTGGAGCAGGGCCACTGTTGCTGTACGCCATTCCTTTGGTAAATATCTTGTAGTAAGACAGAGACTGAACAGTGTCTTTAAGTGAGGGTTTAGTTCTTCTTGGAGCTCATGTAAGACACAGCCCGGGACACCGTCTGGTCCCATTGATGCTGTGTTTTTTGCTTTGGAGAGGGCTGCTCTCACCTGTGCATCTGTGATCACAGGGAGGCTACATTCTGTTGGGATAGACATTTGCTCTTTTGGAGGGGAAGGGGGGGAGAAGTTTGCACTGAACCTTTCTGCCAGGATGTTGGCAATGTCTGTGGGTTCAGTGTATTTATTTGTCATTTTGCACTAACTCAGAGCATATCTGGGAGTTGCCTCCCAGGTTCCTAACATAACTAAAGAAGGCCTTGTGATTTTCCTTAGTGTCTTGTGCAATTTTTCTTTCGAAGTTTGCCTTAGATGATTTTATGAGGGATCGTAGTTTCTTGCTAGTACTGATCAGAGACACCTTCCCTTTTTGGGATTTTGCTCTATCATGTAGTAGCTTCCTCCTTCTGTTATATAGCTTATTTATGGCCGGGGTCCACCAGACAGGTCTCCTGCCTTTGGAGGAGTGAGTCTTGGGTTTATTTGGGATAGCATGCTCCATGCATTCCTGTAGGTGTCCATAGAATGCTTTTGTAAAGGATTCTGCATTTTGCGCCATAGTCTCCACTGGCCCAGGGCCTTTGAAAGATTCCACCTTGGTTTTGAGAAGTGTGAAGTTTGCTTTTGAGAAGTTCTTCACCATGGTTTCCTTGGCTGGGGGTGGGGACAGGATATGGATGTCCAGTGAGATTAATTTATGGTCTGATCTTACAAATGAGGGGTATACCTCTGGTGTGGAACATAGAGACCCCATGTTGGTGATGACCAGGTCTAATATGTTCTCCCCTCTTGTGGGAGTGGTGACCAGTTGTTCCATAGCATTTGAATTTATAAATTCTAGGAACTGTTGGGCGAGGGTGTTTGGGCTTGAGTAGTTTTCCCAATCAATGTTTGAAGTCACACAATATAATGGTGTTTGGAAAGACCTTCATATTTTCTAGTGTTCTCAGGAAAGCTGAGTGGGGTTCCTGTGTTAGGGAGGGTGGTCTGTAGCAGGCTACAAACTGAAAGGCAGTTTTGCCCACTGTTAGTTGCACATGGATGGTCTCCGATGCTTCGTGCAGTGCCACTAACCTGGAGGTGTGGGCATCTTTGATGTATATGGATACTCCCCCTCCTTTTGTGGTTCGGTCAGAGTTTTGTGGCCGAAAAGTATGGTATGAAGTATAACCTGGTAGTGCCGGGGTGCTTTCGGGAGCCTTGAACCAGGTTTCTGTTACTGCACAGATATCGATATTCTCCATACTGAGGAGAGTCTCGAGTGCGTGTATCTTGAGGTTTAGACTTCTGGCATTGAGCAGCATTACCCTTAGTTTTTTCTTTGTGTTGTCTATGGAGGTGGGTTTGTTTTTTGAGCCTTGCCTAAAAAAGGCACTATGGGGGAGGCAAGAGCCTTTGCCAGTATTCAAAAACCCAGGGGTGACAGGTGCAAGCCATCCCTTGCGAAGCCACGTGGCCTGTCGAGCATGTCATCCCAGGCTGACAGACACTGGATGCCCTTTGAATGACACCAGTACTTTAGCCAATTGTTAAAATTGATCATTTTGTCTTTATACTGTGGCATCATTCTTGGTGAGGGCAAGATGCTACTCAAGGTCAGGGTCATACCGGCCTGGGCTACATGATCAGAGAGCTCCTCTATGTCTCTTTTCATGTAGTCCAGGGAGGTATGTCTATGCCAAGTTCCTTTATCCAGTGGCTTCTTAAATGAGAGATTCAACTGTAATTTTTTGCAGACACAACCGGGACAACAACTTCATATTATAACCATTTATTTGAAGGAAGATACACTAATATGAGATCAAAAAAGTAACAGTGGTAAATCTTCAGAGTGCACACAGCAATGCAGTCATATACTAGCTGCAAACAGTCAGCTACAGTGGCATCACCACTAGCCATTTTTTATTTATTTGTTTGTTTGTTGGTTTGTTTGTTTTTGCAGCCCCTTTTATGTAGATTGGATACGCATTTACACCTGCACTACAGTATGGCTACCCTTATCTCCCTCACACCTCAACCCATAGGCACATATTCAACATCTCCCAAGAGCTTAACATTTCCAGGTTGATGTCTCCAGTGCTCTTCTTTACATGTGACTATGGGTGTATAGTATCAGGTTAGTGCACCTGAAAACCACAACTGCTTGCTAAGGTAGGCTTGCTTGATTGGGTAGGCCACATTTCCTGCATACTAGATTCACTATTTGCAGGTTGGCTATAATGTAGCTGTCTCAGGCCCCAGGATGGTTATGCCTCCAAAACCATCCTGCATGCCCCAACCTGTAAACTTGCTAAGCACTACTTCACCAGGGCTACAACAAAGAGTCCTCTTCTACCACTTTGTCATCTATATATACCTCTCCCAGAAAAGGTGAGGCATCACCGTCTCCCCTCCCCCCTCCACACACACATCAGATCCAAGACACCAGAGCCACTAGGTAAACCCAATTAGTTGAGCTACAGTCAGGAATTTAGCCCTTGATGCCAATAGATCTACTATTACCGATGTTATGGGAAACACAATTTGAACTCATGTTGTTGTGTATCTCCTAAATTACATTTGACATCATATACCTCACAGGCAATTTTTTATATATGCTACATTCATCCTCCAATGTCAGAGCACAAATATTTGGAGAAAACAGTACTGCTTATTGCTTTGATGGCCATAGTCTGTAAGTGTACAACCAGGGGAGGGTTAACAGGTCAGGCTTGGATTTTCTTATGCTTCTTTTTTTTTTAATAATAGAGAGAGATCAGAGTGCATGCAGGATTATTAAAACTGCATAAAACTTGAAAAATGAATGAGACAGGTGTTACATTTCCTGCCAAGGAAAGCTCTTTCTCCAATGCAGGGAGGTATGGGAGATGCTGGGGGAAGGGGGTAACCATTCTGCAAATAATTGTTTTCATCATAATAAGAATATGCAGACTTGAACTGCCATTTACAGTGACTGAAGTCAAGTGTTACAAGCACTTATGAATAATGAAACATAAAGGACCTGTCTCTATCTCTCATATAGCTATATGTTTACAAACAGCTATAGATATATGGAAATACAAAACATTTGATGCCTTCTGTGATGACCCACCACTGGACCAGTAATCAAGGAGCCTATATCCTCACCACTGGCACCTGTGGAGAAACATTCATGGGAAAGATAACAGGTACACAACACAGTATTTCCAGATACTGCATCAAGTGCAGATTCTCTTATGAGCACACAGAGACCACAGTCAGTCCAGGACTGATTTCTCCCTCTTCTTCCAGATCACCCATAAAGACTCCCCACTGGCATAGCTATAGAGTTGAGATCTCAGCAGACTGACCAAGCCAAGACCTCCAGCACCTTCTCTGTCCAACCAGTGCTTTGTGTCCCTGCCCTAGTAGCTGGCACACACACACACACACACACACACACACACACACACACACACACACACACACACACACACACACACACACACACACACACACAAACCTGGGAAAGGCTGGCACAGGTTTACTGGCTATGATCCCTTCTGCCCAGACGTTGAGGTAGTTACCACTGCCATCAGTTCCTACTTATCAGCTACTTTAGGGCCCTTAACAAAGGGTATCCAATCTAACTGTGTAATGTTAATACTAATACAAATGGCAGTTTGACCAAGAGCAAGACTATTAGGAGTGGCCCACAGAGTGTCACCAAATAAATATGCAAGTACTCTCAAAACTTAAATATGTCTACACAGATCAGCCACAATGAAAGGTTTACACATATTTAATAATAAAAGAACAACACAATATTAAATATATATTCACAGTGACACAGTTCAAAATTACAGGAAATATTTAAAACAACATTGCAGGACAGGCTCAGACAAATAAAGAAAAATATCTAAACTAAGCTTCACTATATTCCTGACTGAATCTAATGGAATTATACTGCTCCCTAGAACTTAACTTCATTATAGCAAGGCAGGTAGTGTGGTGAGTGGTTCTTGTTTTCAGGTCCAAGGCAGAATACAGAATGCAACGTCTCACTAAGAGACCTCTCAAAATAATATGTAAAATATTACTGCTGAGATAGCTTGCAGAATGTCATCATTTCTTGTCATCTGACTTCTAGTTTTCATGCAAACCACCATTGCTGAAGCTGGCAGTATTTAGCATCTACCTGTAGAAATACTCCTACATGGGCTTTTGCTCAGATCTTTGGCAGATAAAACAAATGCATCCTTTCATGCTTTCAGAAAAGTAACTAGTTCACCCTAAAGACAATACGAAAAGCTTCCTAGTACAGTCTTTGTGTCTCTAGATGCATTGAAACCTGACAGATAGCCTTTTTATGGCCTAGCCTATAAAGTAATTTAATTTCAGATATTTTTCTAAAGTTTGCTGGGTTGAGGTTAACCCTCCAGTTTTCTTTGTTAAAACAGATACATTTAAACAGTTACAATACTGCATGCACATTTCTGTTCTCTTCCTGTAGGGTACACTGTGGATGAATTTTAAACAAAAGCACTATACAAATACCTTTTCAGCACAAATATTTGTACAAAGCAGTTTGATATAAACATGACATAAAGTTAGAATACATTTGTAACACCAGCATCTTGTATGACATACAATTCTAATACATTTGCAAACACCAGCATCTTGTGTAAAGTATTTTGATATTCAAATGACATATAATTATTTACAAAATTCCAGCTAGCTATGCTGGCAGTACCTTCTTTCTTCACACCTTCTGACTAGAACTAACATTTCTAAGAGTAGTATATTTTCTTCATGTTGTACTTGCATTTGAGATAGAAGCACCAACCTGAGGAAGGGTTTTTCACTGTACTTTAGACTGTGTCATATACAACAGCTCAAAACCTTTGCATTTTGGCACATAACCGAAATGATGTAGTAAGGCACCACTCTAAGAAATGTCACAGCATAATTTACTGATCTTCTGCAAAAAATTCCTTAGGGGCATTTCTATCAATTGCACTTCTAGCATGAGAATGATGTCATCATTATTGATTAATTGTAATAACTGATATTAGTTCCACAGGAATGACATGTGTATGGTCACCATTGCCTTAGAGTAGCTATTGTACATATGCAATAGTTTAGTCATCAAGGAAACAAAAATGTTTAAATTAAATCTCCTTCAGCACCTTCTCCAACAGTTGTATTAAATCAAGTGTGTATTCACTGCTAATGAACTCTTAACTGCTGAGGCAAGTAAGCTGAAGGTACATTTTGGGTACAGAATGATGAGTAACAAGAATATCTGTCATCATGGCTGGATCTTCCTTCTATTACCCAAGACAAATTGAGGGAGCATAGTAAAACAACAGTAACTAGGGTTAATTATATTATAAACAAGTATATATATATATATATATATATATATATATATATATATATATATATATACATATCTATATGGGTACCCTTCAGAAGCTCAAAATACTGAAATATCAAATTTCAGTATTTTGAGCCCAGAAAGCTGAATCCTGAGAACAACGAAAGTTCAGAAGCGCAAAATTCAAAACCTCAAATATCAGAGGTTTTGAATTTCATGCTTCTGAACTTTCGCTGTGGTTATGTATTCAGGTAAGTGTGTGTGCGTGTGTGTGTGTGTGTGTGTGTGTGTGTGTGTGTGTGTGTGTGTGTGTGTGTGTGTGTGTGTGTGTGTGTGTGTGTGTGTGTGTGTTAAGGGTTTTGGGTAGGAGCTGTGGTGTGTGTCAGTGTGTTTTGTTGTTGTGATGTGTGTGTGCGAGGAGAATGTAGCTTGTGTGGTGGTGCTTTGTATGTGTTTGTATGTAGTGTGACCTCGGAGTGAGAATATTTAAGTAGGGGGGGTGTATGGGGGCGCAGCTCCCCTCATGGGGGGTGCAAGGGGGCTTTCATGTAGTAGAGAGGTTATTTCTGTGTGTGTGTGTGTGTGTGTGTGTGTGTGTGTGTGTGTGTGTGTGTGTGTGTTTTGAATTTTGCAGTTTTGAGTTTTCGTGGTTTTGTGAACTCTGCTTTCTGGACTCGAAATGCTGAAATTCGATATTTCAGTATTTCAAGCTTCTGAAGTGAACCTATATATATATATATATATATATATATATATATATATATATATATATGTGTGTGTGTGTGTGTGTGTGTGTGTGTGTGTGAGTGTGTGTTAAAAGTCTTTATACTGCAGGACTTATACACACACATTTACAGATATATATATACATATATATATATATATATATATATATAGGTATATATTATATACATCCATATTATACGCACACACACACACACACACATATATATATATATATATATATATATATATATATATATGTATAGGGTTCCACTTTATAATCTCCAAATACTGAAATCTCAAATTTCAGTATCTCAAGACCATAAAGCTGAATGCTTGAAATCCCAAAACCCCAAAACCATGAAACACAAAATTGCAAACATAAACACACCATACACCACAAAACACATACACCATCCTACCCACACTATAACAAATAAACAAAATGCACACAAATACAAAAACACAAATCAACAAGCCTACACTACATATAAGCAGGAAGGCAAGCAGCTCTGCATCCACCATGTAGGGGGCTGCACCTCCTCCACACCCCCCTACTTATATATAATAACTCTGAGATCGCACAAACAGAAAAAGACAGTAAACTCACACCCAGACATTCTGCAGTCCCTTGCGGGTGTGCACACACACACACACACACACACACACACACACACACACACACACACACACACACACACACACACACACACACATGACGCATACAAACACCACCACATCCAACACTTACACACCTGCCTACCCTAACCCACACGTACAACTTACAAACACACTCACATACACTCAAACACCTACACAAAACCCTTACAAAACACACACTTACCTTAAATTCCACCTAAATCCACACGCTACACCAGACACCATCCACACAATACATGACACGTCACTTAACATAAGGCCATAACCGCAAATTCGACTTAGTCGGATTCGCAATTATGCATTTTTGCTATTTTGAAGATTCGACATTATGGTCTTGAGATACTGAAATTCGACCTTTCAGAATTTCGAGATTATAAAGTGATTCCATAGATAGATATAGATAGATATAGATATAGATATAGATGTGTGTGTGTGTGTGTGTGTGTGTGTGTGTGTGTGTGTGTGTGTGTGTGTGTGTGTGTCTGTGTGTGTGTGTGTGTGTCTGTGTGTGTTTTATGTGAACATAGTGAGTGGCATGAAACTTGGTTTAATTATACTATAAATAAGTGTGTGTGTGTGTGTGTGTGTGTGTGTGTGTGTGTGTGTGTGTGTGTGTGTGTGTGTGTGTGTGTCTGTGTGTGTGTGTGTGTGAAAGTGTGTGCTTGTGTGTTAGAAGTCTTTATACCGGACAACTTCCATTCACTGTAGACAAATGCCTTCTTGCAATACTATTAATGATGACAGTAATTATCATTAAAAGGCTGGACAAGTGGATCATCACAAAGATGGATACAATATTCTATTTTTTTAACTTAATGTTCTTTATTAATATTAATAAAATAATCAAGGACAAGTTTCATATAATGTTCAAACAGGACAAAAAAAATGAAATGAACACAGACGTCTCCCATCCTTCCTTCCCAGCTCCTGCTTGTACTAGATCCCCGCATTCACAATAGTGATCCACATTTCAAACAGCTTTAGTTGCAAAAGATCAAGTCGACTGTATGTCTTTGTATTTCCTTACAAAAGAATATAATTCCTGAGCTATAAACAGTCAAACCAGCATGAAATTTAATCTGCATTATACCGGATGAGACATTTATCTAGAATGCCAGCCTACTTAAACTTGTTGAAAGTTAAGAGGTTGAGTTCAACTCAGTTTTTTAGTCATTGATGCTTGCAACATCCAGCCACTTAAAACATCAGAGCTGCAAAAGAAGGCATGTGAGAGCAATCACACTCATTGCACATACAAATATATAAAAAATGAGGAAGAGAGTTCTTGACACTGCATTGAAGAAAATGTCAGACATTCTTCTTTCTTGAGGTCATTAGTTAAATCTTATTTAGCTATCATTATTTCTTGAATCATGTAGAGGGCATTCCATAACATGTGCTATAGGTCCACTGCTCTCACTCTAAGTACTTCTTACAGTCCCTGTAGACATCAGCCATACTATTATTTGTGAAAGACTAAGCAAAATATATAACATATAAGACTTCTGTATTTATAAATTATAGCATTGCTGAGGTATTATTAGCAATAACATTAATATTTGACTAGCCAACTTCATGTATTCTGTCAGACTCATAACATGGTATTTCTCATTAAGTGGTCTTGGTTTTTTTTTGGTGACTAAAGCAATAGAAGTGCATTTTCATGCATTTTACACACCTTATAGTTGGTTCCATCACTTCTTTAAGACACCCATGTAACATAGCTGACAATGGGATTGGAGCTACACCTTTAATAACAATGTGTTGAAGTTGATATATTAACAAAGCAAAGCTTGTGGAAAATCCTACTCATGTCAAAGGGACTATTGCATAACCACTGGTCTGGGTTGCACTTGAATAGGGTAAAGGAAGGATTCTGCTTCACGTGGATGGTAAACCTATTCTAGCAAATGGGATTCTCTGAGAATGTACCTGTCCCTACAACATGTCTTTTTTAAGTCATAGGCAATGTTTAAATCCTTAGATCTAGTAATTTTGGTGCTGTTCATTTTGCAGATTTGCAAAAGGTCCATCAGAACAGGATCCATGAATGCTTTGTGTGCCAGTCATAAACTATCTCTTAACAGTCTGTAGGAAACAGAGTACAGAGGTAGGGCTTAGAGGTGATCTTGCATAGGACATTGTGCTTATGCGCTGCATTCTTTTTGTGAGGAACCTCTGTGGATACTCCAGTTGTTGCATGTGCCTGGTTGGGTACACTCAGAAAGGTGAGTTATACTTAATAATGGGTCTGATGATTTCTGTGTACAGTGGCATGATGACATACCTGGACCTAGATGCCTTACCCTTAATTATAACAGAGTGACATAGAATGATTTTCTTACAATGTTAGATACATATTGGTAGAAAGTTAGGTTACTAACTACGAGTCCCCAAATTCCTGAATAATGTGTCTACATTTTGGGGTGTTTTATCAATGGAGTAGTTTCCCTTTGTTGCTGACTTACCAATAGATACTATTATGCATTTTTTGACATTGAATTTTAAGCCATTTATTTGGCACCAGCCATTTGTCTGTGTTGGATCTTCCTATAAGATGCTCTTAGCTTTTAAGCATCTACAAACTTTATAATCCAGAGGGCCTTTGCATTGGCCTTGACTTCCAAAAAAGAGATGTCAACGAGGAGTGGACCAAGTACAGAGCCCTGAGGGATGTTACTGATGGCTGGCCTCATTGTGAAGGTGGCCTCTGCAATTCTAACATCCTCATAGGTTCATAGATTAGCACTAGGCTAACTGCCCTTGTGAGCCATTTTAAGCCTAGCCAATTATCCCTTGTGAGACTCAAACACTGCACCTTGTGTTTGTAAGGCAAACACCTTAACCATTAGGCCACCCTCCCAACCACTGGAGCCTGTCTGTGAGCCAGCTGGCTGTCCAATGAGTAACACAGGGGATTATGCCTAATTCCATGAGTGTGTTTACAATGCCTGAGTGGGGTATTGTATCAAATGGCTTAGCAATGTCAATTTAGGCAGTAAGTGTCATTTTGCCTTCATCCATTACCTTGGTGAACTTCTCTATGTGCAGTATACATAAGCTGTCTTTGAGAAAACCAACCTGGGTTGGGACCGGGGTCTGAAGGTTTCCTATGCCATTGTTAATCATTTCTATGATTATTCTTTCCATGGCTTTGGATATGAGACTAGTCAAACTAATGGGTCTGTAGTTCCTTGGATCCATTGATAGTCCTGTATTGTGCAGAGAGATGAATATTGCTGTATTCACTTGTCACATACATCCCTGGTAACTATCATATTGACAACACACCCCTTAGAGTCGACCCAGTAGTCAGTGACTTAGAGACACACATAGATAGTAATCTAGCCTTTGATCATCATGTGTCTACAGTGGTGAGGAAATCATTCTATGTTGCACAACTTATAAACAAAGGCATGGCATCTAAGTCCAAGGAAGTCATTGTTCCACTGTATTCAGCATGCATCAGACCTATCATTAATTACAATGCACATTTTGGTTTGTACCTCACCAGGCATATCCAACAACTGGAACATCCACAGAGGTTCCTCACTAAAAGAATACAGGGCATAAGTAATATGTCCTATGCAGACCACCTCAAAGCCCTATCCCTGTATTCTGTCTCCTACAGGCTTTTAAGGGGAGATCTATGCCTGGTATACGGGGCATTGTCAGACTCCACCTTGATGGACCTATTGCATAACCACAAAGCAAACAGTAGCAGAATTGCCCATTCTAAAGACTTAAACCATACCTGTGTTATAAATAGGACGTGCTGGAGAGATAAGGATGTATCCCAGAGACTACCCCATCTATGGAACAGGCTCCCCATCCATGTGAAGCAGAGTTCCTCCTTAACCCAATTCAAGTGCAACTTGGACAATTGGATGGGAAACTGGAAATTCATCCCTGGTTTGGCACCTATGTCTCCAATGCAAACAGGTAACCTAAAAATGGTTCATCTCCACTGCCCACACTTACACTTATCAAGGGTATCAGAACTTGTCAGAGATTTGGGATGCATGGCTAGGTTTAAAAAGGTCCCTGTTGTCATTAGCCTAGTAAACACCTATGAACTTATGAACCTATGGAATGAAGCCTGTGCAGATGATATGGTTGAAAAGTGACACCAGTGGTCCTGATAGGTCATGTTTCTTGCTATGTAGGATGCATCTTGGCATATTATCAGTGCTCATGGAAACTGTTTATTTGGCCTTAGAGAGTGTGTCTTCAACTTGCTCTCTACTGACAATTGGAGGGAATCTGCTAGGTGGTGTTTCCTTGGGGGGGGGGGGGGGCTGAGGGTGAGAGGGGTGTAAAGTTTGTCAGCCAAAAGACTTGTATCTCCTTGTTCCATGAACGTAGCTCCATTTACCAATAGTTTGGCACACTGCTGTTGAATGCCTTTGAAGATTCAAACAGAGCTAAAGAAGGCCTTATGGTTGTTCTTGGCCTGGAACATTATCTTTGCATCAGCATTTGCTTTGTTGGACTTTATTAGTCCTTTTTGTGTCTGTTCAATTTGATGAGAGAGTTTCTATCTTTTTTAGGTTACACATCCTAGTTTATGTTGTGACTTTTTTCTTCTTTTGTAATACAACCTGCATAATTTTGGATTCCGCTAAGGTGGTTTGTTTTATGAGTTAGGTTTGGGCTTACTTCTGGTATATAGCAGATCCTATGCAATCATTGACATGGTTGCACAGAGCTTTAATAATTTCACATAAGCTGCTATGTTACCTCTGTTTTGAGGGCCCTGAAATTTTGACAAGTTATCACTTAATAAATGGTAGTTTACTTGGAGTGATTCCTGTGACAGGGCTTACTGAGATTACAGAACTGACATTTATTTTGAAGGAGACTACTTTGTAGTCTAACCTTTCAAGAAACGACATGGCATGACACATATGATGGTGAGCAGAGGGTGCATCATTCTCTAATATTGTGATTACCAGGTCGAATATGTTTGCAGCTCTAGTAGGTATATGGATTAACTGGTCCAGGGTGTTTGGTTAGCAAAGTCCAGGAATGTCTGTGTCTGCAAATGTTGGGTTCTGTAGGATTCCCAGTTTATAGAGGGATAATTAAAGTAATCTATGACTTTGGCATTTAGTTGAATGGTGAGCGTCTCCATTAAGTGTACGTATCTGCTATAGGTTTCATGGGACATGGAGGGTGACCTATAGCATGCTTGTTATTGATGTAGATTGAAACTCCTCCATCTTTCATTCTTGTCTGTGCAGTTGCTCGTCTAAATGTGTGGAAAGCACTGAAGATTTGCGCTAATGGGGTACTGCCTGCAGCTTTAAACAATCCCCCAGATTCAGCAAACGTCCGTGCAGGAATAACTTATTCCTGCATGGAAGGGACCATTCCTGTGAAGCAAGGCAGCGTGCCATGCATATGTATGAAGGCATGCTGCCTTTGCTCTAATACGTACATGGGGATGTGTACAAGCACAGGGGGCATGTCTGAGAGCAGTGCTCTCACAATACACACATCCCCCGCACACCAGAATTGCCGTATGGCAATCTAAAAAGAGCAAGATTGCTTGTTACACCTCTCAACCCGTTAGAGTAAGAAATCTGGACAAAGCCATAAGGGACAACTGCTAAATATTGCTATTACAAACTTAGAAAGCTGATAGAATAACAGGTTTTGCATTAGCATGAATTTTCTGAAGGGTATGAAGCCTAAAATGCAAATGTCTGTCATTATTTTCAGACTTCAATCTTTAATGATGTGCCAGAGAGCCACGAGTTTATGAAAAGTGGACAAAGAATATATGGCAAAAATCCAGACTTACTGTGAAAAGTTATATGTCATTGTTTGCAAACCACCGCCCCCAACAAATATTTTTTTTTTCACATCTGCAATAAAGTTTAAGTGTAGCTGCGCAGGTGTGCCTGTTGCTTAGCTATGCTTAGCCCAGCTTAAACAGCACAAGATGTTAAATGGCAATAGACATCCAACATAAGCAGTCGTATAGTGGCTAAAGCATATGCTTTGTATGTAGTCATTCATAATTCGAGCTCCACCAAATCCATTTTCATTTTGTATGTGAAATCAGTACAATTTTAATTTATTTGTATATTTATGTAGGCAGTAACTTATATTTCTCAACCAGAGTAGTGTATTAGGCCCAGATGTGAGGTGTCAGTATAATAAAGTTGTGAAACCCCCATATAAACACAAGTGCCCTATACAGTATAGACACAAGAATAAATGTAATTAAAGCACATTGGGGGATGTCAGGGAAGGTAAACAAATTTATAATATGTCAGGAATGATGAATCAATCCCATACAGGTGGTAGTCCATAAAATAAAACATAAACAATGCTAAGCATTGCACAGCTATGCTGACCGGGTGTAAGCTTTGTGTAAATGTGAATGCTAAGAAATGAGTAGCCCAGCTAAGTGGATTTGCCCATTGGTAAGCAGTGCTGAACCTGCCCCTTTAAACACTGCCGACCTTAGCTAAGCAGGTTTGCCGTAGCTTAGCTTAGCTCAGCATATTCAAAACCACTCAATGACAGCAAAGTGTAGGAAATTAGCCATATTAAACCTTGCTGGCAGGAATACAGCCTATAATCAGTTGCAGCTCCACACTGTAGGCAGTATGGCTGGTGTAGGAGAAGGCATTCATTTTTGGGCACAGCGCTGGGGCATACAGGAGTCCAAGGTCATGGTAGGACTCCTTGTAAAAAAACATGACGTGAGACTGCTGCAGGACCAGTACCAGGGCTTCCAATAAAAAGCGGAAGCCTGGGAAAGTCTTGCCTGTGATGTCACCAGTGCCACTGGTATCCCTCGGACTGGTGAACAGATCCGGCACCACTATGCCGACTTGAAGTGGAGGAAGAGGGAGCTCTTGGTCCAGTGGGTCCAAGAAGCATGACAGAGGGGTGATGTCCCAGCAATGTGTAAGTATTCATAGCAATAACTGTTTAACAAAGTCCAGCCTGTGTATGTGATAGATAGGTATGCATAAATGTTTCTCTATCTTCATTACAGCTCCAGCTGAGCAGGTTTCAAACCAGGAAGCCCATGCCAGCAGGATGCAAAGGCTGCATCGCAAGGCTGGTGAGTAGCAATCTAGCTTGTAGTATTCATACCAAATAAATATAAAGGAGTAGAATGTCACCTGGCAGTATTAAAAATGGGTATGGTTTGTAGTGAATAAAGCAGGCAATATTACAGTAATAGTCTCATATAGGTTATATATAAATAAAAATGTAACTGCCTGTCAATAAAATTCAAAACCTTGAACTGGTTGTGCTTACTCTGGTATGGTATGATTTGAAATGTGTACAGGTTATGCATAACAACTATAGCTCTGAAAGCATTAAACAATCAAGTCTCATCTGACAAAGTTAGTGCCTCTATAACACATTATATTAACTGATATCACAAATGTCATGCTCCAAGATCTGATATCTGAATAGTAATGTTGTGTTAACCACTGTTTTCCACACTGTGCTATGTGAAAAGGTATGCATAGGAATGTATGTATAAGAATGTTGTAATTACAAGGTCAGATTGTACAACAAAGTGAGAATGAGAAAGAAATCATTCAAGCAAAAGGCAGCAGTTTCTCAATAGTTCCCTCTGGTGAAGCACACACTTATTAAATTTTTAGCAGAAACAGCCACGGTTCAAATCCCAGGAGTGGTAGTAAGCTGTATGCATAATTTCAACTAGGATTTTGTGAAAATGTGTAGAAACAGTCAGGTAGTATTAACAAACATTCCCTCCACAGGTCTGTCAGGTAAGAGAAGGTATAAAGTAGCTATAAGAAGGCTGTAGTTATACTGTGTCCAACACCCATGGTCCAACCTCAAGGCTGCAAATGACAGCAAGATAAGTACATACACCAAGTGGTCTCCCCCAAGAAATATTCAAACGTGCCATGCTGTCACAGCTACAGGTCCCTGCTAACAACAACCAGGATGACTGATAGAAATCAAGGCAGAGTGTGTCAGTAGAACACACACACACACACACACACACACACACACACACACACACACACACACACGCACGCACACACGCCCACACACACACACACACACACACACACACACACACACACACACACACACACACACACACACACACACACACAGAGTATGAGTCCACAAATGTAACCCTGACTATGTGAATACGGGTTGAAACAGTTATGTAGTATTAATAAACTTTCCCTTCACGGGTCTTCCAGGTAAGAGGAAGTATAAAGTAGCTATAAGAAGGCTGTAATTATACTGTGTGCAAACATACCACTGCCCAACCCAACGCCATAGCTGTTGTAATAATACTTGTAGAGTAATAAGTAGAGCAATGATTATTAAAGCTGTGACCACCGCAAGAATCTAAATTTGTTAATTGACATCTCTCTCTCCCCCCCCTCTTCACCAATAATCTAAACACATAAATGAATGGGTATGTTTTCCACCAAACCTACTGTTGGGACATGTGTCCTGTTGTTCTCCAAATGTTGAAATTAATTCCAATTAATGTTCCCTGTTCAAATACTATCATTGGTGGCCTGTTGCTGTCAATGTAACCTGCATGCTGGTGTAATGCCCACTGTGGTTCCATATATGCATGTGTTCTGTTTGCTATGCAAATGTTCCAAATCTGTTATTTTGGGTTAATGGGAATACTCATGCATGCTGTTATAACTAATCCAGGAATGTGTTTACCATTACTAACCAACATATGTTCTAAAACTACAACACCATAGCACATCAAGGAAGGCCGATCCCAGTGGATCCGCCTCTCTTACCTCATCTGGCCATGGCACCGGGCCCCAGCATGTCTGGGACCCACCCTGGCACCTCCTCATCTGCTGGTCCTGTACCACGTTCAGGTGGAACAGCCTCAGGGGATGAGGCTCAACCCCCCTGGGTGCAGGCACAGACAGGATCCTGTCACCCAAAGCCAGGTCCAGGGTCTGGTTTGTAGTGAGCTCTACAAGGAATTTGGAGATCTGCTATGCCAGCTTGAGGGCCAGTTGGTGCAATTAGAGGGTCAGACTGCCTCTCCTGCTCAGCCCCCAGCACAGCTACCTTCGGGGCCATGAAGGTGCAGTCATGAGTGCCCATGGGTGGGGAACCTCAGTCCCTTTGTTTCCATTTGGGGGCTCGTGGACTTCTGATTACCAAACAACCCTCCCTGTCCAAGGTGTTTACTCCCCATGTGTGTCATATACCGCCACTGTATGCTGTCTTGTCTGTCTTGATTGTCTTCCTATCCAACTTACATCCCCAAATATCCCTACTATCCTTCCTCAACATCCCACTCTCACCTTAAAAAAAAAAGCAATCTGTTCCCCCCCAAAAATTTTGCCCCATACATAGCTGTCCATTTCACACACGTGTCCACTGGATACATGTAATTTTGTCTAATTGGCTTCACAACACATTATTGTTGTCCTCACCCCTCTTTCTTAGGGGTTTGAGTGTCCAAATATACCTCCAAATTCAGTATATATGCACAGCTGTTGCTGTAGAAGAAATGGACAGCTATGGATCTTCCCTACATCCATCCTGCACATCGCTAGCTATCTTTCATATTGTTTTAACCTCTTTGTGCCCCCTTTTTCACCACTTTCCTATCACCCCTTTTTCTTTTCTTTTAAAGAAATCAGCGCAGGGGTAAGCGGGAGTAAGCAGTAGTAAGTGGGAGTAAGCCTGTTTGAGTGGTGCTAAGTTATGCCTACACAGATTAAGCACTTATTAAAGCCAAATATGTGTAGGTGTAGTTACCAGAAGTTAGCATTTCTTACCGCTGCCCAATCCCACTTACAACTGCTTAAAAGTGCCTTAATCACACCATATCCAACAGCTCTTGTTCTGCCCAGCAACAAAATAACCAGAACTGCCAACTCTTGGACCCAGGACCCTCTAAACTAGAGTAAGTGAATATACTGCTGCACCATTTGAGCTTAAAGAATTGCTCTTGCTTTCTCAAACTTATCATGCAGTCTGGTCATTTAACACTAATGAAAAGCTATCCCAGGTCTCAAACCCACAACCCTGTACACTACAGTCATACCAGTATACCATCAGAGATGTATTAACACACTTGTTTTTTTAAACATCATTCAGTCTGCTCATTTCACATTAATGAAAAAGCTAGCAGTCCGAGGTTTTGAACCCAGGATCCTGTACACTGCAGTTAAAGAACATACCACTACACCACCTGTGCTGTATAAAATAAGCTTGTCTTTAGAATGATAGCTACTAAAAAGGAAAAGTGAGCAATGGTTAGCAATATGCAGATGTGGTTAGCTGATGTATGACTTGCTTAAATATAGATGCTAAGTGTTTGTGCATTGGTAAGCATCGCTAAGCAAAGAATACACAAAGTATTCGCCTATACATTTAACCATGCTTTAGCTCCGCTTAGTGCAACGCAAACCTGCGCAAACATGCCTAAAGCCACTTTAAAGTGCCTTAATCACTCTGCCTATTTCTGGCCAGCAACAAAATATACAGCTTTTGATAGTTTTGAACCCCAGAACCTGTATACCATACTCACAGTAGTTAAACACTAAGCCACCTGAGCTATAAGAGGGTGGGATCATTTCTGTAACATATCATGCAGAACAGTCAGTTTACCATAGGGAATGTACAATATGGAAGCAGTAAACATTCACATGATACACACACACACACACACACACACATATATATATATATATATATATATATATATATATATATATATACATATAAATGCATATATATATATATATATATATATATATATATATATATATATATATATATATAAAGAGAGAGAGAGAATATATATAGAGAGTGCACAGAAAATCAAACAGCCAGTAATGCTAGAGTTGCCACCTTTTCAAATGGCCAGAGTCTGATTCTTTTCTGGAAATGAGAATTATTGCATTAAAACATATACCCACACTCGGGTCTCTATTATTTTAGTGAATGCAATAAATTGCGAATGCTGTTTAGTCGAACGTCATTACATGAAATGGCAAAATACCGAAAGCACAGAACAATAATTTTTTTCTTAGGGAAAAAAAATCACTGGGCTGTTTTTGGCACTTTGTCATTTCCTCCACTGTGGTGCAATCTCAGAGTTGGTATATTTAAGTAGAGGGGGTGTGGGGGGGGGGTGAAGCCCCCCACTTTATTTTGTGTTTTGATTTTTTTTTTTCTTTTACGGTTCAGTGATTTTTTTTCCCCTGGGAAAAAAAAAATTGCTGATCCGTGTGTTCGACATTTTGGGTTTTCAGGGATTGTGGGTTGATTATATAGCATTCACAATTCATTGTGTCCGCTTATATAATATAGACCCCCACAAAGGACATAACACCACATGTTTTGCATAACTATAAATGTTTGTGTACTACTTAAGTTGTTTATGCCATTTCTTATAGCATTTTGGTGTTTGAAATACCAAATAACTGATTTATGCAACTATCAAAGAAGACATATGATACTTTCTTGGTCCTACCATCTCAGGACATTTGCCATTTATCATTTTTTATCAGCAGGACACAACTGCACAAAGAGGGTTTGTCTCTTGCAAAGAGGGACAGGTGTCAACCGAAAGTAATACATGAAAAATAAGAAAATAGTACCAAAATCCAGTAGCACCACCAAAGAACACTCCATTACTCAAATTAGAAGAAAACTAAAAAGGAGCGTAACACCATAGACATAAAACTGGAACTTTAATACAACAAAAGCAAGAACAGGATAAGCGCTTTCGGTGTGTGTCTTCCTCAGATCCTCGAAACAATTCCTACACACAACTATTTAAGAACCAGCTAACCAATCTAGTTAAAAGGCAATTAAGCAACTAAAAAATGAAAATTAGAAAAAAGAAAATATTGGCCGCTTAGTAAAACGCTCTCCCCTTGATATAATACAGTTAATAGTTGAAAAAGTTAATACAGGGAGAGTGGCATAACGAACAGTTTCAAACCTTGAAAATGGCGCCAAATGTATAAATTCAAAATCTCAGCAGTATCGGCAGTTTTTCACTTCACCGCAAATATATTCAAATTAATTCCTCTCATTCAAGGTTTGTATGTATCTTCTTACATATCCAAGTAAGTCGCAATGTAGAAAACGACATAAACTCACAAGTGCGTTAGATAAAATAAAGATGTAATTTATTGAAATATGCAATCTGGCAAGCGCTTTCACCCATAGGCTTCATCAGGCCAATAGAATAACAAATTCTAAGTGCTGCCTTTATAGTACTAAAACATGACATCACTTCCTTAGAATCAATTAATATAATATATTTATATTTAAAGATATAAACATCAAAATAATTATTAAAATAATTAAAATACTCAATGAGTAATCATGCAAGAAAATCATATTTACATAAAACAAAATATAGCGTAAACTCCGCTATCTTTTAAAAACAAAACGTAAGTGAACTGAATAGCTTTCCTTTATAATAGTTCAAATATGTTGCGCTAAGTTCTTCATCTAGCACTTACACCACTTAGAATATTCTTGCATAATTGTTATTTAATACGTCACTTTGTTTAAATAAGAATAGACTACTATAGCAAATGACTAATAACAAAAATTTTTTTCACTATAAACTTCAAGTTCCATAGCTAATAAGAAGCTAAATATACATAACAACCACAGAACTGAGCTATTATACATTAGTACAAAACATCCCTTTGCAGCTTTCGTTGCATGTATAGATCATTACGATCTTCTCTCTAATAACGTACATAGCATACAAAGCAGTATTAAAACAAAACAGTTGTAAGGGATGATAATGTGAGACCTCCTTGCAACGTTCGTTACATATATAAATATGTGACCATCATCTTTATACTTAGGTACAATTGCTAGAGCTAAAAAATTCACAATATCCAGTTTAAAACAATTTGGCATTTCACTATAAATTTCAAGTTCCATAGCTAATAGAAAGCTAAATATACATAGCAGACACAGAACTGAGCTATTATAAATTGGGACAAAACGTCCTTTTGCAGCTTTCGTTGCATGTATAAATCATTACAATCTTCTCTCTAGTAACATGCGTAGCATACAAGATGGTATTAAAACGAAACAGTTGCAAGGGAAGATGATGTGAAACATCCCCTTGCAACGTTTGTTACATATAAAAATATGCAACTGTCATCTTAGTACTTAGGTACAGTTGCTAGAGCTAAAAATTCACAATATCCACTTTAAAACCAATTTGGCATATCAGTTATGTATTTCATAACTCACTAAATGCCACCTTACCCAAATTGATAATTAGGCTTAACTTATTTAAATGTTACTGATAACTAATAAAATAAAAATAAAAATTGTAAAATTATAATCATAATATATTATTGGTTATTTAACATGTCTTGTATACAAGAATAAGCTCAACTTACTAGTATAAAAATACCAAAATGGATGGGATATATGATGGTATAAAGCATTTCTTCCTTAATCATACCATGTATTACATAATTGTATAATGTTCCCCTATATATATATATATATATATATATATATATATATATATATATATACTAAGTGACTTTCTAAATACAAGAATAAGCTCAGCTTACTAGTATAAAAATACCAAAATGGATGGGATATATGATGGTATAAAGCATTTCTTACTTAATCATACCATGTATTACATAATTGTATAATGTTCCCCTATATATATATATATATATATATATATATATATATATATATATATATATATATATATATATATATATACTAAGTGACTTTCTAGGAGTGAAACGCGGATAAGGAGGTAAATTATTATAAATAAGAGATATATGTTTATTTATAAATATAGCCTATATAGGATGGATATGACAAACATATAAAAATCTATAAATATATAAAATATAACACGATTATGTATCATGTGTACAACATAAAGTAAAAACAACTAAAATATGTAATTTGCGTATGTGATAAAACATATGCATATATACCTAAACATTCATTAATATAAAAAACTATATAAGTTATATAAAAATAGATAGGCGATAATGATGTATAGTATGTACATGTGATGGAGCATATATATATGTGCCTAAATATTCATATATATATATATATAAGAGCTATATCTTGAGTCTTCTATCTTTCAACATAGGATGAATTGGTATCCTATAATTCAAACCTGGATCTCTATCAGCCCTTAGTCGTATAATCCATTTTGTTTCATTTTGCTCAGTCTGATTACGTATAGGCTCTCTTTTAATTGTAGGATGATTTACATGCATCACCAGAAATCGAAATGTATGTTCTATAGATGTATTCATAACATGTTTCGATAATGCATTTTTATCTGATTTAATCCTAATATTGTATAGATGTTCCCTGATTCTTTCTTTAAGTCGTCTGTCTGTCTTGCCCACATAAAATGCTGGGCAAGACTGACAGATAGCAAGATATACAACATGTGAGGTATTACAGTCAGCTTTAGGATAGAACCTAAAAAATTGTCCTGTTATTGCATGCATAAAGCAAGCTGTAGAATCGATCATCTGGCAAAAATTACATTTTTTGCAAGGTTGTGTTACCCCATGTTTTGTGCTTCTAGATATTTGGACATTGGTTCTATTGGGATTACAAAGCATCCTATATAAGTTGAATTTCTTTCTATAAATAAATTTGGGTGTTTTGCCCACTACCTCTCGGATAGTGGGATCCACTTGTAATATATCCCAATATTTCATATAAGCTTCTCTAATATCTTTAACATCTTCAGTGTAATGAATTGAGATATTTCGATTTTGGTGATCAAGTTTATTATTACTATCTTGATTTATATTAGATTTACTTTGATCAGCGAAATGTGGGAGGGCTCGACCTTGCCTAAGGGTAGTCATTTCTGATAGCCCATGGTTAATTTCATTGATTTTATAACTTCTCTCCAAAAATTGTTGTTTCAAATTATTAATTTCTTGCTCATACCCCTCTTCTGTTGAATTTAATCTGGATATGCGCATTGCTTGACCTTTTACAACATTTTTAAAAATGAACTCAGGATGCATGCTGGTCCTATGTAAAAATGAATTTCTGTAACAGGACTTTCTATAGACTCCTGTATTAAGGAGGCCATTTGATAACCTCTCAATGTATACATCTAGATAAGATACCATTTTTAATGAAGCTGTCATGATTACTCATTGAGTATTTTAATTATTTTAATAATTATTTTGATGTTTATATCTTTAAATATAAATATATTATATTAATTGATTCTAAGGAAGTGCTGTCATGTTTTAGTACTATAAAGGCAGCACTTAGAATTATTTGTTATTCTATTGGCCTGATGAAGCCTACGGGTGAAAGCGCTTGCCAGATTGCATATTTCAATAAATTACATCTTTATTTTATCTAATGCACTTGTGAGTTTATGTTGTTTTCTACATTGTGACTTACTTGGATAATTAAAAAATGAGGCAATGAAACATAGCAACACTTACTCCCCATTTGCATAGTGCACTTGTAACAAAAACCTGTTTTAAAATGACTTAGATCCAAGCTTAGAACAAAACTACATTTTGTTTAAGACAATCAGCATAGAATATTAAAACATAGTAAATAAATAAAACACTGCTGTCATAACCATTACACAGCTTGTAAATCTGTTAAAAACTCAGAGTTCATAATGTTAACATAGCAGGTTCACAACCATAATATTAAGAAGCAACAGTCACAGCCTGATATACAACAAACAAATAACTATTGTCATCGCATAGAAGTCTGGTGAACACTCAGAATTCATATTATGAACAAAATAGAAAAAAACTCACCCATTAATAGCAGAATACACTATAACTCCAAACTTAAAGGATGTCATGTTCACATCTCTAAAAGAAATTAAAGCATGCATAAACACCGATTCTATAGAAAGTATATAGAAGGAATATTACAGAGCTGACATCTGTAACAAAGATGGATAGAAAGTAAAAAATAATAAATCTATAATGAGCTTCCGTATTGGCAGAAAGTCAATCTTCTTTCCTTCAGGAACAGTTTAAGTGGAACATCACCATTAAGCCCTGGTAAACAATTAGGTCTTAAGTCCATTACCCATTTAGATTCTTCCATTTCCATTTGATTTGTTGCATCCCCTTCCTTTATAGTTGGATGAACCATTGCAAGGACCATAAATCTAAATGTATCGGTGGCATTATCTTGAATATGAGCATACAATGCATTCGTAACAACCTTAATGCGTATATCAGATTGGTGCTTAAAAATTCTTTCATTTAACATCCTTTTCATTTTGCCCACATAGAAACATGGGCAAAAAGTACAGGTAGCAACATATACCACGTTCTTACTATTACAGTAACTTCCTTTTTTAATACATGTGAAGGAACCACGTGTAGGCAGATCTGCAAGCAGAGAAAGTAAGAGAAGGAAAGTTCTGCAATGAATTCCTTAGTTGTTAATATCTCGAATAGTATTCTGAAAAAAGTGTTTGTTACTCTACTTGAGAAAGGATTACGTTTTATACCAGCTTTATGTTCACCGCTGCATGAGTGTGTGACTGATATAAAGTGTTCTGGAAGTAATGTGACATTAAAACAAATATTTGGGTCCAATAATAGATCAGATCATGACTCTGAAAGACCACCTAGGAAGCCTAGCACATTTGTTCCAGTAAGCCATCCTACAGTTGAGATTTTTATGCACTTATGTGAGCAAGAACTAGCCAAAATTAGAACAGATGGCAAAGATAAACACTATCAGAATTTGACCAATGAAGAATTGGATATTTTAAAAGAACTACAAACTGGAAAGGATTTAACCATTAGACCAGCTGACAAAGGAGGAGCTGTGGTGATTATAATGAAAGTATGTTGTATATGCTCAGTGATCGAGCAACATACTTAAGAATTATGAAGAAAGAAGCTGATGTGATGAAAAGGAGGATAGAAGATGTACTTTATGAGATGCTTATGAATAGAAGTATAACAAAGGAACTATACAATTTTTTCGTAGTAGAACATCCTGTCATACCTATCATCAATGGACTGCCAAAAATCCATAAAAACAGCTCTAAACCACCCATGCGGCCCATAGTGGCAGGCCGTGGATGATCAATGGAAACCCTCTCAGTCTTTTTGGAAAATGAGCTGAAAAAGCTATTGAGTGATTACAAGAACATAATGAAAGATACGGCACAGTTCCTACAGCATTTACAGGAAGCCCCTACTAACATCTATGACTCCTCCCATTTGCTATTAGTCACTATGGATGTTCATAGTTTGCTTACATCGATTTCTAACTCATATGGAGTTGAAGCCATAAGAGATTTGTATAGTGAAAGGAAATTAGGCTGCTATGTTGTCTGCAGCATATTGGAACTGGTGCTAGACAACAACTCATTTGTTTATGGAGACAGCTACTATTGGCAGAAGTAAGGGGTAGCTATAGGTACCCCCTGCGTGAATAGCTATGCTAATCTCGTGTTGGCCCGGTGGGAAGGGCTATGGCACTGAATGTAAACTTCCAATGGAAAGGGAATGTGCTCCTCTATAATAGATTTGTGGATGACATTATGATTCTATGGGCTGGAAGTGAGGAAGAAGTCCAAAATGTTGTGGATTTTTTTAACACAGACTACTTTGTTTCTAAAATTCAATGTTAAGATGTCCAGAACAGATACTGAATTTCTGGATGTCAAGATCCTATTGGATCCTATTGAAGGGATAAATACTAGGCTGTATTGGAAACCTATGTGGAGGAATCATATGATGCATTTTTCCAGTATGCACCCGAGACATATTTTCCGCAATATGATTGACAATCAAGTCACTCAAGTGTCCAGGCTTTGTACTCAGGATGATATTTTTCTCATGGAAAGCAATAAACTATTACAAGGTTTCAAGGATCGTGGTTATAGGCCAGCCAGAGAAGGAATAACAATAGATTGTGCAAGAGATCTGAGAATGAATAAGGGTAGACCTTACTACTCTAAACAGTATATTAATGGAATGATAAGTGAAGTGATGAAAGACAATAGAATATGCCCTACAGCAATACTCACACTCTGTCCCTAGGTCTGGAACCTTATATAAACATGTAGTTGGCCTATGTCCACAAGTCTTGTTGTAAGAAGTATTCCTACCTGCTGTCTGTAACACTGCTTCCCCCACACATGAAGGATGTCGTCCATACAGGCAAGGTAAAGGGACAACGTCCACATGAAGTAGTCAATTATAGTAGTGGGTTGCCTTGACATTGACTATTGGAAGAACTATACAGCTGCTCTGCATGCAATTAGCAAGGTAGGAGCACCAATTGGTGCAGAAGCCATCACCTGCTCATAAACATCACTTACAAAAGCCATGCTGCAACCTATTCAAACTAGCTTGATCCCTGTAGTGCAGAGAGAGAAAGAGAGAGAGAGAGAAAACAAACAAACAAAAACAAACAAAACAAGAAAGACATAAACCTAAACTGGAACACGGAAGAGTGCATAAAAATAAAACAGGTATGTGAAACATGTAATTGAATGTAGTACTTGGTCTGTAATAATGGGATAGATGATTTTGAAAGAATTATATGTGCCAACAAGACTTGCTGTAATGATGTCCTGCTGAACAGCTGCTATGGACATAGCATCTGGCTCTGTCTGCAGTGGGCCATACCTGTCAACTGTACAGATCTTCACAGAATGTCAAGATTTACACATCATAGTGTTTGGTCTGTTCCTCCTAGCATCTATATTTTTCTGGCAAATAGCTGAAGATGGAAGTCATGAAGTAATGACAAACACTTGAGTTTCATACTCCACATCCTTCAGAACAGTCATGGTAATGCAAAATGTATTATGCTACAAATGTCATAGGTTTGCAACAGGCATATTTAAGATATGTCCTTATTTATCCCCCCCATAATTTCAGGCTTGGTCCAGATGTGATGCTCTAAGTGTGGAGAGGTAGGCTCACAGCTGAGGAACCTGGCTCACCCTGGGAAAGGACAGCTCACATATGACAGCCACTAGAGTATCTGTCAAACAGTCATGACTGTGCCATAGCTAGGCCAGTTAATGGGATGTTGTCTATATCCATATGTTACCCGTGAATATGAGTATTATATATGTTTTTATTGTAAATCTAAGATACCTATAGAGGGCATGTGCATAGCAAAGTACTGCTGCAGATGTGGTGCATCTGGTGAATCTTTTGGCTTTTCTCAGTTACGGGTCGCCACAGCAGAACTCTGGTCTGCTAATGATTGGCAGTAGATTTTTACGTGCTGAGTTGCCAGCCCTAATGTACAACCTTCAATGAAGGTACACCCATTCACGCATGTCTCCACACAGAAGACGCTTTAGCTGAGAATCGAACAGGACAACGTCTTACTGTGAGGCGACAACGCTACTGCAGCACCACCACCGCAGCTAAAGTACTGCTGCAGATGTGTGTGTTAAACTGCAAGTGATATATTGAATTAATAACATTCAACTGTACAGTGTTCTGCCGGACAATAGTCACAGCTGTGACTGATATCTGTAGTCACATACACATATACATGTGTAATGTCAGCTATATTAATACGTTATCAATATTGATTTCCCTGTTGTCACCCATTGATATGGGCCATTTTCCAGAATTCCTGGTATAACTGGTTGAATAGTATGATTGATCTGCAAGACTGTAAATACAGTGTGCCATACTGACATAGAACACAAATGTATACCAGTTATCCCCTGAGCACATGTATGTATACATATGTTCAGCTGGAAGGCACAAAAGTAATAACATGGGTTACAAGCAGTCCAGAAAATAGGTTGTGCATGTTGCACATGTGTGTAATATCACTGCATACAACAGAAATAAATGTGTATAGCTACTGGTTGTTGCATTGCCATGAGACTGATATGGGTACTACAGTAGGCATGACTATCAGCCAGTAATCAGAGAAGTGTACAACTGTGTTGAGTCACTGTTCTTGCCTACAACTAACAGCTATATCAACACCAATATACACTGGATATCCAAAGTGTACACACCCCTGTTGGAATGCCAGGTTTGTGTGCTGTATGCCAGTGAGACCACAGAAAATGATTTAATAATGTTTCTCACCTCAAATGTGACCCATAACCTGTACAATTCTATTGAAAAAGAAACAAAGCTGTTTCAGGGAAGGTGAGCAGCCATTGCCAAGTGAAGATGTGTCATGATGTTAGAGTACAAACCAAGACAAATGGATGCTGTAATCATCTCAGCAGGTGTTTACAATACATATCAGTTTAAGGGTGTGCACACACATTCAACTGGCTTACTTTACTGAATATTATTTCATATATGTTTTTACAGAATAGATTGTCATGTTTTCAATTGAATTGAGCAGGCTATAGGTCACATTACAGGTGGGGATTGAGTTGAAATTAGTTTTTGTGGGGTCATGTTTCAATTGCAGAAACACCAGGCATTCTAATAGGGGTGTGTACACTTTATATCCACTACAGTTATATGGAATCAGCAGTACCTGACCTGTAAAACCATCCTCCACTAAGGATGGAGTAATCACCCTTGGTGGGCAGCAGCAATACACAAAGCACATAATAGGTTGCTATAGTGGCTGTACAGGGACACATAGGTGCAGACCACAACTTGGAAGCAAGTCCACCTCTATCCGAGCAACCATGTAGATTCACAGGTGAGTTCCTGTAAGGCTGACTATGACTATAAATCAGACATATCCACACCACCAAGGCCAATTGCCACAATGTCACCACATATGTAGTCAATCTCAGAGGCAGTAACACAATTCAACCTGTATTGGGTTTAAAGCACACCTCATACACACATGCAATAGATACAGGCAACCTGTATCAGACAGGTTAGGTGGGAACAGTGCCACCCTGTCCACACCATTTGTACAGGGGGATATACACATCAACCACACTCCTGCCCTCATCAATGATGAGAATGTACATAATGCCTACTGATGGCAACAACAGCAAGTCTCCATGGGGCATGAGAACATCACATTCTGCCTCCTACATGAACTCAGGCATGTGCTCACTGCTAGATCACACACTATAGTCAAACACAGACTTGCCGCCATCCACACACCATCCACACTGAAGATGGCCACTGTCATCCCTCTAGACAGAAATGAATGAAGAATAGAGGATTATGCAATTAAGTGTCCAACATTGGGGAAACTAGACAGGTCAGGGCCAGGAGAGTAATGCAAGATGCCAGTGCCATGACAGCTTACAGTGTTATGGTATAGTCTGTATTATTTGCAAGTAATATCCACTGTCGATGTGCAAGTGGACAACCGTATGAGGTCCTGTGGCATTTTTTCCTGTTTATGTCCTCCAGGTAATATGCAATGTCTGCGGCTGCCATCATTCAGCAACACAGAGAATGACACCATAATACAGTATGTGATACAGCATTGTGACATGTTATTCAACTGCAGAGCCCAGGATCTGCAGGAGAGGACAACCCTGTGGAACAAGCTCATCCACAGGGTAAATGATGTTGGCCTGCAGAGCCGAAATTATGACAGGTGCGACATCATTGCACTGACCACATCCACCACGCCCATCAGTGGGCTGCTGCCGTTGCGAGGGACCAACTAGCCATAGGTGGGGTTCAAGCCATCCAGCCCCACTGACACATGCTGAGGAGCTCTTCACTAGCCTTGGGGCACCCGCCCACTGGGCAAGCCATGAAGCCGAAGATAGCATTGTGGAGGTGGGTGCCACCCACACAATGGACGAGGTGAGTGCAGGTAAGGCCCCAATGCACATTACTAGAACACTGTTGCTTATCCATTTTTATCTGTAAAGTATCTACATGCATATGTCATATAAGATAGTCTGTTGCTGGAGTGTCATAATGCATGTACATAATCCTTAGTATTGGGTTTGGACTGTTGATTTGCTGAAATGCTGCTACCACCCTGTACCAATACCACAAGTGTGGCTACTGACATTACTTCTCTCCCACTACTATTTAGGTCCTCCTGGTATACAACTGGGACAGCAGCCTGTACCTGGTGAGTATGGAGTTGTTTTGTTCAGTTTTGACAATACACCAGCCATGTTAATGCAATACTATTTGCCATGCCCACTACCCATATGCATGCTGTACATGTTCAGTTTTGTTGCTGTTAACTGCACTGCATTACAGTGGTTACCATGGTGGCATATCTTAAGGGTATGTAAGATTCCTGCAGTATACCTCACAACCTGTCACTGCAAGATGTGTGGACAGAGATAAACAAAATGGTGGGACAAATGGCTTATACAGTGGATACAACAGTGTATACACCACTATTACAATGGCAACTGTTCCTGATATATACAACGCCAGACCACAATACCACAATCCACACCTTTTACAACCTGTAATGTGATCCTAACATGAGCAATGAATGTGTAATATGGAATCCTATGTTAAGACACCAAATATGGGATATACACCCTTACAAAACACTGATAGCATATGTGTGCACCCACTCCAAATAACATATTGTGGAGGCAGCTTGTGATGTACTGACAGCATTCACTCTTCTTGAGTACACACCTGCCATCAAGTACAAAGCCTCAATGTCACACCAAGTAATGGTCTGCTGTCCAAGAGGTATGTTCATGACATTTGCCCAATTGCCTGCAACAGATGCAGCCATGGCTTGCATACATCTTACAAAGCATGAAATGGATCGCATATCTGAAAGGTAGCAGTCTGGAGTGGGAAAAGTAACCTTACCTTACCATTGCATATACCATGGCAATCAGTGCAGACAGTGATCTAGATGTGTATTAAATATGAGACAACAGAGATGTATAAAAGAAACAGATGCCCATCCAAAATAGATGACAAAACATGTTGCACCCTGGTCAAGGAGGCTGCCCAGAGACATGCAGCAACACTGATGGAGTTGTGGGAATGTCTAGAAAATACTGTCTGTGTAGTACCTGTGTCGACAATTGCCTGACTTCTGCATAAGTGTGGCCTATGGGTTCAGGTAATTAGACGGAAGATTTGTCCCACATGAGACATCATCCAGGGCTCTGTACAGGTAGCAAAAGCATAGCATCAAGTCTCCCAAAGGCATGTGTTGCAATGTGTAATGGTGTCATGAAACCAAGGTTCAAACCTACAGACAGTATTCATAAAGATACGTGTGGTGCACTAGCAGCACCTCACTTCAACTCAGGGCCACCATCTCCAACGTTTAGCTTGCTGGTGCCAGTGTACACCTTTAGGGTTGCTGTTCATTAGCTGGAACTAGGTCTGTAGACATGGTGGGTGGAATTTGGTACACTGCAATAACAAAAAATAACACTTATGTGTGGCCCATGTGTGGCCCATAGCTGACAAGCATCTGCAATAAGGCTGAGGATGGGGAGGGGTGTCAGCTTCAAACACAACAGTGAACTGAAGTATACATCCAAAGTTAGCTAAGAATGGGTGTATCTGAACACAGTCAAGGTTATGAATTGTGCCAGGCATAACCCAGACTCTACAGTAATAGTGAAGCCACTGTGTGACTGCCAAAGGCTGTGGACATGAGCTGACCTTGCAATCTGGCAGGGTTGGAGGACCTTTGTAGGGCAGACAGACAAAATAATGCCAAATAAAGATGGGCCATGCTAGTATACCCCTTCCAGGAATAGTGACTGCTATAGTTCACTTAACAAGTGCTTCAACAAATCATTATTTTAAGGGTGTGCACACTTATGCAACCCGCATATTGTATGCATCTTATTCAGCATTTCCACAACTAACATATTTGTTTGATACTGCATTGGATTGCACAGGTCATATGTCACAGAGGTGTGTGTAATGTTATCAGATGCAGTAGTGTGGCCCCAATGCATATCATTGAAGAGGCTGGCATGTCAACAGGGGTATGTACACTCCTCATATCCACATTAAGCTTTGAAGATTGTTGGTGTAACTGGATTTTATTGCACAAACATGCACTGCTGATGATGAGATCTGCAATGCAAAGGTCAGGCATTAATTATTGACATCAGTCCTCATATCATCCCAGGTATGTCTCAGACAAACACATAGGGACTGTGAGCAACAGAGCAAACATAGCTGCCATACATATACACATTCAGCAATGGTGTGTACACTCGTGAGGTATGATGTACAGTACATGCTAGTGTGCTGTACAGGTGTCAACAATACTGTGTACATGGGTACAGTGTGTTCTAGGGGATGGGGCATCACCTACTAACACAATTCATGCATCACAGAGATATATATTGTTGGTAACAAGGATTATGAATGGCTGCAGTGCATGTTGTTGAGTGTCATATGTTATGCATATCAACTGTTGGGTAATGAGAAGTCCGTGTAATATCTTTGTCCCACTTCACCTGTAAGTGTGTATATGTGTGTGTGTGTGCGTGTGTGTGTGTGTGTGTGTGTGTGTGTGTGTGTGTGTGTGTGTGTGTGTGTGTGTGTATGGGTGGCGAGGAGGTTCAGGGTTCCTCCTGCAGGCAAACTGATGTTAATGCCCATACAGACTCTGACAATGATGATAGGCATAGTGAGGCACAGGCAGGGTTGTCAGGGGCTGAATCTGTGCCATTGGTTGGCATCCCACTTTTATCCACCCCATCCCCACACATAGTCAAAATGCCTACACATACCCCATCACCAATGGCCATAGATGAGGGACAGTTGGCGTGTGGTGGCATGGGACAGGAAAGTGTGGTGACTTTGGCAAGAGTGTCTGTACACAGCAGCCATAACCAGATAACCGGTGAGATCCCACACAGGCAGATCGACAAGGGTGCTCATAGGAGGGCTGCTGGCCATCATGCCCCCATGGTAGAAGTGCCACAGCAGGTGTCACCAGATGCATGTTTTGGGCCATCATGGAGGCACAGGCACAAATGGGACATTACACCAGATATAGTCTGAGGCTCCAGAGGGCTACTATTCCTGCTGTGCATGACTACATCCATGGTCATGCAGATGCCCATCGTTATTTTGCAGAGGCCGTGGATAGATTGTTGGGTGAGATGGTGGGAATCCTTGACCATGTGGTATCTGTGGTAGAGCATGTGGTGGGAGTAGGGTGTCGGCAACATGAACGTAGGTCAGCAACACCAACAGGTGGAGGTCTACATGGATGTGCAACATCTCACTCCCGCTCCATACTGGCAGTACCAGCAGCAGCACTGCAGGGGGTGGTGCGGTCCACACCACAATGTAGCAGGCCACATGCAGGTGGTTCTGGCTGGTCCCAACAGGGACACAATTGTCATCGTCAGGTGAGAGTACCATATCTTGGCTTCTGCCTAGTGGTGCCCATGCAACCCCTTTCAGGTGCAGTTCCTGTGTCCATGGCTGGACATAGTTAACTGTACACCCTGCCATGTACAGTCCACAGCTGTTCAACATACCCCTGTATAGGGCAGTCACATGGCAGAACCTTGTGCATCCATATGCACACACATCACCATCACAGCTAGGGCACCTCAATACTTACACACACCACATCTGTACAGGCCATTTAATAACAACCCCCTAACCCACACACATGATTTCAACCAAATGGCTCAGCCTAGGCCTCTGGCAAGCCCACATCACAACCTGTGCATATGATGATACCTGTGCCACATCCCTGTCATTCCTACCATCAATGCAGGGTCATGCTAATATGATTCTGATGCACAGGGTGAATGTATTACAGTTTAGCAATTTAATGCTGTTTAAAGTGTTGTTAGCTGGAATGTTTAATGCTTTCATGTCTGGGTGTTTAGCTGTCCAGCTATGATGCATTATTGCTGTTATTAACACTGACTGAATATGGTCTCCATAATGTATTCTGTTTGTGTTCTAGATGGCTGTGTGTCAGGAGGATGTTGGTCTGCTGTCCTTTCCTACAAGGGGTGTGGCACTGTGGTAACACATTGACTGTGTCATATCCCAGGGACAGCTGAACACAAGTAACAGGTCTGTATAACAGTTATTAAATGTGCCACATGGTTGAGAGGTCTAAGGGGTGTATACAGGTGAGTGCATGATGGCTAATGTAAGCAGCTCTTCTACAGTGGACAATGGTAAGCGTATTGGGTGGTACACACCAAATGTTTGTGAATAACACATGCACAGAGGCTTTTGTGTTCATGCAATACACAGAGAAAACTGTTCACATGGATATACTTCATTTTGCAGAGAACTCATTTTGGCCTATGTAATTCCACCAAGAACAAATTGCCAAATATCACATCAGTAAAAAGTTAGTCCACCAAATTTCATTTCAATGAAAATAGTACTGGCAGGGTATATGTCTTTTTCCCCAATGTAGTGCAGTCCTAGAGTTGGTACAAATAGTTGTGCTGGTGTGGGGGCACAGCCCCCCCACTTTGGAGGGTGTGGGGTTGCAAAGAACCACATATAGTGTCATTAACAACTACTTAACCTCTTAACATGAAATGGACAGTATAACAGCACACTAAGCGAGGGGGGTACGTACAACAATACCCCAATGTGGGTGTCTATGCCCACAACAACCACACCCAACTATATATACTAACTCCACTATTGCTGTACAGCTGTACAGTGGGGAAAAGGGCATTTAGCCATCCACTACTAGTTTTGATGGAATGAATTTCCACAAAATGATTGCTTTGTAATGTCACCTTTTGCCAGTTAGTTCTCAGACAAATGATCTCCTGGGGAATTGTTTTGCTGCAAACTGACGTAGATCCCTTCACATACACACACACTTAGTTGGCAACAATGAGATTAGAGCCTATACCTAGGTACTTATTGCTACTAATGTGTTTGGCCTTAACTGCACACACCACAGAACTTGTAGGATGAGGTGAGTCCCAAGCTTCCTGTAAAGTGAACAACATCGCCAGGCCTTGTACAGTATGGTAATGGGGGATGTACTGGATGTTAATGGACACTACATAGTATAAAATACTGACATGTACACATTGACAAACACATACAATCATAGACACATTTGACAGACCTGGATTTAACAGTGCTATCTTGTCAGTGAGTCCATACTGTTACAGAATTTTTGTACACAGCACATGCATTATTAGGTTAAGCGTGTCACCAGTTACCTGTGTGGTTGATAGTGACAGCGGTCTTCATGCAGTGGACCTTGGGACATGTACTGGGGGTTCCATGGTGTAAAGACAGTATACCCAGCACCCCCACCCCACATTGGATATAGTACTCACTGAAACCAATGATAGTGCTCTGAATTACCCACAATCACACATTTACCAGGACTGCAGTACAAACCCTTGTCTATCTTATTATTGCTACTACAGGGATATGCATTTATTGCACACACCACAGGGATAGTAGGGTGAAGGTTTTGTCATGGCTCTCCTAATGTGAACAGCATCACCATCCCTTATAATGTATGGCAATGTTTAGTGTATCTGGAGAATGAGGCCTCAGAATGCTGTCTCCTACAAATATGTACACTCACACACACTTGCACACACAGACACACACACACACACACACACACACACACACACACACACACACACACACACACACACACACACACTTGCCAGAAAGTAGAGGGTAATCCACACCCATTTGTAGAACAGTGTTATGCTGATACTGCAAGCTCCAGCTAGCCCATAGTGTGAAGAGTGTCACAAGGTAAATTTAATGTGAATTACAGCAGCAGCCCTTTCTAAGTATAGCAGTGGGGGGAGTAGTGGGTCAGAAGGCCCTCAAAGTATTTTAACTACAAGTTTACAAACATACAAACACTATTATACTCAGTAATGCACACAGACACATTTGTCAGTACTGAAGCCCATATGTGCAGGTGTTCCTAGGTGTGTACCAGGCTAATATCCATGGAGAGATGAGAAGAGTAGAGCATGTGAGTACACTAGTTTCATGCCACCGGACATTTGTCAGCAGGCCATCTATCAACTACTACCACTTGAGTAATCCCCAGGATGACAGTTACAATCAACATCCACTCATCTGGTTTTCTCTTGAAGAGGGTCAGTGAGGTGCTCCAATTGACATGTATGCTACATATATTGTATAACATGGTCAGTGTCTGGGTTAGGGACCTGTCCCCAAGCATGTTCCGTTGACTGTGGTAGCCTGAATGAGGTATCCATGGCATGTGGTGCATACAGAGTGTCATTTCCTGATGGTGGCATTTGTAACACAGCTGGGCAGGCATGTCAGTGTCAGTCAATCAGAGATTGCCTGTAAGCAGCCAAGATATGACCAGGAACACTTGGAGGTTCAGGTCTCTGCCCATATAAGACAGTTGTGTGATGGCAAGGGTCCTACATGTGCAGTACACTTGCAGCCTACACAGTTGTAGGTGTCCAGTGAGTTACATGGCAAATGGACCATTGTACCCACTGATTGGCTTACTGAGTGGGGTGTAGAGGGGGGCATTGACCTCTCCATTCCTTGATCACACACCCTTACTTATGCAATGTGCCACATGGAAGGACTTTCTGTCCACAGTGGCAATGTGGTGGTCAGAAAAGAGGTTGCTGTCAAGCTGTGTTCACAGACCTCCTATAAGTAGATCTGTGCCCATTGGACTACCACCAGTGTGGTCATTTGTGGGCAACACATTGATTCAATAGGGGATTGGGATACAGTTCTTGACAATGAGACTTAGGCCAGTGTTCTGACAACAGTTGGAGGTGTCAGTGGCAACTTTATGCAGGATGTGTACATACTCTGGAGATGTGAACATAGTCCCCAATTAGCAATGTCTGCAAACATTGCTATACACAGTTAATTCATGTTTGGATGGATGTCAGAGCCACACATAACAAACAAGAGTTGACCCAGGACAAGAACCTGTGGTACTCCACTCATGACTGGGAGGCTGTCACCAATCATGACTGTTTGGCAGTCTGACATGGGGTCTGCTGCTTTCACACTAGGTTGCAGACTACTTAGTGACATAGGAATTAATGCATAGATGAGTGTGTTTGCCTATGATTCCTGAGTGTGGAATTGTATCCCAGGACTACAAGGGCCACATATGTTGTTTTGTACTCCATACTATTCTATAGTTATTTCACATGACAAACAGATTGTAGGACTACAGAGTGTCCACAGCTACAACAAACGTGTGTCCTGTACAGTGGACATTTGGTAGTGTACTGTGTGGACCACACAAAAGTGTAGCAAAACACTCCCCCCAATGTTAATGACACAACCATAGACAGACACAGACTTACCAGGAATGAGATTCAAACCCTTACCCATCTAGTTATTGCTACTACAGTATAATGCATTTATCAGACATTCCACAGAGCTTACATACTTGATAGCTCTCCAAAGGTATCCTTAAATGTGAGTGACATCAGCAACAGTGCTAAAGGAGGGGAAAGGGAAATGTAATAAGTGGGAATGGCCTCAAAACCATGTCTCATCAAACACAGACACTCTCATACAAACAGACACACTTTTACATTTATCTGGACTGAGGTTACAACTCCTACCTAATTAGTTTACTATACTACAGTATGATGCAGTTATCAAACATGCCATGGATCATACATATTTGAGAGCTCTCCAAAGGTATCTTTAAGGGTGAGTTACATCAACATCAGTGCTAAGGAGGGGTAAGGGAAGTGTAGTAAGTGTGAATGACCAGAAAATCAGGTGTCAACAAAGTCATACACACACTCTCACACAAGCACACACATTTTCAAAGTTGCTAGGACCAGAATTAGAACTCCTACCTAACTAGTTTGCTATACTATAGTATTACGCAGTTATCGCAAGCGCCACAAAGTTTATATTCTGGAGAGCTGTCCAAAGGTATCTTTGAAGGTGAGTGATATCAGCAGCTAAAGGAGGGGTAAGGGAAGTCTAGTAAGTGTGAATAACCACAAAATCAGGTGTCAGCAAAGACACACACACTCTCTCACACAAACACACATTTCACAGTTGCTAGGACCAGGATTAGAACTCCTATCTAACTAGTTTTTCTACACCATAGTATTACACAGTTATTACACACACCACAGAACTTACAGGGTTGAGACTTGGCCAATGGGTTATTTCAAGGTGGCTGACATCAACAGGAGTGCTAAAGTAGGACAGTGGAAGGTGTAGTGAGTGTGAATGGCCTCAAAATCATTAATCTCCAACTACACACACACAATTTAACAGTTGCTAGGTTTGAGATTTGAACTCCTATGTTACTACTTTGCTACACTACAATATTACACAGTTATCACGGGTGCCACAGAGATTATAGGGCTGGACTTGGTCAAAGGCTTATTTCAAGGTGACTGACATCAGCAGGTTTGCTAAAGTAGGGCAGTGGGAGGTGTAGTGAGTGTGAATGGCCTCAGAATCATTAATCTCCAAACACACATACACAGTTTAACAGTTATGTCTGGGATTAGAACTCCTACCTAACTAGTTTGCTACACTACAGTATTACGTAGTTATCATGAGAGCCACAGAGCTTGCACGTCTGAGACTTGGCCAAAGGGTTATTTCAAGGTGACTGACATCAGCAGGAGTGTTAACATAGTGCAATGGGAAGTGCAGTCTGTGTGAATGGGCCATAAATCATTCCTCTGGAAGCACTCACACACACACACACACAGACACACAGACACACACACACACACACACACACACACACACACACACACACACACACACACACACACACACACACTCACATGCACACACGCACACACACACACACACACACACACACACACACACACACACACACACACACACACACACACACACACACACACTCACTTACACACAACTTTACATTTGACAGGACTGAGTTTACAAATGCTACATGACTACTTATTTGCACTATAGTGTTACACAGTTATCACAAGCACCACATACATTAGCTGGCTGAGGGCCATTAAAAGGAATTTCTACAGTGATTTACATCAGCGCATCATGTGATATAGGCCAATGGGATGTGTAGTGGGTGGGCCAGGCCTCATAACGAGATTCTCTCTGTCACTGTCTGCTTCTCTCTTCCTCATGTCTCTGTGTGTGTATGTTTGATATATTATAGTCTGTTGGCCTTAGATATGTGTGAGTATTCCTATCCAATGTGTGTGTGAAGCATACATGGTGTACAATTTAGTGTGTGTGCACAGACATCTGCAAATGACAGATATGTATAGTCCACTGTGTTGTCAGACATGGGCTTCATTTCTCAAAGTGTAGGAGCATGCCCAGTATGACCTTCTGTATTGAGTGTGTGAATCCATTCCAGGTAGGGTTGTACTCCAGTCCAGGGTTTGGTGTTCTACACCTACAGCTAACAACCTGTTTCTGCAGGATAGCTGTAGATAGATTGACAATATGGAGTCACAATGGGCAAAAGATAGGGGGATACTGCAACTATTGCTGTCTGTGCTGCTTGTGTTACATGGTTGGTGTTAGCAGAGATATTCAGACATATGTACTGTTTTACACTGTGATGTATTATGTCATGAACTACTGACAGATATAAGTATTTGCTCACAGTTATTTACTGTGAAAATACAAGATGAATGAAGCTGAGTCCAGTATTGTGGGCCGCAGCCTACACATTCTTGCACACTCCTGCCATTCTGGAGGGGTAGCTACAGACACTTGCTGATGGGTCTGTGTAAATGGTCCAGCACCTTGGTAGTATGGTGACTGAGGATCCCCTTCTTGTACATATATCTACTTAACAGAATGGCCATATCCTGCAGTGGACATACCTCTCAGCTGTACAGATTCACCCAGGTTACCCAGAGGTCAGTTCCCCTTCACATTGTGGTTTATGAGCAGGTTTGTAGCCATCCATTAATGGGTTTGCAGGCAGGGGTAGTATGGGCACACATCAGAGTTTCAGGGTCTATGTTAAATGTTTGAATATCCAAAATGTCGAACATTACATGGTCGAGACTAAATGTTCGACATTTGGATGTTCGAACATAAAAAAAAAAAGAAAATACAGAAAAAAACACTTTAACAGTGTAGGCAGGGGGCAAGCCCTCCTGCACCCCCACACACCCCCTACTTAAATATACCAACTCTGAGACCGCACTTCAGTGCAGAAATGGAAATTCTCCCTATCTGCACCACACGGTGCTGCTGAAAGTCTATCTTCGAGCACTCAAAATTTCAAACGTTTGGTCTCGACCATGTAACATTATAAATTTTTAGCGTTCGAACATATGACAGACTTCACCCACTCCATGACATCCATGCTTCTACACCCCCCTCTGTTATTCTACTCTCTTCCTAACATTATGCCAGCAATATCTGAGAAGTATCCCTATAGTTAGCCCTTCATCCCAGCAGTATTTATGGATTGGTCTACAGTTCTTGCAGTAGGACATGGGGGACATGCTACAGGGATTTGTCAGCATGGCCTTGCATTTGTGTTCTGTTGACTGTGTTATGTTGTTAGTTAGGGCCCCATAAGATAACATACACTGGCATTATGGGTGAGGCACAGGTCTTTGACAGAGGACTTTAGGCCATTTGGTAGTGATGTGGGCCATCTGTAGCAGGCCAGTGCATTCTATCACTCATACATTTACAGGCTGCGAGCCAGTGGATTCCCCTGGGGTGACAGGGTAAGTGTGCAAGGTGTTACTGGTAATACGTCTTGTCCATATTGATCCCTTGGTCTGGATGCAGGAAGGGTGCTGCTTACAGCTGGGACACACCTGCATAGGAAACCTATTCAGCATGCTGCATTCTGTGGGTATTCCCATACAGAAGTGAGGTTATACTGTACTCATTCCCAACAGCAAGGATCTCACCTGTGAGATACCTGTGGGTTTTGGGGAGTGACCAGAGTGCATGTGTGATATGTCAGCTCAGGGCACCTGCCTCACAGGTATAAGTGGAACCTTATCCATATCCCACCTTGTGCATAGCCATAGGCAGTCTGGCATTAAAAGTAAGAGGCTCTGTGGGAGAGGGAAAGGTTTAGTTAATAAAAGACAAAAGCCAAGAAGTTGGAAGCACACCATCCTTGGCAAAGCATTATGTCTTTTTAGCCATGTCGACCCATGCTGGCAAATAACTGTATCACCTAGAATGACACCAAAATTAAGCCAATTATTAAAGTCAGCAAGGATTTATACTTCATAGATTTAATATTTTATTGAAGACCTTTTACATTTGTGGATGGAAAAATAATGTCAGTATTCTTCTGAACCATCTAGAATGACTGCATAGTATACAAAACCCTTGATGTGGTTAGGACTATTGAATACATTGAATCAAAACACCACCAGTACAAAATGAGAAGTATTCCACTCAAAGACTTTTGCCATAATTAAACTGTGTATTGCTGAAGCATGCAGTATGCCCACTAACAGAGAGCTAACATGAAAAAAACACAATGACATGCCTGTCTGAATAACACACGGAACCATATGAGACCACAGTACTGGGGCTACTCAATTCTCTTTGAGAAGCTTGATGACCAGGAAAAAGTAGATTCTGTATTAATTATTCTCCTAAGACAACATAAGTAGTCATTTAGTAATGTAACATTAACATACTGAAGTCTGTGCGAAAGCAGAAAAAAGATACACATCAGGCTTTTCAGTGACCGTTTCAGGCTTATGAACACAGAATCAAGAAATTGTGACATTTTACAAGTTTTTTTTTAATTAGGTATTTGTCTGTTTCCTGAACTGGTAGCTGAACTTGTCTAGTGACCATTTTCTTCAAAGACATTGGTTAGAGGAATAAGCAGGCAAATTCTGAAACTCGTGTAATATTAGACTTGTGATAAATTGTTACATCGGTAAATGAAGTAACAGGAGAGAAAAGCAGAGTTAAAGCAATGGAGACAGCATAAGGAATATTCCCTACAAAAATAGTTTATAAAGAAATAAAGAGTAACTAAAAAAATAAAGAGCAACTAAAAAAAATAAGAGGTCTAGTTACAGTGACAAGTTAATTAATTAAGTAGAGTGAGCTTCATTAGTCATACAAGAAATAAACAGACCAAAGCTGGAAGCTACACCAAAAGGTGTCGTGGATTTTTGGTGGAGCTCCCAGCTTGGGTATTTTATTTCTATTACTGCTATTTCCTGTGTCTCCATTAGTCATACACGAGCCTGTAAGACAGGTGGAACAAATAATATGTACTACAATCTACTTATCCTAAAAAAGATGCGGACTTCTTGCTTTACAAGAATTAAGCATGAGGTAGAAGAAAGAGGAAGGTAGGTTAAAACACAGAAAAGTAAAACAGCAATTGACATAAGATCAGAGGGAGTGCAGCCCAAACAGCAAAGAGGCTGCCAACTTCACAACAAGTTACTTAATTTTGTTCTGCTGCTGTCAGCCAGATCTGAATTCCAAAATGTTGGGCTAAATTTTAAAAAGCTAATTCACCAGCTTTAGTAAAAAACATTGGTCTAAGCAGGTTGCATAATATCTCACTCTTTGATTTCAGTAAGACATATGTGGTACTAAAGGTCACTTTTGACTAAAAGAGAAGGGTTCCAGGGGATAGCAGTATAGATGAAGGAGATATGTGATCTAAGATCAGCTGGTAGCCATTTCACCCAAGCAAAGGAAGTGCAGTGATGTTCCAATTGTATCTCTCAACTGTCCAGATTTTTGCCTCATATTTTTGTTCTGTTCATCATAAAATATTTGGTTTTCCAGCGACTCATTGAGAAATGAAGTCAGAAAAGTATGGCAGACATTTGAGTTAAAGACTTCATACACTTCCGAAAATACATGCTAATACAGCATTCATTATTCTATCAACTTTTGAAATTTATATGGGTGATATTTAAAAATTGTCCGTATTTCTGGGCCTTAGAAAGGAGAAATGCCAGGGGCTTGTTGTCGTGTTAGAGCCACAGTAAAGCTTTAACTTCCCAGGCAGTGAACAGAAGATTATGAGCCATTCATAACATACTTATTGTGTGTTTGATACATGGATGCCAAGAAATTCACCTTGTATGAAAGCATGAGACATGAACCTTGGCAACCAGTGTCGAGAACATATCATTTTTTGTAGTGCATAGAGCTATATCTGCTTTATGTACTACAAGTTAAAGGGAAAAAAAACCATAAAACACTTGGCAGATATTGTCAGAAAGGCAGTGCAATGCTGTTTGTCACATTTACACTTACCCTTAATGCCTCCGTACTGGGTAGATTTTCACAAAACATCCTGATTATAGCTTCAGATTTTTGGTTTGTTCTTCATAAAATCTGTTTTTTAGACAAATCATCAATGACTGAAGTCAATAAATAATGACAATCACTTTAGTTTCAGAGTTCATATCCTTCACATTATGCAGGTGAACATGTCCTTTTTTCTTAATGTTTTCAGACAGTTAGGGACATGTTAAGGTTAATGATACAGACAGCAGGTAGAAACAAATCTTCTGCTCTGCAGCTGCGTTTGCTAGTTAGTATGAGGAGATGTTACTGTGTGGTGCTAGACTCAACCTTAACAACATAATCAGGGTGTGCTTAACAATTGTTAAGGTTGGGTCATGCATTAATCTAGAGCTTTACTGATTTGTCTTTTTCCAAATATTGGAGTCTAATCAGTGAGCTCCATGCACTACATAATTATTGGGGAGATGTTTATCATGTTGATCATGGGAAAAAGGGAGGGGGAATAAGAAAATGGTGAAGGACTGCTTTGTATGCACAATGAGTTCCTATCACGTTGTTGAACTTTTAAAAGTTCGAATGTCATACGGGCAACACCATATGATTGAACTTTTAAAAGTTCAAACGTTTCAACGGAGATCCCCGTATAGTGAGGCAATGAAAGTTTTCCATTGTCTGTACTGTAGTGCAATCTAGGAGTTGGTATAATTAAAGAGTGGGTGGTGTGAGGGGTGCAGGGGGGCTTGGCCCCCTGCTTAAGCTTTCAGGTAGGTTTTTTCTGGTTTTTTTTTTTTTTTTTTGATTTTCGAACTTTTAAGAGTTCGAACATATGGTCTCTACCATATGGTGTCCGGACTTTTAAAAGTTTGATTATCTGATATAGACCCATCCACAACATTCTCTTTAATTCTTACTTGACTGAATACTGCCTGAGTTACCCTGAATATTTTTGAACCATTTTGAAAAAAAAAATAGTGCAGGAAGTGTAAGAATCCATTTTTCCTCCAACAGAATGTCTATCCAGCTTAACCAAACTTTTACTGAATTGTCTTAGTTTACAGGAAAATATGAGTAAAAAAAAAAAAAGATACATTCTGGTGTGTTGATAAGAATAATACCTTATCATTACTTTTGACTTTTACTTTCTTAGACAGACACTGTTATCTAGCTGTTCCTTATTGAAATGCTGGCAGTCATAATGTCGACTGCTGACAGACAGACAGAAAGAATAAAAAAGGTCAAAAATTCAGAAGAATGAATCTCGAAGATGGTTCCTCTCCTTTAAACTTCTTTTTTGCAGTGGTGCAAGTCCCCTTGCACCCCCCACTAACTTACATAAACTAACTCTGAGACCGCCACACCTTGGAGAAAAGGGAATATTCTGGAAACTCCATCCATCTCAGATAATTTGTTTTTTGGCCATTCAGTTTTGTGTTTCAGGACTTGATCTAACAGGTCCCAATATTTCAGTTGCTTACCTATCCAGCTCTTCATAGTCTTCCCAAAATCATTTAAAACAGTCTAAACTGCGTTTCTAAAAAGGTACTGGAAGTGATACCTAGAGCAAGATTTACATCATGACATGCATACAGGCCTGATAGACCATATGCAGTGCATTTGACAATGCAGTCTCCTTGTAGGAGAAGGTGGTCCTTCATTTTGTTAAATGGAGAGAATTTTTATCTCATTCCCTCCAGTACAGCTCTTTTGAGTGTATATCTTTACCTCCCAGTGGGTGTGGCTTTAGCCTTTAAAAAATGAAGTTATCACCTTACAGTTCTAACAAATACTCACTGACAGAGACAGTATATCAATACAACTGTGTTTGCCATTCAAGAAAAATATTCTGATACATTATATCTAGCATAAGTTTGGAATTATTAATGCAAATATGAATAGGCAATATTTAACGCCTTGAAGCTCAGTAGGAGGCAACTGCAAAAATGCCTGGAGACGTCATTCGGCTGTAATGAGTTTAAGGGGAATTTACCGTCGCTCTTCTTGAGTAGTCAAATAAGATGATGAGACTTCAGTGTGGGTGTTCATTTAAGTTGTTTATTACACACAAACACATCAGGATGGATAACTGGAACATAAAACCTTAACAAACTAACTAACTGACTGACTGCTAGACACATGCATGCGTTCACTCCAGCTGCTCACTCAAAATGGCACTCTTGCTTGCATGTGCTCAGTATTCATATGCACGTGCCCATAGACTGGAATGGCTCTTAAAGGTACAACACACACTCTGATCAACATTTACTAAGAGAATGTATCTGGAATATTCATGTTATTACCCTATATTTTAGTGTAACTGGACTTGCTGTACAGGTTTGTGATGATGCAGTTAATAAACAACTGGCTTTCAGTGAAGTCTTTGGTCTTGTATATGCATTTACTGTGTGCCAAATCTTTGTTGCCATGTCAATTTTGCCTGCTATATAATGAGGCCTCCAAAAACCATAAAGTTAGGCATGGGTAGCTATGGTTTCACTACTGAAACTATACCTGTACAAAACACAGTAGAGGACTGGGGCATTTGTATACAGGCAGCATATAAATGCACCTTACTGTGACTCTTAAATCAGCACTTCAATAACCATAGAGAAATCAGTGCCATTACAACACTTAGAGTACAGTAAGTGAGTCTCTTAATTATCAATGCATATCAACAACTAATGGTATCTTAAGGATCTTAACAAATTAAAATGCATATTTAAGAATACCTAACCTGGGTTTTTATACAAGATTCATAGTTAGTTACACTACTGAAGGAGTTACACTTGCACCATATATCAAACTGGCCATATTTAAGTAAGATACGTTATCCATGGATGATTTTTAGACTTTTATGGAGATTTGGGAAAAAAAAACATATCCTTTGGATATTGTAAACTCATAAATTAAAATTAAAATGTTATTGTTATATTATTGAAATGCCTTAAAGTACAAAACTATTTTGCAAACTGCATACAACTAGGATGAAGATATTGAATTATAAGGCACATAACAGATTTTATCACGTCTATCTTTGTAGTTACTTCTCACTAACTAAGATAATGACTTTGTAAAATTCCTTCTCAACTTTGCATAACATAACAATCACCATTTGGGGGGAAACTACACAGCAAAATTGCAGGAGTTCATATTCTGAGTACCTATGGAAATGAATGAAAAATGTTCACAATTTTCAAATTTATGAAGCTAAAATTTTTTGAGTAAACTATGAGTTGCTCTGACATGTGCTGTATGCCAGCAATTTAATTTCTAATTTGGACATAATCTTTATATCAGCCCACTGGCAACATTCATCAGCATTTAGGTGTGGGGAAAGCAGGCAGACCAGAGTGGGTGGGTATCCGATAGACACCAAAACGGACAGGTAAGAGGTGGATACAGAGCTGGTGACTGGCAGGGTGGAAAAAAAAAAACAAGGAATAACTAGATTCCTTCCAAAAGGCATTACTAATCTGTTGAATGTGCTGGGAGACCCCTGATGGAAAACCTGAACAGATCACTGGGCATTGCCTTGATGTTACAAATGTGGCACTGTTGTAAATGGGAGAATAAGTAGAATCTAGGCAAGTGCAAGACATCTTAGAAAAACAGGTGCTGCATTAAAATTCTTGGAGATTATATTCCAGAGAAGGCTACTAGCCTTAATAGAGGACAACAGCAACCAAAAGTATTTCATGAGCAGAAGGAGCCCTCTGTCAAACCTGATTAACTTTTACATTACAGTTACATGGGAGAATGATTATTTATTCTCTGCCTTCTTTTAACTTAAATTATTGCATGGCTAAATCAGAAAAAAAAATAGTTAGACAATAAACAATATCAGGAACAAATAAAGTCACAATGAAGAACTACAGTTCATGATCTTCTGTATGTTTATCTCAAAATTATAAGTGGTAGAAAACAATGTCAGCCAGTTCACTGACGAGATAGAGATAAGCAAAAATAGAGAGAGAGATAGAGATAGCTACACAGTGGAAGAAGGGGAGAATATTCTAAGTGCTGATTTGGAAATGCTTGCTAAACCAAGGAGAACAGTGCTATTACAGTAATGTAAAAGTTATTGTGTTATTACCCTAATGTAAAAGTTAATCCCATCTCCACAGCTACCTCAAGTCCCATCCCTGACCCGCCTCCACCCTTATGTCAAGACTCCTGCACAAAGAAAAAAAACCTTCATCCTCACAACAAGTCATTACTACATCTGCTATCTCCTTTTCTCTTAAACCTGTTTCTAGGTCTCTCATTTAAAAACTACTTCAAAACCTAAAACCATGTTCCCTGTTCTCTGACAACCATCCCCTGAATTTTTAAAACTTGTTGCAGAAGCCATATCATATCCTGCCAGTATTCTTATAAATCACTCTGTAGCAGAGTTCATTGTCCGTAACCTCTGTAAAAAAATCTATCATCACCCCTTTACACCAAGGGGCAACTCTGTTGACCTATCCAATTATCGACCGATCTCCATCCTCTCTCCTCATTGCAAACTCCTGAAAAATGCATACATAAGCAAGTGCTGCACCACCTCATCCAAAACAAACTAATTACCCCTACCCAACATGGCTTTAGCCCATCACACAGCACTACCACTCCCCTAACCTCCTTCATGGGCACTTGTGTCCACATCCATTGACTCTGGTAATATCACTTCTGTCTTACTACTAGACTTATCAAAGGCATTTGACACAGTGTCCCACAACAAAGTTCTTCTTCAGCTATTCATTGTAGGCTGCACCTCACCATCCCTCCACTGGTTTGCATGCTACCTATTCCACTGCCAACAATGGGTCAAATGGCATAATAAATTATCCCAATGTCAAACCAACATAACTGGGGTACCACAAGGGTCCATACCTGAGCTCATACTCTTCAGTGTTTTCACCAACAACCTTCACACCTCATCACCCCTTAGCTCCATTATCCAATACGCAGATGACACTACCATAATTTCCTCTGATAATAACATACATCTCCACCAACTCACCCAAGCCACCTTGACCGCAGTAGAAACATGGCTGAGAGAAGTCCAGCTAAATCCTAAAAATACAAAACAACTACTTTGCTCGGCAAAACGAATCTCATCTGACTTTAAAATATTCTCACAGGATAACAGAGAAACTGAAACAGTTCCCGCAGCTAAACTACTAGGTGTAACCATAGACAACAAACTAACTTTCGAATACCACATCTTTAATAACATTAAAAAAAACACAGCTCAAACTATGAACACTCTATAGCAAAAAACTTTGTTGGACAGCTCCACTACACAAACCCTTGCCAACACCTGTTTGCTCCCCTCTCTCATATGCAGCCTCTTTATATACAAGTTTAAAATCTTCTCTTAAAAACAAGCTCCAATCCTGCTAGCATAAAATTGCCAAATTTGCCACAAGTTACTCCTACCATTCTCACCATTGCCTAGCTCTGAAAGAACTAAACTGGCTCGAACTTACACACCAACTAAGCCTAGTACAGATGTCTTCTACGCATAAAATTATATATACACCTTATAGCTGCCCAGCTGTTAAATCTATCCTAAAACCCTACAAACCTACATGAGCCCTTCACTCTGAAAACAAACAACTCCTACCCATCTACATTCCAAACAAAAGAGTTGGGCAGTGCCTATACTCTCATGCCACCGCCAAGCTGTGGAACTCTCTGCCAACAGACATTACTGCCATTGAGATGTTTAACAACTTCAAGCACTCCCTAAAAAAAGTTTCTATATAAATCAGACTTACCCCTGCTCTTTCCCTAACAGGTGAACTCCACTTATTCTCTAGGGGCTTTCCTTTCTAACCCTAAAACATAAATTCCATCCACTAACCACTAACATATAGGAATAAGAGAATTTATGTATTTCTATACCCTTAATTCACCCATCATAGTCTAGTATTCTTCTAAGCATCAATTTGATTCGTACATGTTTAATTAGGGTCTATATTACCTTATCAAAAATCCTAGTCAGCGAACACCTGTTTGTAGCCAATAAACAACGAACTGCCACATCTTCGAACGGCCACTTCAGTGAATGTTTTCCTAGAGGAAAAAATGGCTTGGCCAACCAAAAACAAGACAATATTTCAAACGTTGCTCCCCACAGCCCCAATGTGGGGGGCTGTGCCCCCCCAACTAAATATACCAACTCCGAGATCACACTACAGTGGAGAAAAGGACATTTTCCCTATGATGGCCAAGCAATGTTTTCCCCTAGGAAATAATTTGCTGAAGTGGCCATTTGAAGACGTCAGAGTTTGCTGTTTATTGGTTGCCTATCAGTCGTTTACTGACTCATTTTTTCAATAAGGTAATGTAGACCTTTTTTATTGTATCTATCTCTCTGTACATATTCTGTATTCCTTATTGTATCTAGCTCTCTATACTTATTTAGTATTCATTATTAATGTGTCCTTTAACACTTGCTGTTTTCTTGTTTATGTAAATTGTCTTAACTTTTCTGTACCATTTGAAGCATTTCTCCCCAGGACTCCGCTGAAAATGGGTTCCTGACCCAGTTAGACTTTCCCAGTAAACAAATGTTAAATAAATAAATAAAGAAAGAAATTTGAAGACCATTACAGATAAATACAATGTATTGAAATTAGGCCACAGAGTCTCTGGTGAGATATTAGCTGGAGGACTGGAATTTATTACAGCTCACCTGATAGCAGCACAGCAGGAAAAATGATCTGGTAGTTCTGATCACATCTGTGATAGTTCTTTAGATAAATGTGTGTGTATGTGATGGAGTATAAAGGATATAAACACATTTAGGCTAAACTAAACTAAAATATAACTAAGAGTTGAAGAACTAGATATTTTCTCACTAGAGATGACAAGCGACTGGGGATTTATGATAACATCCAGTCAGTGGACCACGGGAAATAGCTTGTTAACAGCTTTTTAATTCTATAAGCTAATTGCCTTCACATAAAAGATGGTGTACTCATGGACCAGACTTCTGGACTGGATGTAAGAGGCAGAATATAAAAAGATATTTAAGATGGTATATCATGTGTAAAGAAAAGATGAAGGAGAAGGCAGTAATGGAGGGAATATTGAATACACTGAAACAACAGACTAGGAAAAGTTGTTCTCTTTTTCCATCAGTCTAATATAACATGTAATTCGTCTTTAGAAAACTAGGCCTTAAAAATGACTTTAAAATACATTTGTTAAAACATCAGATGGCATAAGTGAGTATTTTCTGTTCATCTGAGGGGAAATGCTGGCCCAGTAGAAGGTGAATGACAGAATAATTACATTTGGCAGTAGGGAAAAACTAAAATGTTGACAGGCAAGTGCTACTACCTTTGGAGCAGATACTTTACAGTATTTACATTCAGAAAGATGGCCTTGGGTAATCATTTCCACTGCCATTAGAAGAAAAACATATTTCAGCAGCAGTACATTTATTTAAAGTGTAGAAGACCTATGACCATGCTGTACTTAAGACTATTTGTAAAGAGGAAGTTCGAATTGTACTTGGTGTGTGACGCACAGAGAAGTACGATCGGGGCAAAAAGATCACTGAATAGTATTTGAACATCTAATTTTGCAGAGTTTCAGCCTACAGGGTTTGAATGATTGATTGTCTAGCTTTACAAAGACCAGGTTTAAAATTATTCTGTTTATAAGTATATAGAACTGTAGTGTACAGAATTATTTTTTACTGGCAGGCTTTATTAGTGGTTGGATAGCAAATAATTCACACTAAGAATCTTAGCTGCATAAAATCCAGTCTTTCACAGCAGATAAAATTAAAATATAATGGAGAAGGCATAGTGCTTTAAGGAAACATGTCATTTAATAGTTGCTGTACCAGTTAATACAGTATTGAAAGATTGCCTCTTGGTAGGATATTATACTGTTTTACCCTAGCCAGCACCTGGCAAGACCGGAAGTGTAGAAATATTATACTAATTTTATTTTTGCATGATTTGTAGGCCGTAGACTACTCCTGGCTAATTTATATTTAGCTGTTTGACTTCACCGATTTGTATAAACATGTTCCTTTATTTTCTATAAATTGGGCATTAAATGTAAAAACTGTGTACATTCCTTGATTCTTAAATGCAAATGGGTAAGGTATTTTGTGAGGATCTCTGTTACCTATTTTATGGGTGTGGTAATAATAGAAACACACATATCTTACTTTTATAAAGATATGTTAGGCATAGCATCAAAGAATAACTATCAAATAATGTCAGTATTGTATGTTATAATTTCATCATTTTGATCTCATGTGATAAATAATTTCATTAATCAGTAGTAGCCTAAACATGGACAAAATCGAGTTATGGAAAAGAGACATAATAGTCTGGGAATAAATTATGTGATAACAGTCTGGAAATAAATTGTGCAGTAGAGACTTATTATTCACATCTAAACAAAGCTGTGCAGTTCCAAGTGCAAACACTAAAATCACCAGTATAAATTGTATTTCTTGCTGTCTTCTAAAATGTCAAATATTCAAATGATCATATGTGGCAACAGTGACAACACTAATTAAATATTGGCTGTATAGCATAGGGGTACGGGTATTTGACTACCAGCCAGCAAATCAGGCTTCCTTTAACTTCCTGGGTGCTGGCAGAGACATCCAAAAAAGGATGGTAATAAAGAAGAAAAGCCTGATTATCTCTCCTAGAAAAAAGGTTGACAGGCATATCTTGGGTCATTTCTTTCACTAATGTTTCCATGGTGGAGACTACAAGCCCAACATGCAGTCTTCAGTTTAGCACCGAAGCAAGCATGTCTGAAGGACTGATTATTTTGCTTTCCTGAGTGACACCCAGTACTGAAGCAATTTCCTACCCACCCCCAAGGTCCTTAACAGTATACAGAGGAAATATTTGGGTAAATATATAAGAAATTCCCAGGTGACTGCTTCTATTACAGATACTCCAAGATCAGCACTTATACATCTGGAAAAGAAAGACCAGGAATCCAGCAATTAGTCATTTGGCCAACTGTGAAGCCCAAAATGGCTAAATAAATATCTCCTTAGAAAACTGTCTGCATTTACGATAGTGCAAATGAACAAAAATATGTAAATACAGATGCAATGATAATTTTTTTTTATAAATGGCACAGTTCTGGAACAGCACTGAACATTTGATCAGTATAATGTTGTACTGTTTTGACTGTGAACAAATGTTAAGGACATTGTCTATGGGAATGTAGCTGCATGGACGCAGATGTGCCATTATGTTACATTGCTGTCTAAGCATGATTTCTTCAATTATTATGAGTTGTTTCCCCAGTTCCATAGTCAGCCTGTGAGCAAACATCAGCGTAATATGCTCCAAACATACAAACTGCATTTAGCATTACAGAATTTAATTCTTCCAGCATTTGTTTTTTATAACCCTGCCCTTTCAGATTAAAGATGGTTTCGAAAGAAAAAGGCCCAATTCTAACAGAAAGGGCACTTTCAAATGCCTGAGATGCAAAGCTTGCAACTCCATTAACAGCTCCAATACTTTTGTGCATCCATACTCCAGGCAACAGTACAAATTTTAATATTTATGCTGATTGTACTAGTTCCCACATTACATACTTAGCGACTTGCTGCCAATGCAGTGCTTTCTATGTTGGCAAAACAGATCAACGTCTTAAGGAACGTTATCCTTAGACATTGAAGGGACATCAAACAGAAAGGTCCCAATAATGCCTTAGCAGCCCATATAGTACAGTATCCTTCTCATCACTTTGTATTTAAGGCCATAGAGGCAGTCTTTCAGACCACAAGAGGAGGCAATGTTCATAATCGCACAGAGTTAAGGGAAACATGCTGGATAATTAATTTAAGAGCGAACAGATCACCAGGCTTGAATACCATTGTGCCATTAAAACCTGTGCTTAGGAATACAAGGAATATGATCAGCAAGCTTACTTGAATATTGCTTCCTTCATATAATGTATTCACATCCATAGCTACTAGTTTTCTCATATACAATCTCATAGTAAAAAGAAGTACTGCGCCTTTAATTATAATGAAGGAAATTATACCTCTTTGCTAGCTGGCATCCTTTTGGTTTGCAACAAGGGCATGTCACAAATGAATGGCTGTGATGCCTTATAAATATAAAAGCTGAACAGTCCTTTTTTACGATCTGAGGAAGGCATATTTGCTGAAAGCGCTTATCAGAAGACTGAGGACTGCTTGATTTAGGTTATATTCTTTTTTTATTAAAATTTTGATTTTATTATCAAGTTTCATTGCTGTGGTGGACAACAGGAGCTTTTTAGTAGTGTTTGCCTTTTCTTTTCCTCGTTGTTGTCCTTCACAGTGTAAGAAAGTTTTTTACCCATAATAGAGTATAACGCCCCTTTTGGTATGTACCTCACAAGACATTTACAACAACTGGAAAGGCCACAGAAATACCTCACAAAGAGGATTACTGGCCGCAAACAGATGCCCTACGCAGACCGTCTCAAAAAACTCCAGCTTTACTCCATTGCATATCACCTATTCAGAGGCGATCTCTGCCTAACATATAAAGCTATGTCAAACCCAGAGCTGTTGGACATGCTCCACGTAAAGAAATCCCAATCCCTCTGAGCTACATGCTATAGGGACCTAAACCTTGTCACCACAATAAACAGAACATGCTGGAGGGATAGATTCCTGTCTCAGACACTTCCCATACACTGGAACAAACTACCTGTCTATATCAAACAAAGCTCTTCATTAGCACTCTTCAAGAAAAATCTTGATGATTGGATGGGATATAATAAATTCACCCCAGGGATCATATCTGTGGCTCTGCTCGACAGGGGCACAAGAAAATTATTTTCTTGGGTGGCGAAAGCCAGAGTACCTTTTTGGCTAAGCTTATGTAAGTAGTACCTACCTTTGAACCTATGAACCTAAAGTCATATACTAGCTACCAACATATTCTAGTTATTACTGGCTGTATTTCTACGTTTCCTGAAGCAGCACCTCTGTGAAAAGCTAGTGCTAAGGCAATAACTAAAGAACTAATGTTACTTTTCTCCAGGGTAATATTCCCCACCCAAATAAAAATGATGTACTATGGAAAACTATTTATGTCCAAGATAATGCGTCACTTTTATCAGTGTTTTGAAGTAACACAGTAAAGTACTTCAATGTACCAACATCAAAATTATGGGTTAGTGGAGACCTTTAATAATACTCTGAATTCAGCACTAAAAAGCAGACGGAAAAGGTGGAATCATTACTGTTCTAACACATTTTTACTGTCAGAGTGTTGTACTAAACTTCAAAATGATTTACCCTACATAAGGAAATATATGGCAGATATCCCCAAATTATGTTGGATATAGCAAAAGAGACTTGGGAGAAAGAGAATTCTCCATTTATAAGTCTGACAACATACTTTAAAAATAAGTTGAAGAGTCAACAATGCCAAAAAAACATTATTCCAGCAGCTAAGGGGCATGCACAAAGGGCCAAGAGATGCTGCAGATAATATATGTAGTAAAAATGCCAGACCTGAGTAGTTTAAGATAGGGGAAAATTGTTTGTATTGGTTCTGTCTGCTATAAATAAATTCCTAGTGACATAGCAAGGATCCTTTGAAGCAACAGAGAGCATGAATGAAGTGAACTACAAATTAACACAAATTGGAAAGAGAATAACAGAGCAGTTGCACTCCATCGATGTGTTAATCCATATCAGGAAGTATAACATTTCTTAGGGAAATATATTTCAGAGTTATCTAGTAGAGCATTTAATACAATACCATACGGAAACTATGCCAGGGGAGAACATTAAAAGAAAAGCACATAAAGTTACAGTTCCAAAGAAAAACAATATGTGAAAGAAGTGAGAAAGATTCTTAAACTGAGAATTTGTGAGAAGTCTCAAAGTGAAAGAAACAATCTAATTATTTTAGTCCCTAAACCAGGTGGCTCCATAAGGTGCTGTAATAATTTTAAGATACTGAATGAGATATCCACATTTGACACTTATCCAATGCCTAAAGTGCCTGTGATGAAACCGGCTCATAGCCATCCTTTGGGAGGACACTTAGGGAAGAGTACATAAATTAGTTTGGCAAAGCTAGGTTTCTCACCACCCTAGATCTGACCTAGGTATGCCGGCAGACTTTCCTTACCTTAGAGACCAAAGAACAATATATTGTTGCGTGCTTTTATCTGAAGGTTGCACATAATGTCAAAAGGTGATACTACATCTTAGATTTAGGAGTACATTAATACTCATAGCTATCACTGAAGTCCCATTCAGATAGAGTGCTATGGAGCTTGTAGGATCATTAGCAAAGTCTAATACTGGGTAGTAACATATTCTATTTATTATTGACAATGCTACTACATTTTCTGAAGCAGTGCCTCTATGAAAAGCCAGTGCTAAAGCAATTGCTAAAGAACTAGTTATATTTTTCTACATTGCAAGAATTGCTACTCCCCCCACCAAAAAGAAAGTCATGGACCACAGAAACCCATTTATGTCCAAAATAATGCATCACCTTCATCAACATTTTGTGTTTTTGTGTAAATATACGCATTTGAATGTGCATGTTTGCATGTGTGTGTGAGTGCATGTTCATGAGTCTGCATGCACGTGCTTGTATGTGCATGTGTGTGTGCATGTGCATGTACATGTGCGTGTGCGTGTGCGTGTGTGTGCGTGTGTGTGTGTGTGTGTGTGTGTGTGTGTGTGTGTGTGTGTGTGTGTGTGTGTATCAAGGTAAGGTAATAAATTACTAAGTTACTATATTTAAAGTCTAAGGAGCACAGCGAAGTGTTGATCATGTGTAAAATTGTGAAAGTAATGAGAATTAATTAACTTTTCAAAATAAATATTTTTTATATATTAAATTGTATATAATATATATTTATTTTGCTCTGTTGTTGAAAACCATGGTGACAGTGATATTTCACTCGGAATTAAAAAACACAATGAGCATTTTTTTTTCAAAAGATGGTATGACTTCTTAGATGGCTGTTCATATAGTTAATAATATACTGAACAACATGATTTTAGTTTGCCTGCTTGTCTGTCCTCAGTTTGTAGCAGCAGTGTTCTGTTATTTACATCAAGACACCTGCCAGGGCCTACCTTGCCAGTGGCTATTTCTCTAGAGTACTTTTCATTGAGTAGGCCATGAACAATGTATTATATTTTCTTTATGCATTTTAGTCAGTTCTTTTAATAAGCAGTCTACATAAATTCTTGAAACAAGCTTAGAATAATCTATTTTCACATATATCAGCAGCACAGTTATTTTCAATGAGCAAATACATTTGCCTGGGAGACAAAATTAAAAACAAATGACCTTTCATGTTAGTTGAAATAAATATTGTTCATTATACATGTTTATGAGCTTTCAGTATATCTGCACATAGTGACATCGTTTCAAACTAAGGAAATGAATTTAAGCATTGTTTTTTATTTTGTTTTATTTTTATTAAGCTACATCTTGGGTCATAAGGCTGTCGTGTATCTTGGGGAAATCATGGCTATCACTGTTATACTAGGCAACGCAATACTGCTGCAAGAAGGTATATAACTCTAGATTATCAAGGTTGTTAGCATAAAACACAACCTAGATTTTGAAATTAAGTGCATCTGTTAAAGTATGCACATATTAAATAAGGCTGGCTGACAGACAATCTTAAGAATGCAAGTGGGACATAAAATGATAGCACATATCTTGCTGAGCACGATTCTACATGCACATCTGTGTTAATCTTTTTACTGTTGAGTATACTGTAAGAAATATGTACCATACACATATAAGATTTTAGTGCCAGATGAAACAAAAATAATTAAGAACATGTTGCATTATTGTTTGTAGTCCAGACTGCAGTACATATTGTATTTTCAGTAATATTAATAATAATAATAATAATAACATTAATACATTTCGATTAACACAGTCAAGCTGACATAGAACATTTAGCTTTCAGTTTTCCATTGGTACCATCTGTAATACTTTAACTAGTCCAGCATTAACTGCATGTACAGCTAAGTGGGAATATAAAACACTCCAAATACATCAAAGAAATAACAGTTAAGATAAATGATTCTATGAAAGTGTTCACATTTTAAGCCAGTGGAGAAACTGTTTAGTTAATATTATGAGGGCATGCAAGATGAATAAACAAACCAATTTAACATGCCTTTTTTTGTTACCTATTTTGTATGTTTCCCTTTTATAATTACTAGAAATGATTAAGAATTTTCATCTGGGAGCAAAATTACTAAATAAGTTACATTCATAAAATGGGTTCTACTGTTAAAACAAATCTGTAAGACATAATGAACCTTTTGTTTATACACCCGCCAGAGAACAGTACACATTATTTTAATTACAGTAAAGCCTTTAGAAAAATATGTAATTTATGGAAAGGGTTCAAACTGAGAATCAAATAAATATTTGATAAGGTTACTTGCTGAGATGCTTGAAGACTTCATGCCTTGTCAAGTCCTGCTCACACACAGACACACACATGCACACACACACACATGCACACACACAAACATGCACATTCTCACCTATAGACGTTCTATCCCACTCCATCTCTCTCACACACACACACACACACACACACACACACACACACACACACACACACACACACACACACACACACACACACAACACACACACACAGACACACAGACACACACACACACCAAGTTTGCACAATGCAAATGTACCAATAAGTACCATGATTCAATAAATGTCCATTATATGGTACTCTATACAAACTGCAGGCAACACAGTTGGGGATGGTAGCATGACATTTTTCACTGCCTATTTAACTTTTCAAGGATACAACATAGTACATCAATAAATCTTACAAGATGGCTGATCTTTTAATATCCTAGCAAAGAACATAAACCCAAGAGCCAACAAAATAACAACTGCACACCCTTCCCCTACCTGGCAAACATGCAGCAGCTAGCCACAGCATCTTGTCACATCTAGCACAACAGGAGCTGCTTCCCTACATTCATACCACCTACCACCAGTTACAGTCTTCTGACTAGTTTCATCAACAGCTTTTAAATAAATTACATTCTAAGCCTACCATTCTTAATTATATTATTTAAAGTCTTCTGTGATATTCTCCTACCTCTTAGTTATCACCATCCACTGCATGCATTTGTCTCCCACTAATGTGCTAACAACAAACAATTCAGCTCACCAAACCTCCTTGCTGTGATAGTGTCACATTATACCACCATCAAAGCCCTCCTGCACAACTGCATTCATTTCAGACCTTTCTTGACCAAGAACAACTGTATGTATCATCCTACTGTCACAGCCAAATTACACAAGGCACCCAGGATGCTAGACTAATAATCATAGGAGATATATAAAGAGTGTTCTAGAATCACAAGCCCTCGGTATAGTTTAGAATGTCTGGTACACAGTTCCAGATGCCCTCCGTTATACTATAGTTTGAACTGCCCCTTCTCTCCAGTTCTGACTGCCCGTCTGCTATACTGGAACTTTAGCTGCACTATAGCAAGCCTTTGTTCTTCATTAGCCTTGGACCCTTCTCTCAATGGAATCATGCACAAAATTTTTTTATTTTGTTTCCTACTTTATAAAAGCATTTAGCTCCAGACAAACAAGAAATTGTTTCTATAATCATGATTCTGAAACTCTTTGGAAAGGAGAAGGAGTGAACTATTTTCTAAAATATCAAAATGTTGTTAAAAACATGCATTATCTTTTATTTAAACATCTTCTCTTTACTCCCTTTGTCAATTAATGGCAATGCCCTATTTTCTTCAATCTTTCTTTTCATGGTATATCTGTGTTCATGTTATGTGAAAATTCTTGTTCAGTGTCGTGTTTTTGAGGGAGGTTGCTTGAAATATGACCTGGCGATTCATAAATGTAACACCAAAACATTGATTTATAAGTGCGCTGCAGGTATTCTGGGTATTCTTTGCATGCTATTGGCTGCTGGACTTTTTCGGTTCATCCTAACATAGGGTGGTATTCATAGTCGGGACTTTGCATTTTCATATTGGTGATCTGAGAATAGTAGTACTGTGAGATTATGCAAATCTCGGACTTTCAGGGTGAATACAGAAGTGTGGAGGACTTTTTGTGAACATGCTCCCCTACTGGAAATATGTAATGTAATTAATGCATAAGCGATAGGGGAACAGCTACACGTATGCACATGAGTTTGATTCATAGACATGAATCTATAATGAACTTATTTGCATACAAGGCATGTAAATCACACTGAAGTTAAGCCAGAGAACAGCAGGTTTCTATTAGAATACTGAGATGTGAGGGGAGCTGAGTTAGTGTTTGTGTATACGTGGACATATTACTGAAGGGGTTGCTTGGGTGAAATAGGTTCATACTAAGCTAAGGGCCATTTTAAGCCTAGCCAATTATCCCTTGTGAGACTCAAACCCTACACCTTGTGTTTGTAAGGCAATCACCTTAACCATTAGGCCACCCTCCCAACCCCCAAATCCAAAAAATGTTTTATTTTAGTGCCTGTGCATATGTGGACATATTACTGCAGGCATCACTTCAGTGAAATGTTTTATTTTAGTGCTCATGCATACTGGGGCATGTCACCGAAGGGTCACTTGGGTGAGTGCTTCATTTTGGTGGTTGTGCATCTTGAGGCATGCGACTGAAGGGTTCACTTGGGTGAATGCTCCATTTTAGTCCTTGTGTATACTAGTAAATGTTTCTGAAGAGGTCATTGGGTGAAATAATTCATTTGTGTATCAGGGAAGTGCTTGTGCATACATAGTCATACTACTGAAGTGATCGCATGGCAAAATAATTCATTGTGTCATTTTAGTTCTTGTGCATACTTAACACAAACTAATGAAGGGGTTGCTGGGGAAATAATTAATTTGTGTTTCTGGGAAGTGCTTGTGCATACTAAGACAAACAAGTTTACAGATTGCAACTCCAATATCAAAGGCGAAGCAAAGTATATAACAATGGATGAGCATACCGCAGGAATGTCAGAATATGAAACACAAAATCACCTCCTTACCATACTACACTTGACAACATTTCTCATTTGCATTTCATTACTTTTCAGGCCTTCTGCATTAGCGTAAATGGCCCCTATGAATTGCACCTTTGCTATGCTAATTCACAAGTATCAGAAATACCCCTATAGCATTTGAGCAAGTGACTGTGAATACTGCTCTTAATGTACATTGTAGGTTACAAAAATGAATTGCTCATTTCCATGTTCAAGACTTACTTATAATATCAAAAGAAAAAGAATGCAGGAATCTATGTATAATATTTATATAATGTTCCAACACAAATAAGTGGATTACGTCAGTAATACTTTTTGTAAAATTTCACTCACTTATAAAACTTGAGGGTATAGAGGACTGTACACAAATGATATGAAGTCTGTGTATGTATTTATATCTCTAGTGTGATACAACTGCCCTTTAAAATAGCTTGTGTAACTACGAAGTAGTTGTTGGCTTCAACAAGTGATATGGAAAATGTTCTTTTCTAGTTAAGCCCAAGATATACAGTAACACTTTCACTATCCATAGAAACTGGTCAAAGGCACATGTTAGATATGTTCAGACATATTTAGGTAAACATCTGTATTGACTCATATGATATCATTAGAGCTTACAGTATCTCTGCCTTATTCACTCTTGATCAAGCCAGACTTGATCTTTCTGTTTCATGATATCCCTTTGCTGTGTACCAAACCTTGCAGCACGAGGCTGGCTTAGTTCCTCAGATTCCTTTTTCATTTCGAAGTACTAGAAGTTTAATATCATGCATGATAATTCTCACTTTTCTATATATAACATGAAGTACCATGCCAGGAAGCAACTCTTCATATATGCATCTAATTAAATTTTGGTATAAATGCTCTGCAGATGGTTCACGTCTGCCTCATCTTCCACCAGAGAAACAATACTGTATTGTTAAAATAAGTGAAACAAAGAACTGATTTTCAACACTCATGAAAACAAGGGAAGGATGAATGCAATGCATTTAGTTACCATGAAGTCATGTCTTTTTCTTTAAAGATCTTTCCTTTTAACAACAGTTTTTTCTGCAAAATGTTTTTTTTCTTTATGTTGTTTCTTTCTGTAACTACTTTCAGTACAAAAATTGAAACTTGGATTACAACATCCCTCAAAGATGTAAAGAAAGCAAAATAGTCATAAAAGAAACAAAACATTTACCTTTACCAAGGCAAATATAAATTCAGCAGCATTAACTCACTCCAACAGATAAAGACTCTTTTCAGTATGGTTTGGGTTATAGTATGTATTTGTTTACAACTTTAGCCATCTGTCATTGCTTAATTAAGTAAATATTTATTTCTAGTTATTGCTTTCTGATTTATTTTTATTTTATTGGTGCAATGCCATATTTAACCATTTTAAATTTTATTTTATTTATTTTTTTTATTTATTTAACATTTGTTGACCGGGAAAGTCCGACTAGGTTCCACAGAGCCTGTTTTCAGCGGAGGCCCAGGGAGAAATGCTCCAGATGCATGTCTTTGGAATGTCTTTATGTTTGTATTTAAGTAAGGAAAGAGAACCATATGAAATTTATATTGAAATAGTTGCAAGGACAGGTTGCTGAGTGAGATGTCATTGTTTTCCTGTTACATAGTAGTGTAATAAAGACAACAAAACGCTACTCAGATGTCATAGTGAAGAGTTTTAATCCTATTTAGTGCTTGTGCACCAAACAACTACAGGAACTTCTTCAGAAACAGTAAAACAACTTCCTGGATGCATTTAAAAGCCCAGTGTAATAATTTTCAAATAAATGAAAGTGTGATTCATACCTCTTGAGGACCCCAGGTCCTGCATTCCCTGCCTCAGTATTCTGGTTAAATCTTCCATTCTCATTATGAATAGCTTTAGACAGAGTGAACATCCAGCCACTTACCTCAACTTATCTTAATCACCCTCTTCTTTTACATATAAGACTACCTACAGATTCCTATATAGATCTTCTCCTAGTGCAGTAAAGAACCACACATACACGCATGTGTGCACACACACACACACACACACACACACACACACACACACACACACACACACACACACACACACACACACACACACACACACACACACACAAGCACACACACACACACACACACACAAACACTGCATTAGTGTATAAAAGGGGCTACCGAAAAGATCATTTTACAAAGTAATTTTTAAGCAAACTCATTTTGGTTCATCCAGTTACTCCTTACTGTCCTGATTTTAATGAGGGACCATGTACTGACTTTAGACATTCATTAGCATTCTCTTACATTCTTCTTTGCAGACTGTACTCCACTAGGTGGGTCTTTTCTCTCCAGACAGGAAGACCTTTTTGTCTTTGTAATCTTTGAAAGTCCAAGAACTGAGTTAACACACAGATGTGCAAGGGGCTGTCAGACTGCACATCGCCAGTTACTATGTTCATTCTAACAGTTAACACGCTGGTTTTTCATGAATCTGCACGTATGAGAGTCATATGGAGTATTTTCGGAACAGCACATCACCTCTGTGGCAAAGTACAAACCTACAAATCCCCAACAACATGTCCTACCTTGCAAATGCAGCTCTTCTTCCACTTCTAGTTTCTATTGTAGGAAGCAACAGGTGAGCCTATCCAGTATAAACTGCTTTTCCAGTAATATCTTACTTTTTTATTATAGTCAAACAACAGGTGCTTGCCGTTCATGGCTACATTTACCTTTAGGGTTAAAACCTTTTGGGATGTTAAGGGCGTTTCTATGCTATATGTTAACTACGATGAATGTTAGGTTTCCGTTGATTATGACTGTACCTATCCCAGCCTTTAAAATGTTTTAAGATGGTTAGAATGTTTTTACAAGAATGTCATCTTTGATTAATGTAAGTTACTTTCAGTTTTTTCGCAGACCAGTGAGTTTTATTGTATTGTGATGGGCTAGTTAAGTGAATGAAAAGTTTTTTGGTATTTACATTTAGTAATGTAACATGTCACGTTCTAGTAATGCTATGGAGAGCTTGCTTTCATAAAACAGTTGACTAAACCGCAGACTGTGTTATCTTAAATGTGAAGTGAATTTTGGTTTGAGGAAGTATTTTTAATATTAGGAATTTAGTCCACTAACACATGGTTGTGTTTAGGAAGGAGATCCAAGATATCCCTTTATGTTTGAGATGTTGTTGGAGGGTGGGGTTTCTTGATGCGATTATTCAATTCAATTAATTAATAACATACTGATTTTTTATGATAGGGTAAACTATGTCATGTGATGCTTTGAAGTAGTATTTGAATACTTGTTTTTTAAAAACAGTTTTATTGTTTGTCTGAGGAAGTCCGGACTGGGTCTGGACGAAAAACAAGTGATATTAAAACGAGTAGCTTTATGTTTAATTGTTGCAGCTTCCTTTTCTTTGTACTGGACTTTTTTGCGTGTCATGCTCCCAAATGCCTATAGGAAAATCTTTGCACACTGGTTCTTCCATTTCTCACCTTCATTTTGTTTAGCTGTCCCCCCTCACTTTTGTTTTTTGTAACAAGGCCATATTTTCCCTTACATTTTAGATGTACTGGACAGTTGCCTCTCATACACAAGGAAAAAATCCTAATTCTATATCTCTCTTACTTTCTTCCCATTCCTTAAGCCTCACCCTCTTCCTTGTCAGCTTAGATGAAAAAAGAACATCTCGTCATACATTTGAACATTTCGAAGCTAAGAACATCTACACTTGATTTTACAAGCAAAATAAGTGACATGCTCTGCTTGTCTCTGGCTGTGACTTCCACATGCTAAAAGTCGCTACTGAGCTTCACAATTATCTATCCCAAAAAAATAACTTTTTCATCTTATAGTTGCCTTTAGGCCTAAGACCCAACATCTTGGACTCAATAACCTTTTCTTTAATCTTTATTTAGTAACACTGCATAGGTTTGGATATAGCCTTAAACTACAACCTGCCCATTACGACTCTGTTCCTCCTTTAGATCTGTTCAGGAATGTCCATCCTGTTTCTCCTGATATAAAGTACACAGGGCTCAGTAGTAAGTAGTTTCTCCCTTTTGGCTGACACCATCTTAGTGTGGATAGAAGTTCTTATTTGTTTTTGGCCAACCCCCTTCTCAGTCTAAGCAGAGTGTCCCTTCATATCCATACACTAGTTTCAAGTAGCAGTCTATTGTAGATGTGAGCTCAGTAGAAAAAAAAATATGCACATCCCTAGAGAGACTGGCTTCCCATTTTGCTATAGATAACTTAAAAATACTAGATAATATAACTGCTGGAATGCACTGATAGTTTAGCAAATCCTTCAAATTTGCTGTTCCTTCAAAATGATGCACTGAACGCATTTAATCCAATGCATGTATTGGCTTATAAACATAGGTTTGCCTTCCTACTTTCTTTTTCTGCTTGGATCTCCACTCTCTCTAATTTTTTCCCTTTACTTTTTTCAGTTTACTACTCTCCCAAAGTGTAAATAATTTTTCATTGCCCTTATTTTACAACCTTATTTTATCAATGCAATCTTGCCATCTCATAACATCTTTTTCATCTTTGTCATAACTATAGCCTACCTACTGCCCTTGTGGATTTTTCTCTAGTCCTTATTCCTTCTCCTACTTTTACTATGCTATTCTTTTGGGACTTATTTCCTCATCTAGCTTTCAAATAATGACTCATCATAAGGGTGCACATACTAGGTTTTGTTCACTGCCTCTGTACTACTTCTACTGACTCAGTTCTGACATGGACTATAATATCTGGCATTTATCCCTTTTTCTACTGCCTTGGTCACTTTAAGCTGCTACTCCTTAGGGTTAGGCTTAGGATCACACAAATCACCATCAAATTCCTCCTATCCTACTTGCTCACTCTTCTGATGCCTCTAGTGATCAAGAAATCTACTACCAAATGCTATCCTCAGTTGGAAGGATATGACTAATTGCCCACTATCCCTCAAGTTATGTTATCTTTTTTTCTGGCTCCATATACTATCACTACACCTTCTTCTGTCGACTTGTGCACCCTGATTTTGTCTTATGCATTTATGCAGTCTAACAGAGCCAGCCATCCTTTACTGCCACTGTCCAGTCTTTTCTGGCTTTGATGCTGTCTGCTGCCTGAGTTCATTGTCCCCCATTTTCCACCACTGTTCTACTGTTTACTTCCTCACTTACCGGTATAACTCTGGCCACATTTGCTCTGTCATACTACACAAAGTAGTCCACTTCCACCTTATCCCACTTGGTAAAATCTGAATTTTCTTCTTTGTTTCTTCATCTGCAGACTTTCTTTTCTTTGTCCTACCTGATTAATCAATGCGCTGCCCTTTCTGCATTGCACATCTTCTTTGATTCTTCTTTGTCATACAGCCAACCCCGTATCATGGTCAACCTCACATCATCTTGATTCATACACTGTCCCCCATCTGAAATCTTCAACCACCTTCTCTCCTCTGTCCTGTCCTGCTCCCATCCATAAGTCTCAGCTTTCTATTCTCCTTTGTTTTCACCTGTCTGGCCTAATGTTTTATCTGACTTCCATTTACTGTCCTGATCTTGCCTGCGTGGCATGCTGCCTTGTTGTGTTCTCCTGTCTGTACTACCCTATATCCTAGCCCACTCACACTATTGTTCCCTTTTTCCTTCTCTCCCCTGTTCTGTCCTGTCCTGCTCCCATCCATAAGTCTCAGCTTTCTATTCTCCTTTGTATTCACCTGTCTGGCCTAATGTTTTATCTGACTTCCATTTACTGTCCTGATCTTGCCTGCATGGCATGCTGCCTTGTCGTGTTCTCCTGTCTGTTGTACCCTATATCCCAGCCCACTCACACTATTGTTCCCTTTTTCCTTCTCTCCTCTGTTCTGTCCTGTCCTGCTCCCATCCATAAGTCTCAGCTTTCTATTCTCCTGTGTATTCACCTGTCTGGCCTAATGTTTTATCTGACTTCCATTTACTGTCCTGATCTTGCCTGCATGGCATGCTGCCTTGTCGTGTTCTCCTGTCTGTTGTACCCTATATCCCAGCCCACTCACACTACTGTTCCCTTTTTCCTTCTCTCCTCTGTTCTGTCCTGTCCTGCTCCCATCCATAAGTCTCAGCTTTCTATTCTCCTTTGTATTCACCTGTCTGGCCTAATGTTTTATCTGACTTCCATTTACTGTCCTGATCTTGCCTGCGTGGCATGCTGCCTTATTGTGTTCTCCTGTCTGTACTATCCTATATCCCAGCCCACTCACACTGTTCCCTTTTTCCTTCTCTCCTCTGTTCTGTCCTGTCCTGCTCCCATCCATAAGTCTCAGCTTTCTATTCTCCTTTGTATTCACCTGTCTGGCCTAATGTTTTATCTGACTTCCATTTACTGTCCTGATCTTGCCTGCGTGGCATGCTGCCTTATTATGTTCTCCTGTCTGTACTATCCTATATCCCAGCCCACTCACACTATTGTTCCCTTTTTCCTTGAACTGTTCTACACTAAGTTAATCCTCAATTAGCTGTGACCTAGAAAGTCACACCCACTATCTTGAATTCTAGGAACTGTTTCCAGTGTTCACCAACTGATCTGCAAGTGCACATTAGGAGGTTTAGATAATGATGAACAGTGACATTTGGTTCTAACCCTAATCCCGCTGTTTAAGGTGCAAATGATAGTCTAGGTAACGTCCTCTATGTGCTTAACTCTATGCTGTTTACTACTTGAGTTCTCTTTTTGCTTAAATTTCAAAGAAAATTAGGAAACTTAAAGCTCTGCTGTTCGAATTTGGCTGGTTACCTTCTTCCAGAGGCTTGCAATTCAACTGCTTACCAAACTACAACATGCCACTTTGTAGGCATCAGGATGTGATGTCAGACATTGCTGTAAAAAGATGCCAGAATCTGTATTTATTTATTTGTTTTTTTTTTTTATTTTAATAAAAAACAAATACATCTCGAAAACATAACCAAGGTAAATAATACTTGTCTTATATGGGAAGAGATGTAAACAGAATAGAGTAAAAAGTTACTGTCTGATGGATTTAGGTAAGTGTATTTAATGTCTGATTCTGAGATGATTACCTGACTAACAGTTTTAGCGATGGTGGATGTCTAGAGGAGAGGGATACCCTGCAATGAGATAATTTACATATTTATCCTACATGGAGGATCAGGGATCACTGGAAATAGTGGCATCTGTTCTGGGATGCACTATTCTGGATCATTTAATCTCAAAACATCCATATCTGTTGTATAAGAGGATAAATCTCTGGCCACACCACTATAACTCAGGATGGGCTAAGTGCTTGGGCACTGAGAGGTGTGACAAGGGGAGGGCGCATGGGAAAAACCAGTGGATGCTGTCTTGCTAATCCTGTGGGGAGGGAGTTACTGATGGTTGTGTGTCTTCCTTTGCCACTGCACAAGTGAAGGCTTTCCTGGTGCCCAGAAGAGATAGACTGGGTACATAAGCTCAGTCTCACCAGGGCTTTGATGGTAGCTTGTAATGCATGTGTGTAATCAAGTGCATATAAAGGGAGATAGTACCATAACTAGCATTAGGTGAAAGGGTCTAAACCCTTAGGGGCCACAACTGACAGTTGCTAATGGAGAAGTGTGGAACCAACATTAATTTATGAAGTCTAGCTTCATAACTCAATACTGATCCTTTTTACTCTTCATGTTTGAGAAGAAGATAAGTGTTTGCTTCTCAAGTTAGGGTTGAGAGGTGGATGAATCAACACTGACACTATAATCTTGGCCAGAGCCTTTGACACTGGTATGTTACAATTCTGCTTCAGTTCACTATCCTTGTCCAGTTTACTTTCCAGAAATAAAGGCAGACTACTGACCATTGATGGTTGCTATGTGCCCTTATTCAGAAGGTGAGTTATGTTAATGTTCTAACAGTAACATTACTCCAGTACATGAGTAAAGCCACGAGTAAAGCCCTAAACTCACTGGAAAGGAGATTCTAAATGAACATGATTGAGACCATTGGGTTTGCTCCAAATTTTAATAGGTAGATTTAAGTCTTGTGCAAATATAATATAAACTAAGTATTAAATCCCACACTCAAACTTATTATAGCAGGCACTAGTCAGAGGTGAACATTGTGCCCATTCTTGTATTCTATGGCATACCATCTGCGGGCATGCCACAAAACCAGAAATTATGGAAGCAGAAGGCAGTGGATCACTCCCTTCATCGGGAGGTTTGGCATCCAGACATATGGCTAGCCACCATGATGGATAGCTTCGAAGTGGTTAGTAGGGGTGGGAAGATGTGGGGAGAAGATAAGGGGGTATGTTGGGCTTTCCATAAGTGAGGTTGCTCATGGATAGGGTGTAGATTTTCACATGCTGGTTCAAAGTGTGTGGGGATGCACCCGGTGGTAAAGTGTGGTCAGTGGGAGGGTAATTTTGTGACTTCAAGATCACTTTCCACTGAGGTGGGTGGCTTACCTTATTCTTTCCAGGGTTTCAGAATCTACAAGGTAGGGGGAATTTCTGGGGCTGCAGGGAGGGGTGTCCTTTTAGGGGGCAAGGGGATGGTCAAGGGATGCATTCTCTCATTAAAGTGTAAGTATTGTGGAGGATTCTCCAGCAATTTCCTGATTTGTCCCTTAAGGAAGAAATAATTGATGTTTTTTGGGGGGGCTATTCTATTAAATCAAGGGTATAGGTGGATGGAGTAGTTTGTAAGAATTTGCGATCTGTACAAGGGAAAAGGATATCTTGAGTGTTTTGGTAGAGAAGGAATGGCAGGTGGATAGACTGTTGGGACTTTTTGATAACCTCCCTTTAATAGTTTTAAGGTTTCACCACTGGGTTTGGTTTCTAAGAAGGTGGATGGAGATTTCCAGTTAATTCACTGTTTGTCTTACCCAGAAGGGAATTCTGTTAATGATTTTATTTCAGTAGAGGATGCTAAGGTCAGTTATGCATCTTTGGATGATGCCATAAAGATTAGTCAGGGGTTTAAGGATCCATGGCTGGTGAAGGTGGACATTGAATCTGCATTTCTCCTTTTGCCGGTACGTGAGGATGAGTGGCCATTGTTGTGTATGGGGGTTGGGAGCAAGTTTTACTTTGACAAGACTATAACAATGGGATGCTCGGTAGTCTGTGCTACTTTTGAGAAATTTAACACTGTAGTTCACTGGGTTTGGCAGCAGTGAGTAGACATGCAGAGGGTGGTGTATTATCTGAATGATTTCTTGATACTAGGTGAGAGGTTTGGGGAAGCATTGGTAGGTATGTGATAGTTTTTGGGGATATGTGATGAGTTGGGAGTCCCACTGGCTAGGCAGAAGATGGAAGACCTGACTAAGGCATTGGATTTTTTGCATTTATTAGTGGATGCAGAACATGGGTTGTTTTGCTTGCCAGCAGACAAGATAGTCTGTTTGAAGGAGAAAATTGGATGAGTGATGTGTAAAGATAAGTTGCAGATCAGGGAGGTTATGGAGCCTTTAGGGCTTTTAAGTTTTGTATATCAGGCAGATCATCCAGGGCATACTGTTTATAGGTCAGTGGCCTTCTTTTTAAAAGGGGGGAAGAGCAAACATCATTGGGTCAGGATTAATAAGTTGGTGCAGGCTGATTTGACACTCTGGTTGTCCTATTTGGAGTGGTTTAATGGTGTTTCCTTTTGGCAGACAGAATGGGTTTGGTGAAGAGGAATTGCGATTGTTTACACGTGGGTGGTGGTATCGGGATGGGGGCAATTTTTGATTGGGAATGGTTTGCATCTCATTGCCCAGCAGATTGGAGGGATGAGTGGAAAAGGGGACGTTGCCTTTTTGGAGTTAAGGCTAATCTGGGTTGCACTGGTACTTTGGCAGGATCAGTTGAGGGGAAAGAGCACAATTTTTTGTTGGGACAATATAGCGGTGATGTGAGTTTTGCAGGCAAAGACTATGAGGTGTGATATGTTATTGTTAGTTTTACATAAGTTGGTTTTATAGAGTTTGTTAATAAACTTTTCTTTCATGGGTATGCATGTGGCAGGGGTTACCAATGGGATTGCTGACAGTTTGTTTCACTTTCAGTTTTCCAGGTTTTGGAAGTTGGTCTCAGGGCGGAGGAAGAGCCGATGATGTTGCCAGATGAGGTATGGCATCTTGGGCTGACATAACCTGGTGGTTGGTACAGCAATCGTGGGCTGCATCTACCAGGAGGGTATATGGTAGGAGATTATATGATCTTGATACATTTATTTTACAGTTGCCTGAGGATGAAGGGGGTTGGTCAGAAGAACTATTATTGCGATACTTGGCTCAGGCTTGGGGTAAGGTAAGTCGGCACAGTCAGTCAAGGTGGACCTGGCCGTGATTAGTATAGTTATTAGTATTTTATTATTATTAGTATTATTATTTATTAGTATTTTATTAATTTATTTACGCAGGTGGTCGGGCTGCATGATTTCACCAAGTCTTGGGTAGTGCGGCAGACGTTGAGAGGATGGGGTAGAGTGGTTAGTGTAAATATGGATATGCATTGGCCTTTGACAAGGCAGATTTGAAAGTTTTATTGAAGGGTTTAGCTTTAGTGGTTGGTGATTTGGTTGAATATGTTTTGTGGGTAACTTTGTGTTTATGGATGTATTTTGGAGCATTCTGTGTGTCAGGATTGTTGGGCTTATTAGTTTGGAAAGATGTCATGATTTTCTGGTGACAATGCACATTTGGTTACTTAGGTCTAAAAGGGATCAGTTAGGGAAGGGCACATAGATAGTTCTTGGGAAAGGTAGGAGTCATTGGATGTGTCTGGTGTGTTCAGCTGAGAAACTGACCCTCAGGATTTGTTTTTTTGGTTGAGAAGGGATAAGGTGGTAACGGGTAATCAGTTTGTATATGTAATAAGAAGTGCTCTGCATTGTATGGGTTTTCTGGGAGAGAGATTAAAACATTCTTTTTGTATTGGTAGGACTTTGGATTTAGCAAGGGAAGACAATTCTGTTGATGTCATCCAGATAGTGGGGCGATGGTCTTCAAATGCCCTTTTTATCTTATATTAGGTAACCGATTCAACTGATAATTAATGTCTGTGTGTGGCATTTTTTTTTTTGTTTTGTTTTTGTCCTTCAGGAATGGACATTGTTAACCTGGGCCAGTCATATATTCATTGGGTAATGAAAAGGGCTACTGTTAGGATGGATGGAAAGGATTTGGGCTTGCATCAACTGGGATGGACATTCAGTTAGCATGGTATTGGAGATCTTAGGTGGAATCAGCTTATGGATGAAGTTGCATTGATATGGTCATGGATGGGGCTTCCACTAATATTGGTTGTACATTTAGCTGGTAATTACTTGGGAATAATTCCTAAGAAGCAGTTGGTGGATAGCATACCTCTCAACTGTACAGATTTTGGCAGAATGTCCAGATTTTCGTGTCATATTTTTTGGCCCATTTTAAATAAAAGTCTGGTTTTCTGGAAAACTAGTGGCAAATCATTAAAGACTGAAGTTAGGAAATAATGACAGACTTTTGAGTTTCAGACTTCATACCCTTCAGAAAATTCATGCTATTACAAAACCTGTTATTCTATCAACTTTCTAAATTTGCAAGAGCAATATTTAAAAAAAATTCCGTTTTTGGGCCTTTGTCCAACTTTTGTTTATGGCTTTGTCTAGATTTCTTGCTCTAAGAGGTTGAGAGGTATGGTGGATAGGATAAGGGAGGATTTCATTATGTTGCACAGATTATATCCAGGCATGTGCATTGCATGGTCTAAGACAGTACTGTGCTTATGTTTGAAGAATGCTGCAAGTTTTATGGCACTGGAGCATGCACAGAGATTTACAGTATTAATTGTATTCTGGCATAGCAGTTCGGTGCTTTGGATATGCATATTATAGACTATAGGGATTTTGATGACAGAGACCCAGTTTGGTTTAGATGCAATGGAGTGCACTTGAATTAGTTTGGTTTAGATCTGTTTAACATATATTTAAGTTTATTTTTAGAAGATTTGGTGAAAGTTCTTTCTTAGTAGAAGGAATCAGCCTGTGGTCAGGCTGGTGGGTAGAGAAGAGGGGCAGGCTTGTCCCTATTCTGTTCTCCCTCTTGGTGTTGGGTATTGATGCAATAAGTTTGGGGGATGAAAACAAGCAGCAGGCCGCTGCCCTCATGTATGTTACAAGGATTTTGCATGTTGTGGTTACAAGGCTATTTGTGGTTAACATTTGAAGTGATGAAATGAAGTTGTCTTGGAAAGTAATACAGGTCATCAAATCTCATTTTGGTGTCATGTGTTTTATTGAAGGGGACCGGGACAAATGTTGGAAGTTCAAGAATTTTGAAGCCTAGTATATCCTCTGTTCTGCTGGTCTGATTATTGAGCATGTGTCAGAAAAATAAACTTGCATTCAGATGCTCAATATACTTTTAAGTTATATTTCAAAAAAATCTTTTGAACACATCATGCAAAATGGTGTAGCAAAGGTATGACATTCTTTTTTTTCACTTATTTGTTTTATATATATATATATATATATATATTTTTAACTTCTTTTCACTTTTTTGAAAAACTACATGTACATGCTCATTAATTACTTTCGTACAAATCTTGGAGAGGATATTAGCCTGCTAATGAAGCAGATTTCTAATATATTATGAAAACTTATGGTTTAGTGGTTAATTAAAACGTGTTCTCTGCTTGCTGTTGCAAAGAAAGTTTTGATTTATATGTTTTATTACTTGTGAAGATTTCTATGTCCCTGTGCTGAAGAAAATGCACTAGCCAAGGTCAGTCTTAATGGATTTGTACTAGCAGCTGGATACTCTGGTTATTTTATGTATACATCATTCTTCAGTTGTTTTCTCAATTAAATTCCTTCATACAAGCTATAAGACAAAAAATCCTCACTTGGCTGCAAGCACAAAATAAGCCAATACACAGAAAAGCTATAGATCAATAGACTGAGACATTTACTTGTCGGAACTGTAGCAGAATTCATACATGATGTACAGAACACATTTCCAAACAAAGTAGACTATTTATACATCCACACATTATAGCAAAAAAAAATAATGTGAATTGTGTGGAGTGTATTTCATCTTAAGCAATTTACAAGGCTCTATTACATTCAAGGAATATATTGCAAAGCCTGATTTTTTTAGATAACTATAATCATTCATGTGAGTTTCCAGGAACAACTACTCTGAAGTTCAAATAACCTTCTGCAGTAATTCTTACTCTCCCTCAATACAGAAAAAGTGAAAAGGATAGAAAGTAAAAACAGTTATCTGGAAAAAAAGTCTATGACCAGGATTCATGAAGACCTATACATCATGCTGAGCCTGTCTGCACACCAAGCAATGAAGGGTGAGCTGTTTATACTTCAGAAAATAGCTATAAATGTTGTGGTCAGTTACAAAACAATGGTTATCAGTCAGATATTTTAATGAGCATTAAAATAGCTGAAATACATGCTAGTGAAGCAAAAAAGCACGGCAAAGCAATTTAGAAACCTATACACTGGAATACAGCCACAGGGAAATTTGAAAAATGTTATGATATGATGCAACCATTATAATTCTGTATGTGCAGCAGGCTCTAACACAAGGTGCTGCTGCCAGGCCTCAGCCTAAAAGGTGTAGGGTGTTCATACCACATCTGACCTACCATGGACTACATGAAATAGATAACAGAGCACTACAGGATGGACAGGGAAACTATAGAACAAACAGTGAACATCTGCTGTCCTTACCTGAGGTCTTGTGGGAATCATGGAGAATCCATTCTGGTGGAAACTAAGATATGTGTAGCATTATGTATACTAACTACACAGGCATTTCATAGATCCACAGATCAGACAATGGGCGTTTCACAGGCCAATGCTCCAAGAATACTCTATCAGTTCCTCAGTGAAATGCTTCATGTGGGGGAGTATACCTGGTTTCTGCATACCCCAGAGGAAAGACCTGTTAGCATGCAAAATGCATTTGCTATAGTACATTTTCCTGATTTACTTGGAGCCATAGACTGCATCCATATTGAAATCAATGCTTCACCTGGTCTACTGGGAAGGAGGTACATAAACCAAAAAGGCTATCACTCCATCAACTGTCAGGTGGTCTGTAATGCACAAGTATAATCTATAATGTGTACGCAGGTCACTCTAGCATGTTTCACAATTCCTACATATGACACACCTGTGACCTGTACCTAGGGATTTTATGGGGCCACTTTCCACAAGGACATCTAGTGGAAGATGAGGGATATGTACTTCAACCATGGCTTAAGACTCCAATGAGAAACCCACATAGCCTGACTGAACAAGGTTACAACAATGCAGATGTGCAGACTAGAAATATCATAAAATTAGTATGTGGTCTAGTTAAGCCATGATTCCAATGTCAGTATATATCTAGAGGTGCCCTGCAATATGATCCTGCCATTTCTATGCAAACTTACCAGCCTTTACTTATGCATGTACTGCCTGGGTACTGTAAGCATCAGACATAGGCATGCCAGCCTACGATGTTGTTAGCAGAAGCAGTGACAAAGGTATCTTTGAGGAATACATAATGCCTACCCATGTTTATGTACAGCACTTCAGTAAAATGAAACTATTGAACAACTATACCAGAATGTCATAAGTGCAATATATATGACTGATGTGTATGCAACGTATACATAGCAAACCGAGTAAGAAACTTTTAAATGGAACAAAATTATTTTTTCTGCGTATGCATTATGCTTCCAACTTGTGCATCAAGCCTAAGCAGCCGTGTGTTAAACAAACCCTCAGGGGTTGAGGTAATGTCACCATTATCTGCAGAGGTGATCAAGGATAGTTATAGAATCTTATAAATACAAATGAAAATACAATTAGTTAAGCTCCCCCCCCCCAAAAAAAAAGTAGAAAGAAAAAAGATAATGTTGATAAACATGCTTAGCCTGTTCACTACTGTGCATCAGACAAAAAAAGCTCAAATCAGAAACACCAACAAAGGTCAGGGCAATCTCAGCATCATCGGCACGAGGGACTGGGAAAGCAGCACAACAAAATAATACAAGTAATACGAGTATGACCATTACAACTAACAACACAACTGAACTTAAGCAGACTAAATCAAACTGAAAATCATTACATACTGTATCCTGATGAAATCAGGCATTTGACTAAGAAATTATTAGCTGCCCACTCTGTGCATCAGACATACAAAACAGGAAGTCAGAATTGTGGAAAAGGCAGGATACAGTCAGCATCACTTACACAGTGTGTGATTTTTGTGTGTGGGCGGTGGGGTGTAGGAAGGCACTGGTACTGTTAGTTCCAAAACCCTGATTAGACGTCGGTGTACTACTGGAATGTGAACACTGTCTGCTGGATGAGCTGGCATCATGACTACTTCCATGACCACATGGCCGATCACATCTGGGTGTGGACACATCCACCACTAATGGGCAGTGGAAGTTGTACCACTATAGGAGTGAGATCCAACACTGCTATGGCCATGTTGGCTAACATCTGATGATGTACTGGCTGTTCGACCTCATGGATGCTGACCTTCCCCTAGCAGGCATTCCATAACAGACAATGCACAGTCCAGCATGGCATTCGCCTGGTCCAAGAAATCACATACATAGTTCATGTAGTCTTGTACATCAGAATGCATGGCAAGCAGTACTCTATCTTTTCCAAGGCCCCATGCCTCCACTAGAGCCCTGCACATATGTTGAGTGACATCTACTAACACACCAACATCAGTGAGAAGGCAATAAGCATGCCTCTTCTGAGCATTTTTACTGACACCCTTATGTTGTACATTATCCTAAAGAAGGCTAGGGAGAGAGTCTGCCAGCTCTGCATCTGGGGTAACCACACAACCCTAATCAACTGTGTTCCCATCAACTTCTCCATTTTCAAGTGGTTCTGTGTCATCGGCCTGTGTAACATAAGGACTGTGTCCAGATTGCATGAAGGAGATATGACAGCCACATCCTCCATGTCAAACATACCTTCTACATTACCAGACTGTGCCTGTTCATCTCTAACATCATCATCAGGGGCTACCTATCCACCAACATTAGGCACTCTGAATAGGCACAGCCTCACCTGTGAATACACTAAGAAAACAGAAAAAAGAGAAATAAATGGTTACAGTACTCTGCCTACACCTGAATAATGCAACAGCCGTTTCAGAGCTGTGTATGTATTAAACATTGACAAAATAATGTTGGAAATGCCCATATCAACACACACATATGTGCCGAGAAACAGCCATGGCTGATGCAAAATTTAAGTTTATATAAATGAAGAAAAACATTGCTTTTTGCAGGGGACTATCCCCACTACACCATTCATGAGGGAGGCTACACCATCCCCATGCTCCCTGCTAATTATATATATTAAGTTGGAGATTGCACAAACATGGGTAACAGCATATTCCCAAACATGGTAATTGTTTGATCTTGACACCTGTTGACCAGCGATTTAGTAGATCATAATTGGTCAACAAAACAGCTGTTGTGCAAACACACACTTGACAAAAAAGATGGAACCCATCTAACTAAATATATGATGTTCACAAAGTCAACCAGAAAACTTCAACTTCACAAACTTCAGCAGACTGCTATGCATTTACCAAACAACAATCTTGGCACATGCAAAACATAAACTAAAAAAAATTAAAATAAAACATTGTTTTTGCAGGGAAGCAAACCCCAATGCCCCTCCCCATGTGTAGGGTTGTGCTCACTGCACCCCCCCCTGCTAATTACATATACTAGGTCCAAGGTCGGATAACATCAGAGAAGGGAATATTTGACTAAACTGAATATCATGTGATCTCACACACCTTTTGAATATCTGTTTAGTCAGGAAATGTTGTCGACTAAATAATGTCCACCTATTATCAAGTTGATAATATCAGGTTGTCACATATAGATGCATATCAAAATAAAGACAAAAATAAATGCTAGATGTTTCTCAACACACAGATTGAGTTGATAGAGGTATAATAAGCATAAAATGCAAGAAAATTTAAGAAATACCTTAAATGTCTTCTTCTTTCAGCTTTTCCATTTAGGGGTCACCACAGCAGAACAACAGTTTGAAGAACAGTTGGCAGTGGAGTTTTATGATGTCGAGTTGCCAGCCTTAGTGCCCAACCTTCCACAGAAGACACACACCCATTCACAACTAGGGACAAATTAGAGAGTCCAATCCACCTGCAGCATGCCTTTGAGATGTGGAAGGAAACCGGAGCACTCGGAGGAAACCCAAGAGACTGCTTTGAGGACAAGCAGACTCCGCACAGAAGGCACCCCCAGCTGAGAATCGAACCAGAGAACCTCTCGCTGTGAGGTGGCAATGCTAACCGCTGCACCACTGTGGCCACCCAAATACAATAAACATCTAATATTATATATGTATTCTTTCCCGCATTTGCAGTAAGAGTTCTCCTGTGGCACTGGCAGTTGATGCAATGTACTCCAGATGGCAGACTTAGATAAGTAGGTGTTCATAACTAAAAACAAGTGTTAGTGCTTGTGGCTCCAGTGCTAGGTAGGACTGGGTAATCCAACTGATCTGGTGTTTACAATTAGCCTAGTACCTACCTATGAAACTATAAAGCTATCGGCCCAAGGGCCTAAGTAAGCCAAGCCAACAAGGTTCCCTGGCTTACGCCACCAAAGAAAGTTAATTTCCTGTGCCCCTGTTGAGCAGAGCCACAGAAGTGATCCCCGGGGTGTATTTCCTATTTCCCCTCCACTCATCAAGATTTTTCTTGAAGAGTGTTAATGAGGAACTTTGCTTGACATAGATGGGTAGCCCTTTCCAGAGTATAGGAAGTCTCTGGGACAGGAATCTATCCCTCCAGCATGCCCTGTTTATTGTGGTGACAAGGTTTAGGTCCCTAGAGCATGTAGCTCAGAGGGATTGGGATTTCTTAAGGTGTAGCATGTCCATCAGCTCTGGGTTTAACATAGCTTTATATGTTAGGCAGAGATCTCCTTGGAGTAGGTGATATGCTACAGAGTAAAGCTGGAGGTTTTTGAGATGGTCAGTGTAGGGCATCTGTTTGAGGAAAGTAATACTCTTTGTGAGGTACTTCTGTAGCCTTTCCAGCTGCTGCAGATGTTTTGTGAGGTAAATTCCAAAAGGAGCATTGTACTCTATAATGGGTCTAATGAGTGCCGAGTATTGGGGAACAATGACCTCCTTTTTCCTCGATGAGAACCCTTTTGTGATGAGGTGTGCCACATAGAAGGATTTCCTGACTACTGTGGTGATGTGATTATCAAAGGAGAGACTACTGTCCACCTGGGTCCCAAGGTCTCTTATCACACATTCAGCATTAACTAGACTGCTGTTTATGTGGTAGTTCATGGGTACAGAGTTTTTAAAAAAGGGGATGAGAATGCACTTTTTGACATTGAGCTTGAGGCCATGCCTCTGACACCTGGCATGTGTCTCAGCGAGGCCCTTCTGTAGGATGTCCACATCATTTGGGGACTCGACTATGGCTCATAGTTTTCAGTCATCTGTGAACTTTGTTAGCCAGAGGCCTTCTGTGTTAGCCTGTACTTCAGAAAAGTAGATACCAAACAAGAGAGGTCCCAGGACTGAAGCCTGTGGTACTCCACTTGCCACTGGTTTGAAGTCAGATTTGGAGTCTGCAACTTTTACAGTGTGGGTTCTGTCAGTGAGCCAGTTGGCAACACATCTTGTGATGTAGGGATTTATACCTAGTTTAGTGAGTTTAGCTATAATTCCAGAATGGAGGATGGTGTTGAAAGCCTTGGTGAGGTCAAGATAGGCTGTGTGAACCACCTTACCATCATCTAGGGCTTTGGTGGCTGCCTCAAAGAAGTTGATCAGGTTCAAGAGGCATGATCTGCTTTCACAAACCTGAACTGGGTGGGGTCCAGAGTTTGGAGGTTACCAATGTCTTTGTTTATGAGTTCCACGATGATACGTTCCATGGCCTTGCAGACCAGGCTCTTCAGGCTAATAGGGCGATGGTTCCCAGGATCAGTGGTGGCTCCCCCTTTGAGGAGTGGGATAACTGTTGCTGTGCAGCATTCAGTGGGCACAAAGCCTGATGCAAGGCTATTACTGAACATGGTGCTTAGGTGGGGAACCAGTTTGTTCTGAAGTTCGTGTAAAACGCAGCCTGGGATGTTGTCCGGTCCCATGGATGCTGCGTTTTTAGCTTTAGAGAGTGCAGCTTTTACCGTTGTAGTTGTGATTGCAGGGACTCTGCATTCTTCCTGTATAGATATGGACCCTTTAGGGGGTGAATGGGAGTAAAGTTAGCACTGAACTTATCAGCCAGGATGTTGGCAAAATCAGTTGGTTCTGTAATTTTCATGCCGTTGTGCTGTAACTCAGAGCAGATCTGGGTGTTGTCATTGAGATTCCAGACATAGCTATAGAATGCTTGGTGGTTGCTCTTAGAATCAGTGAACATTTTGTTTTCCTAGCTAGCTTTGGAGGATCTTATAAGGGATCTCAGCTTCTTACTGAGGCTGACCAGGCAGCACTTCCACTCATGGGATTTTACTCTCTTTTGCAACAGTTTCTTCCTTCTGTTGTAGAGTTTGTTTATGGCAGGGGACCACCAGATTGGCTTCCTTTTTTTGGAGAATAGTTTCCAGGTTCTGTTTGGGATAGCACGATCCATGCACTCGTGTAAGTGCTTATAGGATTTAGCAGTTGTAACTATATTGCCCATCTGCATGGGTGTCATGAAGTTCACCACTTCTGTCTTAAGAAGCATGAAGATGGCTTTGGAGAAATTTTTTACCTTGGTTTTCTTAATGGGGGGTGGGAGTGGGATGTGAATATCAAGGGCGATTAGGTTATGGTCGGATTAGACCAATGAGGAGTTGACTTCAGGTGTGGAACACCGGTCACTCATGTTGGTAATGACTAGGTCTAGGATATTGTTGCCCCTGGTGGGGTTGTGGATAAGTTGATCCAGGGTATTGGAGTTTATGAATTCCAGAAAGCATTGAGCTAAGGAGTTGGTACACAAGTAGTTTTCCCAGTTAATGGTGGGGTAGTTGAAGTCGCCCATTATTAGGGTGTTTGGTTGAACCCTAATATTTTCCAGTACATCAAGAAAAGAGAAGTGAGAATCCTGGGGCATGGTGGGGGATCTGTAGCAAGCTACAGTTTGGATTGCAGTTTTGCCCAGAGTTAGTTGCACTTGGATAACCTCGGATGCATTATGCTGAGCAACTAGCCTGGAGGTGTGGATATCCTTAATGAATTTAGGCACAACTCCACCTTTGGTGTTTCGGTCCAGGTTACATGGCCGAAAAGTGTGGTATGAGTTATAGCCTGGTAGTGCAGAGGTGCTCTCAGGAGCCTTGCACCAGGTCTCAGTCACTGCACAGATATCGATGTTCTCCATTTTAAGGAGTGCCTCGAGTGAGTGCATTTTGAGATTTAGACTTCAAGCATTGAGTTGCATTACCCTCAGTTTTTGCTTGCCTGTTCCTGTTACGATGGTGAATTTGTCATTTGAAGCTTTCCTAAAAAAGGCACTATATAGCCTTAGCCAGTATCCGGATCCCAGGGGCGACAGGTGCAGGCCATCTCTGGCAAAGCATCGTGGTCTGTCGACCATGTCATCCCAAGCAGACAGATACTGGATACCCTCAGAATGACACCAATTGTTGAAGTCAATCATTTTTTCCTTGTACTGCTTTATCATTCTGGGCGATGGCAGAATGCTACTCAGGGCTAGTGTCATACCTTCCTGGGCTACAAGATCGGAGAGCTCTTCCATGTCTCTTTTCATGTAGTCCAGGAAAGTACGTCTCAGGTCATTCACAACAACATGGACAATGACAGAGTCATATTTATACTTGTTGTGGAGTGACCTGAGTGCATGGGTTATGTGGCGGATCCTGGCACCCGATAGGCAGCTGACAGTAACCTTCTCTTTTTTTAGCCTGGTGAGTGGGACATCAGTGTGCCTGACTATAGAGTCATCTATGACTAGTGTGTTGGGTACGTTGTTTTGCCTTATTGGCTGTGGTTGAGTGGCACACTGAGCCTGTGGGCTATGTGTCATTTGGGTTGTGTTGGGGGATGGAGGTCGCTTGCGTTTCTGCTTTGGAGGTCTCTGTTGCTTAGACTGATTATTATTGATAACCTCCGCAAATATTTTGTGCTACTATGTGTGGATTTTGGTGGTGTAGATTTAGTGAGACTATGTGATGAGTCTGGTGTGGTGCAAATGTTTACCTTCTCCTCGTGACTGTCAAGTTCAGTCTTGGTTGGAGAGAGCTTTACCTCCAGTTTGGCTAGATAAGTGCATCTCTCACAGGTTGTTGTGTTGGGTGGTAGGAGGAGAGGGTTGCCTGTGTACATGAGGCAATTTCTACATTGCCTCAAGATGCCCAGATTCACCAGATAGACAGGAGACACTGGGAGTTGACCCTTGGACATGCCTGAATAAAAAAAAAATCCTCTAGATAAGTGAGGAAAGTGAGTACAAGAGCTGTTTTTCTCTAAGCAAGTGAGAAAAGTAAGTACAAAAACTGTTTTCCTCTAGGTAATGAGGAAGGTTGAGTGCTATAGTAATTAGTAGCTTATTTAGTGCTTACAAGTTCTGAACAAGTGTTGAGCACAAATAAGCAAATGACTTTTATGATTTTTTGTCTCTGTATGCAAAACCCTGTAGTCACTGCATGTAGCAATTTCAATTATCAAAGCTGCTTTTGTCTTCTTTTCACGGACCACTGTATCTGCTTTTCTTGCATCTGTCTTTTGAACTGTTGGTAATGGGTGATCCCATGTGATGTAGACCTCATCATTTTCTATGATGCTTTATGGCTCACACTTCCAATGTTTTTCAGCCACTTCAAAACCATAATGTTTGCACAATCCCCAGTGTAACAGTCTTGTTGCATTATTAAGCCTTTCAGTATACAGTCCTTCTGCCATTAGTATATCACAACCACCAAAAAGGTGTGCGACTGTTTCCAGTTCGGTTTTACAAAACCTACATTTGTCTGTTTCTCCAACATATTCAATGGACTTTGTAAACCAACATGTACGTAGCCTACTATCTTGAGCCACCAATATTAACCTTCCATCTTTTGATTTGAATTGTTCCTCTCCTTAACCAGTGGCGGCTGGTGACTTCAAATCAAAGGGGGGCTGCAGGAGACAGCTGAATGGGTGGGGCCAATGGGAAGGGGTGTGGCCAACTAGAAAGGTGAGGAGCTATGCTCAAAACTACAAAAACTGGAAATTTAATTAAATACGCTGCCCTGAGTGCCAAACCGTCATTATGAGAGTCCAATCAAGACAAAATGAAGTGTAGAAGAAAAAAATATTTTAATGCATTGGCTGCATGACAGCTTACTTAATATCCAAATGGAAACAAAAAGGTTGTGAGGCATGAAAAATTAAATTACTTTTTAAATACATTACTAGAATGCCAGTCAAAATCAAGTATAAGAAAAACAAGCAGCACTCAACTCAAACCACTTCTCCTTGCACTGCAATTCTAATTATAATTTATATTAGCTTTATTAAAGTACCAACATGCTGAAAGTAGCAATCTCTGTGATACCCCCACTTGTAAAAATGTTTCTTATCCGAAAAAGACCTGCTGCCTGACAACTATCTACTTGTTTCATGGGGAAAACATGACCAAAGTAAAAAATGAAACGCAAACAAGAAACAAGCTCAAGAAACATTGCTTAAAGGATTATTGTACAGGTAATGGACCACACATGATAGAATGGCATTCTGTTTGGTTTACAGGTAAAGCCTGCAAAGATGACTGCAAATCTCCAATAAATGTAACGAGCTTCCTAAAATAATGTAATCCTGTCCTTTATTACAAATACTGTCATAGGCATTTCAATACCAAAGGCTTATACATTATCTAGTTATGTAAGTATTCTCTGCATGGCATCAACAGAAAGGCTTTCAATGTTGGCAGTTCTTTAACAGTATTCTTATTAAAGCTTACTTGCATCTTACAATCTCTGACAAGCTTACCTGATGGTCATTAAAGCATTGCTACTTAAACACAGAGCAACAGGCACTTTCTGAGTAATAATAAGCATAAATCAACAGTATAAAAATATGACAGAAACCAGAACATTCTGCAAAATCAAGGACAGAATAAAAGTAGTACTTGTGTCTACCTTGGATGGGGGATACTCCGCACATTTACACTGCATAACTGCTCCTTGCCTTCCTTGGACACATCCAGAGTCACTACATGGGGGAGTGGGGTGCAAGTATGTCACAATTTGAAATGTCTCTGGCTGACTGTAATGGCCCTGACACATTTGTCATGCCTCTCAACCTCGGAGGAAGAAATCTGGACAAAGCCATACATAGAAGTTGGACAAAGGCACAAAAATAAGGACACTTTTTAAATATTGCTCTTATAAACTTTGAAAGATAATAGAATAGTAGGTCTTGCATTAGTATGAATGTTCTTAAGGGTATGAAATCTGAAACATAAATGTCTGTCATTATTTTCTAACTTCAGTGTTTAATGATTTGCCAGTAATTTGCCAAAAAAACACAACTTTATGAAAAATGGACCAAAAATGTGATGCAAATACAGCTGGGAACCTGTCAAAGAAGGGACACTTTTTAATATTAGTACTGCTAACTTGAGCAGCTGACAAAATAAAAGCATCTACATACATTTCTGAAATAAAAGTAATCTATAACTGATTATTACAGTTATTTCTTAATTGTAAACCCTCCACGTTTTCTTCCAAAATTGCCATTTTGCAACGAGATTATTAGGGGAAGAGCAACATTTTGAGCCAAAATTGGGGACAGTGGAGAGGTTTAGATATGCCTAATTCTATAAAGTAGTTTATTTGCATGTACCTCTCAACCTGTTAATGCAGGAAATCTGGGCAAGGCCAAATATACTGGGGGAATATAAACAGTACTAAAAATTGTTGTATAAACTGAGACAGTTGATAGAATAACAGGTCTTGCTTTAGCATGCATTTTTCTAAAGGTTATGAAGTCTGAAACTCAGTGTCTGTCATTATTTAGTGACTTAATTTCTAAATTATTTGCCAGAAAACCACACATTTTATGAGGAACAAACCAAAAATAGCAAGCAAAAATCTATTCATTCTGTGAAAATCTGGACATTTGAGAGGTATAGTTCAGCTGGGGCTGTCTTTGAGCTTGCCGCCCTTCCCACTCACAAAATCATGGTTGAATGGAGCCTCCCCCTGCAGCCATTCCAATGAACCATTACTTGGCTATTTCACCCCATTTACCATAAACACTAATGTGCATACTGCTTTACGTCTACGATGATTTGGACTTAATTTGAAAGTTTTATTTTGCATTTTACAGCACAAACACTAAAACATCTGCTAAACAAAGCGATGCAATCTCACAAAGAAAACAGACTTATTAGCATTAAAACTTCGCTGCCCTTGAAACTCACATTCATTGAAACAGCATTGAAACCCACATTCAAAGAAAATACATTTTGCCATTGGCAGATAAAGATTAACTTTGGTCTGTTTTCAAATCATAGGCCCATTGCACACAAAATATACACGTGCTCTTTGATACACCTTCCTGACTGTATTAAATTATATAGCTTGTACAATATAGTACAGTTGTTAGAGGGCATTTTAAATTTGTTGTTTTGAACATTTTTCCAGTAAACAATGAAACAAAATGCATGCACCAATAATGACAAAACTGCCCAATTCAGAACATTTCTATAATAAATGTCTACTCAAACTTCTACATTCTACCAGTATCAGTAAATATGCACAATCTCTGAAGAAGTAAAAGTCATCTAAATAATTCCACATTAAAGAAATCTGTAACTAAGGAAGAGGTTGCTGCTAGCAAACAAGTAAAACCCACAGCCTTCTGCATCAAAAGCAAGTATACTACATGTTATGCTATTAACAACACATGCAGACTTAGCATAAGCAGCACTAAACTTTTGTTCCCCTGCAACTCTCAGCCTTTTGTAAAATCTACTTGACACTCAGCTGCATCTTTGAACTTTTCAGCACAAGAAATCTGGAAAAAGCCAAAATTTGGGGGGGGGGGCAAAAGACCAAAAAACAGAGACACATTTTAAACATTGCTTATATAATGTTGGAAAGTTGCTAGAATAAAATGCTGTGTAATCACCATACATTTCACTGCCAATTATTGGCCCCAGGACCCTGTGCTAAATAGTCAGTACAACATACCACTATGCTAAATTATCTGTTTTATGAAAGAGAGGAAGACTGAAACTTAAATGGCTACTATTTAGTGAATTCAGTTCTCACCATAGCTGTCAACATCTTAGCACAAAACACCTGAACAAAGCCAATACTGGGGGAATACATCCTCCAAACATATTCAGTGAATTCAGTTCTCACCATAGCTCTCAACCTTGGCACAAAAAACCTGGATGAAGCCAATAATGTGGGAATACAGTCCCAAAAATATGGATAAATTTCAAATATCCATCTTATAAACTTAGAAAATTGCTATAATAATAGGTTTTGTGTTACCATGTACTTTCTGAAGAATATGAAGTCTGAAATTCAAATTGTTGTTGCTCCTGGGATGTGACAGAAATCGGTCCTCTGTGGATCAGTCCGCTACTTAGCTTATTAACATGCACTTGCATGCATAAATAAAATCAATATTACCCCCACAAAATGATGGGTAGTGGGAAAATCTATACTAAGTATCTCAAATAAACCTTATGAAAATGTGTTTTACTATATTTTACCTTTGTTAACTGGGTGGGTGTACTGATTAAACTGATCCATTTCAGTCGTGACCCAGACCACACTACGACAGTTGCAAGTTTGCAGCATGTGTGTTATAGCATTTTATTCATCCATAAAACCATAATTTCTGATAAATACAAAATGCTAATAAGCATGTCACATTACAGCAATTCATGAATTCATTTAATAGCAATAACTAATAAACACAGAATTAAAACTACGCACCTCTGTTAACTACTATGTAATTGTTAGAAATATTAAGACTTTGTACTAAAATCTTCTTCTGTTCTCATTAGTTTTTTACTCTAGGCCATTGCTGAAAACTGGTTACACCCAGCAAAACGGCTTGGTTAGATAGACAGACAGACAGATAAACAAAAATACTTTAGTTTCAATAGTTCACAGGTTGAGATCCAGACAATTTAACCATCTCTCGTTTTTTTTTTTTTGAGTCCATTTTCCTAAATAAATCATTCGCCCATTGAAAATTATATAAGTCGTGTGAGTTTCTCTGCACTAAATAACCAAAATAGAAAAAAAATCTGTGTCTCTCGCCTAATGGAAAATGCTAGAGCTTAGATTTGTTACACACTGCTTAGGTTCTTCAGTGAATAGTTACAGTCAGTATGAAAAAATAAGACAATGTTGTGGCTATAGAACTGCTTTGTTTCTGTGAAGTCTGTGGTTATGTTTTTAACATGAAAAGGTCAGAGCTTGCTTATGCTACATACCACTGAAATGTGCACCTTCACTGAAAAGTGTTGACACGCCTGAGTTTGCATAGGAGAATATGCATAGAGTTTCCATTTTCATATATTACATGCTTTAAGTCTTATAAAGAACTTAACCCTTTTGAAATCAGTGAGAGCATTCTGTATTATGTTTTTCCTGACTGTGAGTTAAAACATACTAGACAACAATAAACAATGCAAGTATCAGAGCTGTGGGAATCTAGTCAAAACAAATCATCTTTTGTTATGTGCCTATTTTGTTATCTGTTGTAGAAAACAACATGGCAGTGATTTTCTGAAAGGCTTATTAGTTTTCTGCAAATGCCTAAGGGATATTTCCTTCTGTTAGAAAATTAAATCCTGAGGGCTAGGATGTTTCCTGGCTGTCATGTGCAAACTTTAACACAAATTTTGCACCACTGCCATCTTACAGCAATTAATAATGACACTCAGTGAAGTATGAGAAAATCATGCATAGGTGTTTAGTAATCACATTATCCAACTTGTCCGTTTTATAACCTCAGAGTTCCTCTACATCACCCAACTGCCTCATTCATTCCTGTCGATGGTTCCAGGGAGAGCTCCCCTTTTCTCCCATCCTCAGACACACTGGATTTCCACACATGCTTGTCAAAAGGGAGCATTTAACTCTAAAATCAGCCTGACCTAAACTCAGAAAAGAGGGAAGATAACATCTTTTGACCTGAATAAAATTTCTTTAGATATCAGATCAGCTAGATAGAAGAGCTGCCTAACCAGCATTGCTACTTGGTGGTCAAAGGAGATGGAGTTGAGAGATATGATACGTACCACCAAGAAGAAAAGATAAAGAAACTCTCTCTATACTTCTTCAGCTACTGTGTGCCTGTGTCATGCCCAGCAAATGAAATTAGACCGCCAACTTCGCCAAGGCAAGCAAAACAAACCCACAAAATAACATGAATAATCCACCTGTTCCACCCCAAGACAAGTCCACAACCGAAACTGGCTTCAACTGTTTGCTTCTCGCTCTTTTCCCAGCACATAAAGCCTGGGAAGAGAGCGACAACCAATCAGCAGCCATTTAGCCCATGCACGCCATGTACGTGCCTGCGGACGTGGCAGTCGGAACCCCTTCCAATTCTATGCGGTTTGGAACTGCATAGACTGCTGGGCATCACACTGATGCCTTAATTTGCTATCTGGACTGCAGCGCTGGAGTAACTTGGATCTCTAAGAAAGAGAAAAAAAAAAACCCCGGAATTCGAAAGTGCGCATGCTCAGTCAGTCGGTGTAAAGCAGCCGGCTGATAAGAGATGAGCGACTCAGTGTAAAGACAGTAAAAAAAAAAATAAATAAATAAGTAAAATTAAAAACTTAACATACTTTTTTTCTTTTTTTTTCTTTTTTCTTGAGGGGGCTGCAGTCCGGCAGTCCGATGGCATGAGCCACCCCTGTCCTTAACCATTCCTGCATTCGATTCTGATCAACATGAAGACATTCTTAGTATAACTGGCCTGATGCTCTTTAAAAAAAAGGAGGTAAGGTCTCAAGGTGGGTAATGGCAAAGCATAAATGGACACTGGGCCCAAATGTCTTGTATATTCAATGATTCTATTATTTACATCAGGCAATGACACACAAAGGATGTCATAGCTGCATATTCACAGAAAGAACAATACCTGTTTGAGACCATGTGACATGCCTCATGTTCTAGTACATAAGGCAGATGCTGTAACTACTCCAAATTACTACAATAAGGAGAATCTGTTTTCAAGAGGGTATGCATAAGTTACTCTGCCAGTTTCCTTGGACTGAGTTCATAGGTTCATAGGTTGGTACTGGGCTATCTGCCCGAAGGCATATATTAGCCCAGCCATGTTGTGCGATATTCACCTCCCCTTTAGTAGTTCCCTAGACCCTTGTACTAGCAGCTAGTACCCTTGGCCCCTATCTAGTAGTGCTGTTGGTGTGATCCCCGGTGTGAACTTTCTGTTACCCATCCACTCATCAAGGTTCCTCTTGAAGAGTGATAGTGAGGGGCTCTGTCTTATGTAGATCGGGACCCTGTTCCATAGTAAGGGAAGTCTCTGAGAAGCGAATTTATCCCTCCAGCATGTTTTATTCATTGTTGTGTTGAGGTTTATATCCCTAGAGCATGTAGCTCGAGTAGATTTGGTTTTGCTAAGATGGAGCATGTTCAACAATTCTGGGTTGGACATAGCTCTGTACGTTAGACAGAGATCGCATCTGAGAAGGCGATATGCAACAGAGAACAGTTTTAGCTTTTTCAATCGTGCTGCATAAGGCAACTGTTTGAGGCCAGTAATCCTCTTAGTTAGGTACCTCTGTGGTCTCTCCAGCTGCTGGAGATGTCTAGCCAGGTACATTCCAATTGGTGCATTGTACTCAATAATGGGTCTGATGAGGGAAGAGTAGAGGGGCACCATTACATCCTTAGATCTTGATGCGAACCCTTTCGTGATCAGATGGGTCACATAGAAGGATTTTCTAACCACTTTGGCAACATGGTTATCAAAGGAAAGCTGACTGTCTACTTGGGTCCCTAGATTTCAGGGGATTACCTCCTATGTTGTAGTTTGTGGGTACTCTTTTTTTTCCAAAGGGGATTACTACGCATTTTTTTGCATTTAGCTTGAGACCATGGCTTTGACATCATGCATCAGTCTCATTTAGGCCCTTCTGGAGGATCTCCATGTCAGCCATGTTGTCACATTGCGTATCATTAGAAAGACACACAGAAAATTAGTTGGTGTATGTCTAACAAGAATGCAGAACACTTTGAATTCACTGCCAAATCTGACATTAATATCAAACTGTCTAGTTCAATAGCAGTGCTAGAAGGTTTTAAACTATTTTGATGAGAATAGTCTGGCGGAGAGTTAATGTCACAGTATATGCAATGATCTGTGGTGAAACAATCGGACATGGAGCATAGATGCTGTGCAACATAAAAGTAACTGGCATACATTGGGAACCACTATCACTTTTAGAGTTGTAGACATTTCAAAAGGGATAGCTAGGAAACCATGTTTTGTGAACTACTAGTCCATAAATCCACTCAACTAGCATAAAACATGTCACATGATCCTGAACGTACTGCAATTCATTCATTTCAGTGATAATGAGATTTCTACACCATGAACATCCAGAAGAAAAGCAAAACAAAGAATCAAAAACAAACAATTAAAATTGTAAACTCAGTCATATGCTTCTTCTCACCTTAAAATCCACACTGCATGCTATAGGAAAACATATATCTGTAGTTTAGTCCCTTTACCTGTACTAAGGTAGACTTTGGTTCAAGCAATGAACAGCATTAAAAAGGTTCAAGTTTCCCCAAAATACCTACAAGCTGTTTATCTGCTCCCATGAGACAAGCAGGGAAGTGGCCATCATTAACCCCTTTTTCCCATTTTGACACAGGGTTGGAGGATGCCACATCAACATTAGTTGTTATGGTCAGTCCACCTGGAGCCAGTGCTTACACCATTGAGTGGCTAGCCCTGATGCAACACTGAAGGAGTAAATATATAAAATTCTATTGTGTATTCAGGAAAGTCAACTTCTGTAGATAAAGCTATAAAAGAAATGTCTGTAACTCTTCCTGAGGCCAGTGGTCACAGCAGTGAAGTACGTTTTAAGCATTTTCTTGCAGCCCTAACCCTGGAGAAAATAGTCATACATTTGTTGAGTTCTATAGCTGAGATATGCTACACTAGGCTGCACATACAAATACAATCCCCTTCAGCACAAACATGCTCTCCATCTATATAACCTGAAGCAAAATTCTGTGGCACTGCAAGCTTAACTTGTATGCCACCACAGTACTCACAGGCATGTTTAAGTGTTGGGTTTAACATCTTGCATGTGACTACCCGAAACTATAGGCTGTAATGTGACATACCATGCCCAATGTAACACTAACTGTGCATATGCTTATCACCATATACAGGAGCTGAAAGGTGTCATATTGTACATGGAATGATGCCATTTTGAAGCTCTGACCAGATGCTATCATTCAATACAACAGTAAAATGTACAGAGTACGTATAAGTGAGCAAAGCACAGGAATTATAAATGTACCCAAAAGACAAAGACATTGTAAGCTATCTTTCTTCTATTAGACATAGTTGTGTGTGGCTCCTTTCTACTATATAAAAGAAAAGGTAGCTCACAGCCGCCATAGGTAATTAGGAAAGCTTATGCACCATTTTGAACATAAATCTCTCTCTCTTGAGTGGCAAAAATGATCTCCACATTTGGGAGAGACACTTTTCAGCTATGTTATCACAAATTCTTAAGAAAAAAAGGCCAACAAAAATGTATATATAGATATATATATATGGGTATACCTGATAACACCGACACGCCAAAACACTGACAACTAAATAACCGACACGACAAAACCGAAAGTTCAAAAACACGAAACTTCACATGCCCGACAAACCACAATCCCGACAATCAACAAAACAAATACCTTTCCTGAAAAACACACACACAACACAAGCACACCAAAAACCTTACAAACCTACACTAAACCTTACATACACAACTATCTATGCAATAACCTTAACCCAAACCCTAACCCTAAGGTCCGTCACTATCGCACACTTACCTTACCTGCACCCTAACCCTAACTCACTTAATCCGCTCCTAACCCTTAAGTCTGTCACTATCGCACACTTACCTTACCCACACCCTAACCCTAACTCACTTAATCCGCCCTAACCCTCAAGTCTGTCACTATCGCACACTTACCTTACCCGCACCCTAACCCTAACTCACTTAACCCGCCCCTAAACCTAAAGTCCATCACTATCGCACACTTACCTGACCCGCACCCTATCTAAACTTCCGTCACTATCACACACTTACCTTACCCACACCCTGACCCTAATGTCTGTCCCTATCGCACACTTACCTTAACATGTTGGTGTTCTCAGCATCGGGATTCTCAACTTTCGGTCTTCTCCGTTGTCGATTTTTCGGTGTCGGTGTTCTCGTTGTTGGCATTGTGGACTTTCGGCATTTTCAGGTAGACCCATATTAATATATATATATATATATATATATATATATATATATATATATATATATATATATATATATATATACACACACACACACACACATAGAGAGTTAGAGAGAGAAAACACAAAGTAACAAAGTGCATGTGGAGGCTGTTGGAAGCACGTGACAACTGCTCCAACTATAGTGTTTCCTTTGAACGGTTATATTGATTAGACAGCACCACACCAAACAGTGTGGGAATCCGTTTATCTTACAACTCCCATACTCCTCCTCCTGGAACATTAACAAACATAAAGATGTTTATATGGGCTTGCTACAAGTGCTCACATGGTAGTAGCTCAAAAAATACTTGCTTGCTGTCACTTGCTCTGTATAGCAAGTGCTCCATCTTCCACTAGCCTGATCCAACTTAAATTACCTGGCCCTTCCACCACTTAACCATACTAAACTATTAGCACTAACAGAACCCAAAGTCTAACACAAAAACTTCTATACAGTGCCTGACTTTAACCAGAATTCTCACTCCCTTAGCCTAACCATAATACGCCCCTTCTGATCCCTAACCCACAATCTCTACCTAAACCTAAAACTCTCATCTGCCTCCCTAACTATAAACCCCCCAGTCAGTTATTACACTTAAAACTCTACTTACTCTCCCTAATCATAAAGTCCCCTGTCAATCCCTAAACCTTAACTCTACTCCTCCTTAAACATAAAGTCCCGTATTACTCCTTGAATCTTGGTCTAGAATATGTTTTCAAGCACAGCCTGTGCCTTACATGCAAAGAAAAGCATGAATAAATACATATAAACTATAAAAAATGTATACATCTTAAAAAAAAAAAAATTAAAAAAAAGTAAGGCAATATTAGTCTGGTACTTGGCATAGAGGATTAACGCTCTGAGCTGTAATGAGCTGTATTCTGTGTCCAGGGTGCAAGGTTTGATTTCTTCCACTTCCATTTGCCTAGTGAGTGAATCTGAGCAAATCACTTAATGAGACAATACTTCCATGTCTCCAGTGCAAAGGGATAATTTGTCCAGTGAGCTTATCAGATAAGAAACATGGGATACAATAATCATATAAAAAATTACATGTTTGCAAAATGAGCATATTACATTAAGGATATAAGCAACTAGTGAAAAATAGAATATAAATAATGAGGTAACGAAAATTTTCATAGTGGTGGCAGTGCACAAAATAAAGCACAAATGAGCATAATCATAACTTTAATGGTCTTGTAAATAAGACTAGAACGTATGCAAAAAATTGATAGTACATCATAGAATCATCACAAACACTAATACAGTAAGGCAAACATGGGTAAGGGTACCTGAAGACGCATTAGTAACAAACAGGAATATAAAACAAAGACACTGCTATATCCCTTGTTACAAAGATACTCATCACAAGTATGGATTACACTGATTACACTGAATACTTTTCCATCAGGCATGCTTATGGCATTGTAGAGTAAGCATGATGGAGGTGATCTTTTAGTACCTTTATGAATAGTGCAAAAGAGCATTTAGACATGGGAGGTGTAAGCATTTATCTGAAAGGGAAAGTCAAAATAAAAGTAGTGGCATAGAACTAATAGGAGTTTACTTCAACGGCACACTGGAATGGAAAGTGAACAGTAAAAGAAGAAGGATAGACTTAAATTAGAAAAAGAAGGGTAAGCTAAAAATAAAAGTTGAAAATGAAAATAATTGGAAGTATAGCAACAAGGACAATTGGAAATATAAATTTATAATAAGAATGAAAGATTAGCGAGCTAGATTACATCTTTATGCATATGAAGCCATCAGAAAAGGGAAGTGGGTCATAATAGAGAAAAGATCAACTCAGACCATGACTTAGTAGACATAGCGGTATCAACTGAAGGGATGGGAAGGGATTGTTGACAGTGCAAGTGTGGTATAAAAGGGGAGGAAGGTTAAGGACAGAAAAGTGGAAAAGGACACAGTAGATAAATGTTCCTGTACAAGGGTGATCAATGAGAGAAGCTATAATTTGTAAAAGGAATATAAAAATGTTGGAAAGGCAACTCAGTCATGTTCAGATTCTGTTTAATAATATAGCAGGAACAGGGATCTAACACTGATGGAAATGGAAATCATGAGGGGCATCGGCAGAATAGAACAGTCGAAAGGAAAAAAGAAACAGAAAAGCAAACAGAAGCCTGTTGGGGCCAAGAGGAGAAAGTAGGAAAAGCACAAAAAGGGGAAGTTCCTCCAAGTCAGGAAAATTAAATTGACCATTGCTGGAAATTCTGAAGATCAGGGAGAAATAGAAAAAAGGCCATAATCAAATGTCAGAAGAGCTTTATTAAGCAAAAAAGAAAGATAGCAAGAGGTGAAAATTCACATAGAGACTGGAAACCCTAACAGAAGGGAAGAGAGCAAAATATAGAAGAGAATATTACTAGGGAGCAATTACAGGGAAAAATAGGAAGCTTAAGAGGAACATTCAAAAGGAAGTGATAGCTGTCACATTGAATTATATTAGCTAGCAGAAAAGGATAAAATATAAACTATTAAAAAAACCTTAATAAGCATTCAGAAGGGGGGCACAAGTAATCAACATAATGTATGGACCCAAAGAAAGTTAACGTTGAAAATTGCTCACAAAAGTAATGGTAACAGTAAAAACTATAATATCAAAATACATAAATAGGAGGCACTTAGAGTTTATTAGGAGAAACATTGGTGGATAACTGGTGGTACCTCATCAAGTTTATAGAAGAATGTGAGGTAAATGAGAGGGATGGACTAGATGTGGTACTACTTGAAATAAAAAAGATTTGACTACCTGGAATTGTTATTTTACTTCAAAGCAAGAAAGAGTCAGGGATAGGAGAAAAATTTGTAAAAGGGTTGCAGGCATTATATAATAATTTTCTGCATAATAAACTGTGAAATGCTCAACACTTTAACATATAAAGGAAAAGCCAGACGGGTGTGCCCATTGTTTTTCCAGTCTATTCATCAAAGCTATCAAAACGTTAGCTAGAGAACTGAGGCGCTGGGACTGAAGGTAAAGGAAAACAATGTCAAATGGAGACTCAGCTTTTTCCTTTTCTCTAATGACTAGAAAGTAATGCAGAGAGCATTGGTGAGACTGCAAAGGATGTGTAGATATTCCAAAGACTCAAAGAGGAGGCTGGACAGGTAGCAAGCTACAGAAACCAGTGCAGGCATACGAATGGAGAATAGAGGGGTGAAGAGGTACCACACAGTGAAGGGACTAAACAGCTAAAGATATGGGCACAGGACTGCAAAAAAAAAAAAAAAAAAAACAGAAAACAAAATTATGACAACTTCAATGGGTGAAATAAATCCATCTATTAAGACAATGTAGGGGAAAAGACTGACACTATCACAGGCAGGACAGACATTATCAAGATGTGATTAGCATCAAGGCAAATTACCTTCTAAGATACAAATTGATAATACGAGGAGTGAATTTATGAAGGAACCACAAAGGGATGAGGAAAAAGGCTATGCACAACAATGAAGAAGTGGCAAAACTATAGGCAGCAGAAGACACATGGAAAACATCCAACTTCAGCAACTGTCTGTAGTCTTCAGCACCAACCAATGTGTACGAACAAGAGAAGAGAGAAAAGACCAGGGAAAAAAAGCCACTGGGAAGGAAGGATAAACTGCACGTACAAGGAATGGTGGTCCAAGTAAGCTGAAGACAGTATGAATAGAGTAGGAAACAAAGGAGGAACCAAACCAGGCATTAGGCCGTAAAGGAAGACTATGGGACAAACAAAGAAAAGAACGGTGAGGGTGGAATAGCATTACATCCAGGCTGAAAAGGAAGGATGAGCAAAAGTAAAATAGACTGTAGTAATGCATGAGAAAATGACAGGCTACGTCACGCCAGATGAAAAATGGAACTGAAGATGAAGACTAAAGATCAGTAGCATAGTCCTTGGTCCAGCACCCTGCCATGTCAGCTTTTAAGCTAAAGCTCAAAAAATGTCCTCTTGTTTTAAAGAATTGTAAGAAGCCACTTGTTACAACTTAGCACATACAAAGTGCTGAAGTGCGAGTACATAAAGAAATGGAGGTACTGCACTTCATAACATATCAGAATCACCCAATTGTGCCCATTAATGTACTGAACTCTTAATACACTTAATGACTGCCCCTTCACCCCAGCCTTTGCATCTAGGAAAAAGATTATTTCTTATTTTAAAATAACAAAAATCTTAATGTAATTTTAATTGTAACAACATTCCTTAAATGTATAACACTGTATGGACTCTAAACCATTTATTTCATTATTACTGTTGAAGCCCTACTCAGCTCCATTGTTTTGTGTTTGTGTACATCTGTATGTGTGAACGTGTGTGTGAGTGTGAATGCACATGCACCATACCACTGAACTGTCCAGATTTTTGCAGAATGTCCAGATTTTTGCCTCATATTTTTGGTCTGCCCCTCATAAAATGTGTGATTTTCTGGCAAATCACTGGAATGATCTGAGGATTAAAGTCACTAGCTAATAATATACACTTGTGTTTCAGACTTCATATCCTTCAGAAAAATGCATATTAAGACAAATCCTGTCATTCTAAAAACTTTTTTAAGTTTATAAGAACAATATATAAAATCTTTTTTTTTTTTTTTGGGCCTTTGTCCCCCCATTCTGTCAGGCTTTGTCCAGATTTTTTGCATTGAGAGGTTGAGATGTATGACATGCACTCTGTTTTGTGTAATCATGTTTATGTTTTCCATGCATATGTGTGTGTGTGTGTGTGTGTGTGTGTGTGTGTGTGTGCACATGCACTCTCTTTTGTGTGCGTGTGTTTATGTGGCTGTTCATATGTGTGTGTGTGTGTTCTTGTGTACGTATCTGGAGGTTTATAAGCGTGCATGAGGTGGAGGTTTATAAGCGTGCGTGAGGTGGAGGCTTATAAGCGTGCGTGAGGTGGAGGTTTATAAGCGTGCGTGTGGTGGAGGTTTATAAGCGTGCGTGAGGTGGAGGTTTATAAGCGTGCGTGAGGTGCATATTAGTTTCATGCTGCTTGTTTGCTTTTAGTCATGGCAGAGTAGCATCACACTCCCTAAAATGATTTTTGGATTACACGTTTCTCGAGGAAGACTACACAAATAAATCTACTTAATGTACACCCAGTCATACATGTGAGAGATTGAGTGCATTCAAAGATATTTTATCTGCCATTTCATATATGTGCACAAGACAGTCAGACCAACTGATTACTATAAAACAAATCTGCAACAGAAAATGACTGGGTTTCTGTAAAATAACCTCACACATTTAAGGCAAGAGAAAGAACAAAAATAAAAGATGAAACCAAATCTAATAAAAAAATGGGAAATATGCAATGGAGTTAGTTGTTGCTAGTTTTGAAAATATAAGAAAATTGTTCTTTCTAACATTATAATTAGGTGATAAATTCATAGACAGAAGTACTTTAAAGTGACCAGAGGTACAACTACCGAGAATCAAACATAAAACTATGTCATCCAACACATTTCCCAAGAACAAAATTTCTGTCTGTAAATGCTCACTTAATTTACCACCTGGGTATATTTTTGATTGAATGGAACTATGCTCCATGCATCTTTAGCTGTTGAGTAGTCATACAGAAAACTCCAGCTATTGCAATGAAAAAGAATTGTCCTCATGAGCTCATGAGCTGGACCATTTCCTTTTTAGCAAAGAATTGATTTAAGATTTGTTGCTGCATACTTTTAGCTTCCAGTTTACTAAAAGTAATAGAGAACTGCTTCCTGATTTTACTGCTAGATTTGCACTTTTGAACTAAAACACTTAGGTTTCTGTGGTGCGTAGGAGGTTGGAATGTCAAGAGAGCCGTCTACAGTTTATAACACTATGAGGTGCAAAGAAAGAAATAAAAGTGCTTGGTTTAAGGCACTCATTTCTTTTCTCTAGCATGTTCTTTTCTTTGACTTAGATGATAATTTTTTGAAGCATACTCCATCAATGATGTATATTCATTGCTGAAGTATGCTCAGAAAAGGGCTCAGCGAAACACTACACTGTACACATACACACACACACACACACACACACACACACACACACACACACACACACACACACACACACACACACACACACGCACACACACACACACACACACACACACAGTTCTCAAGAACCAAAGGGCAGTATAGTAGAAATAAGTGAACAAGCAAGCTGTAGTCTAGTTGTGAAAAATTAGAATTTTATTCAGAATTAAGATTACTTCATTCTAAAATGTAAAGGTTTATATCACAAATACAGGCTGGGATTCATCAAGATACACTGCACAAGACTTGCATTGCAGCAAGGCTAGGAGTGAGAATAGACTAATTACATATCTAAACTGGAAAAGGAAGTGCTTCAGAGCTGTGTGCTCTGCTCACTTTCACATAGCTGAGTGAAACAACAAAAACATATGCAGATATATCCATGAATGGAAAGCTGTACACAGAAGTGCAAAGTTAGTCTATGTCATAACACTGAAAACTCATAACACTGAAATTCAGTGACTCAGTGCTGAAGAGCAAATATGGACATTAAAAATCTAGGGGTACAACATGATGCTGCCATCGCAATTCACACATACTTTGCTAGACTCACTTCTCTAATAACTCCTATGATAAAAAAATGACATTGTCACATAAATTGTACACAATTCTAAGTGTTAAGTGTTATGAGTTTGCAGCTTTATGTGTGAAATGGGCTTGACCTTATGGGTTTCAGTGTTATGAATATTCAGTCATGATAGGGATCCATATATCTATCTATCTATATATATATATATATATATATATATATATATATATATATATATGTGTGTGTGTGTGTGTGTGCGTGTGTGTCACCATGTGCAAATCCTGCAAGAGATCTGACATGTCTACACAAACTACTGCAACATGAAGTAGCATGCAGCAGTTTCTATGCAGAATCAAAGTTGCATGTGTTAGCAGATCACATAGGAGAAAGCAGTGCATAGTGATTTACAGCTATACAGTATTTATTTATTTATTTATTGACATTTGATTATTGGGAAAGTCAGACTGGATAGATGTCCATTTTCACTGGAGGCCTGGTAGAAAAGCTTCAAACTGGCAACTGGCAACTAATGCACTAATATCTCCACACACATGGACACTTGTATAACTCATAAAAGGATAAAAGATGTATTTATAGGGAAGTAGAAGAAGGAGGAAATCATGAAGCAGATCAATAAAACAGAAGGGCAATCTTGGGAGAATGTAAGATTACCATTATTTTTGTGAGGCTAGGGATCCCTTTTATTCATATATAAAGAGAGAGAAGCAATGAGATAATGGTAACAAGAAATGGGGCAGGAAAGAGGGTAGGTCAGTATGCAAGGTGCAAACTGAGAAATGCAGAACATCATAGAAAAACAGAAATGGATATGCACATACGGGGGATGGAGGACACTGGATGGACAGAGACACTGGGTGGATAGTCATATGATAATGAAAAGGGTTGGAGAATGTGCAGGGTATGGGGAAAAATACAATAAGGTCACACAAGTGGGATAAGCTGCATTATGAAAACTCTTTCCATAATCCAGAGGGGACACTACTGTGAACCATCACTAACAGATGGATCAGGGTAGAAAGTGGTATGGGTCACTCCCTCCTCTGACACCATTATGGTTTGGGCCAGATGAGTGAGAAAACCTGCAATTTACTTCAGGAGGCTTTCCATTCTAGGCATGCATCTTTGCCCCAGTCTCTCAACTATGCACTCCACCAATTTATGAAGCTAAGGCTGGGCAACTTGCAAATGAGAAGTCGTGACCCCTCTTCAGTGAGGCTGTCCCAGCCCTATCTTCCTCCTTGGCTACAAGCAAAGAGACAGGACCTGTAGGTAACAATGTTTGCTGATGGCTGCAAAATGGGGGTTATTGTTGCATCAATGTCTAACACCCATCAACACTATATTATTAACTATTGGTGTACTAAATACAAGCTAAACCTAAAGGGGGAAAAGTGCAGTATAGTTATTTTTGGCAGACAATCATGTTCATCATAGTACAGAAATGACACACTACTTCATGTTTTTACCCAGGGACATTGGAACCTGGGCAGATACCATGTGATTATGGTTTTCAGGAAATCCTTTAAGTTAGCACAGCTAATTACAACAAGAAAATCTTCATAGTCAAAAGAGTTAGTATAGTTAGTATTGATCAGTTCAATTATTGAGTACAATTTCCTCAACAGGATGCATCTCACTAAACCTATCAATTAGAAAGACCTCAAAGATTCCTAACCAAAAATAATCCAGACCTAAAGCTACTGAGCTATCAAGAGAGGCTGGAAGCTATATTCCTTTATTCAGTTTCTTATAAGCTTTTCACAGGAGGTAAGAGACTTTGACCTTCTGCATCTTTGCAAGGCCAACAGCTCTACCAATATCAGGACCAAGGCCCTAAATCATTACCAAAAGTTAAATAAACATGGTAGAGGGACATGTTTATAACTCAGCTTCTTGTAAGCTTCAGGAATAAACTACCATTGCATGTTAATCAGTGTAAGTTATCTTCGTTTAAAATAACCAAGACAGCTATATGGTTACTCACACATTTGCAGTGAGATAGACAGGTATGGTCCTTCAGGAAGAAAATAAGTGTGGTTTGAGGGGGGGTACTGGCAAGGTATATATATTCATAAGACTAAACGGCCTTTGAATATCTATGAAATTGAAAATAAAATCTATAAAATAACTGTCATATATTAATGTGGTATACAGGTTAGAGAAAAAAGAAGCTTTGAGATATTCAGTGATGTGAAGGGCCACACAAATCAGACTTTTTTTCTGAAAACTTGACTAGCACTATTTGCCAGCAGTTGTAGATTGCTCTAGGAATTTCTTTCTGTTCATTCACTAAAAGCAAATCACCTTACATCCATGGAAAATACCAAAACTAAAAAATAAAAAACATGAAAGCTGTACACCAAATCTTAAATCACCACTTAGTCTTTAATCACCAGTTTAGAGGGAAGGGATTCCTCAATTAACCATTTTATTAATAAAAAAAATTAGGAATCAAAGCCTTTGATGCTCTGCAGAATTCCTTTGTCTGAGTGATAAAAAGGATAGATAATGTCTACACTACTAAAGCTTAGAGGGCAGATTTAAAAGACATATGAAGGAATGATGGACTCTTTGAGAGGTCTGAATACACTGTTTTTTTTATTTTTGCTTGTTTTATTTTTACTTTAAGTTGTCTTCCTATTAGTATTTCTGCTTACATATTCTGTCTTAAGATTCTTTAAGACCTAATTTCCTCTAGTGAGTATGAATACCGCGTCAGGTCATCACTGAAAAGCAGGCACTGGTCTAGTGAGATTAACCCTGTTAACAAAGAATAAATAGCTAGATTAACTAACTAACTAACTAGCTAGCTAACTAACTAACTAACTAAAGACCTATTGTTGAACAGCAAAATAGCAAACATTCACTAGAATTTCCAAATGCTTATAATAGATTTTTCAAGTACTTCCTTTGTATGAAGTGCATTTGTGTAACTCTTTTTTTTTTTGTATTTATTACACATTTTGTGTATTTTCTTATTCATAAATTACCCCTCCCCATACACAAGGAACTCTGCTTCCTTCATAATTTATACCGAAGGAGTACCAGAGTACCACTTACCAGGAGAAGAATACTAGTTCTAAGGACTGCATTGTGATTTAAATAGTATTAACAAATGTTCCAGTTTCATGAATGGGAAATTATAAACGCAGTTATGGTGTGATAAAGGTAATTCAAATCATACTTCTTCGGGCCAAGGCAAAGATAGAGAACTGGCAAAGTGAACCGTCACTTGAACAACACAAGACATGCATATGTTTTTGAGGATTAGTGGAAGGCTGTGAATGACCGGGGTCATCATACCAACATTTGCAACACTAATTTTCATAAATCTAATGTTACAGTGTATAACATCATAAACTATAGACAAAGTACAGCTAGAAGGCAAAACATCTGAACAACGAGAATTTCCATGTATATGTTGTCATTTTGTAAGTCACTTACAGGATGCCTTACTCTTCGGTCCAGTTAAGATAGAACAGTCATGTTTGTCTAAGCAGAGATACCCATTAAAGAAAATGCATAGTTCAGTCATTTATGCAAAGGGACTGACAGTGCATGAGCTGCATTAGGGACTAAGAGTGTAAAAGCAAATAAAGCTATTAGCAAAGCAACAACATCATTATGGCAAAGGCTGATCAATGCAAACTCACCTACCATGAGAAAGTAGAAGCTAGCGACCTTGGCAAGTCATAATAAAAGTGTAAACAATGCCTTACAAATATGGGCCATAATTCTGCAAATAATTCTTGAACCACATTGATAATTCAATGTAGTTGTCCACATATTGAACAAATCATAGCATCAAGTGTTGCCAGAGTAATTAGTTAAGAAGTAATATTGATTTTTTCAGCAGTACAATGTAAACAGTGAAAGAATATCACATTGCAAACATAGTACCACAATCTCTTTTATGCAACCAAATTATTAGGGAAGCATGATAGAAAGAATGTCATGAGAATTGCGTTCCTAAAGTGAAAGCTGGTCTTCAACCACTATCTAATCTTTCTATCTGTCTATCTGCACATCTATATAGTTACTTACTTATTTGGATTATTCATGCCAGAAAAACCCTTTAATAGAGAGGAAATTTGTTATAAACTGCTAGTAGTGCAAAAAAAAAAATATATATATAATATATATATATATATATATATATATATATATATATATATATATATATATATATATATATATATATACACACATAAATAAACAAATAAATAAGTACAGTTCACAAGACATATTTAGTTCTATGCCTTTTATTTTACAGTATTTGCACATACTATATATAGAGCATAGGTCAGGTACATATAAGAAACCGGGCATGTATAACAAAATTTGGTTTAAAAAGGCTATAAAACACAATGCATCTTGTCAGAAACTGCAAAATCATAAATGTGTTATTGCACAACTGAAAAAATCACACAGTCGAGACATGTTAAAAATCTTAAATTCTACATGTAATCATAATTTTGATTAGAAATGACACAGTTGCAAAAACTAATTTAACCGAAGATATTCTTTGCAGAAGATCCAGTGAGATAACTATTGTAATTTGAATGAAATGCAAAGTGTCATGCAAAGCATACTGCCTTGTACTGAATTAATTAATTTATTTTGTGTGGTGGGGCTTTGCTTATGAAATTCACTCCAGCTGACAGTCAAGCTGCTACTTTGCCCACTATCACTCATCCATAAGGAGAGAATATGGCTTCAATGTGGCCATCATTGGGGTAACAATCAGAAAACTGGGGCAAATTTTCTTTCATGCTGAACATTTTTCCAGTACTGTACATGCTCTTTGATTTCCAAGGCATGGCATGCAAAGGTCTATCACAAATGGGTACCACCTCCTTATATAAGTGTTGTATCCCTCAAAGGATTTGTCTTCCTTGCAACAAGTGTCTCCATGTGGTCTTTTGCTTCAACCAGGGATTATTACATGAACCACACACTTCAGACAGGGACAACCACATCTGATACTGAGAAAAGTAAATAGATAGCACATCAAAACCAAAAAGACAGTGAACATGCACCTCTGGTAACTAAGGACCCAAAAACAGTGCACCTGGGAACAACCAGCAGAGCCAAATAAGGGCAAGACATGTGTGCCCACCATAGTTAATACAGCAACAAAATGTATTACAAATTATGTATGTTAAGCTAAGCTTTTGTCCAGTTAATAGATGTGGACTTTCTCAGAGCAAGCCAACAAGAAAAGAGCAATTGCATTTAAAACTAATGCACACAATCATGTGATCTTAAATAACCAATAGCTAATCATTTTTGGAAAGGTCTATTTAAAGGAATCCTTACAGATACTCAACACATGAATACAGAATGTATATTTAAAACAAGTAGTGATAAAAAATAGTAAGCAGAAACAAAAAAAAAAACACTGAATTTCATTAGGTGCCAACTCAGCAACTTTATACAACACTAAAAATATACTGTAATAAGATATCAGCATATATCAATAATAAAAAATTAATTATACAAAAAAAAATCATAATTTCATTACACTCTGTCTTAGCACCAGTAATAAAAAATATAATCATTAATCCCCGGCAGGTTTGTGACATTTAACTTAAGTTACAATATCAAATCTTTGTAATCAGTTCTATTCTCTCACGAGACGCCACAGAAATGAACTTCTGTTTTCTCAAGGACAACAAAATTAAATAGCTTAAAAGCCTCACAAACAACTGAATGCTTAAATTGCAGTAGCATTGTTGCTATTACCACTTAGAAGTTCAAACTTATGTTCATAAATATGGTAAGTGCAAGCTCAGTTTTTCCAACATGGAACATGTGGAGCAAGTAAAAAGGTAAACCAACCCTTTGCTGTTGGAATTTTTCTTAATGGGATACAGTATAGAAATCAAACTATTATTAAGATGTATATATTCATCTTCATAACCCAGCCACTGGGGATGCAAAAGCCAGTGCATTTCTTTGTGCAAGTTCCAAGCCCGGATAAATGGGGAGGGTTGCGTCAGGAAGGGCATCTGGCGTAAAACTTGGCCAAATCATTCATGCGGACAGCAGTAAATATTTACATACCGGATCGGTCAAGGCATGGGTTAACAACCACCACCACCAGTACTGTAGCCAACAGGGTGCTGGTGGAAATTGGGCTACTGTTGGCCGAAGGAGGAGAGGAGGGGGAAGGCATGGCCAAAGGCAGGAAAAGAAGAGAAAGGCTAGGACTGTGGTAGTGAGGGTCGGAACGTTCTATGTTGGCAGTATGACCGGTATAGGGAGAGAGCTAGCCAATATGATGGACAGAAGGGAGGTTGGTATATCGTGTGTGCAAGAGACCAGATAGAAGGGGAATAAGGCTAGGTGTATTGGAGGTGGGTTCAAATTGTTTTATCATGGTGTGTATGGGAGGAGAAATGGTGTAGGAGTTATCCTGAAGGAACAGTATGCTAAGAGTGTTTTGGAGGTGAAAAGTGTGTCGGATAGAGTGATGTTTATGAAGCTGGAAATTGATGGTGTAATGATGAATGTTGTTAGTGCATATGCTCCACAAGTTGGGTGTGCGATGGATGAGAAAGAAAAAATTTGGAGTGTGTAGGGTGAAGTGGTGATGACTGTACCCAAGGGTGAGAGAGTGGTGATTGGAGCAGATTTCAATGGGAATGTTGTTGAAGGGAACACAGGGGATGAGGAAGTGATGGGTAGGTATGGTGTTAAACAAAGGAATGCAGAAGGTCAGATGGTAGTGGATTTTGCAAAAAGGATGGACATGGCTGTGGTGAATATGTATTTTAACAAGAGGGAGGAGCATAGAGTGACAGGGTCTATATCATTTTATTGAAAACTCATTTCATTGAAGCTTAATTCATTGACACATATTCACTGAAAGCTCACTTCACTGAAAACCCAATTCACTGAAGGCTAACTTCACTGAAAACCCATTTCACTGAAACTCATTTCATTAAACGGTATATATGGCCTTTTCCCCACTGTTGTGTGATCCTGGAGTTAGTATATAAAGTAAGGTGGGTATAGCCCCCCACATTCGGGGATGTGGGGGGCATAGCCCCACACATATTGTAAATATTTTAAAGCATATAGATGGATATGTACAAGTGTAATGACTAAATTCTTCCAGAAGACAACATATAACTAATTTATGTGGGGGGGCTTCGTCCCCCACACCCCCCGAATGTGGGGCCGATGCCCCCCACATCCCTCTTTCTTTATATACTAACTCCAGGATTGCACAGCAGTGGGGAATAGGCCACATATACCTTTCAACGAAATGAGTTTCAGTAAAATGGGTTTTCAGTGAAGTGAGCTTTCAGTGAATTGGGTTTTCAGTGAAGTGAGCTTTCAGTGAATATGTGTCAGTGAATTAAGCTTCAATGAAATGAGTTTTCAATGATATGATATTGACCCGGGTGACATACAAGAGTGGAGGAAGATGCACACAGGTGGATTATATCTTATGTAAGAGGGCCAGTTTGAAGGAGATTGGAGACTGTAAAGTGGTGACCAGGGAAAGTGTAGTTAGGCAGCATAGGATGGTGGTTTGTAAGATGACGTTGGTGATCAAGAAGAGGAGGATGAGTGTGAGGGCAGCACCAAGGATCAAATGGTGGAAATTGAAAAAGGGTAATTGTGAGGTGGAGTTCAGGGAAGAGTTAAGACAGGGACTGGGTGGCAGAGAAGAGTTACCAAATAGCTGGGTAAGTACAGCAGAGCTAGTAAGGGAGACAGCTAGAAAGGTGCTTGGTATGACATCTGGACAGAGGAAGGATGATAAGGAGACATGGTGGTGGAATGAGGAAGTACAGGAGAGTATACAGAGAAAGAGGCTGGCAAAGAAGAAGTGGGATTGTCAGAGAGATGAAGAAAATAGAACGGAGTATAAGGAGATGAGGTGCATGGCAAAGAGAGAGGTGGTGAAGGCTAAGGATAAGGCATATAAAGAGCTGTATGAAAGGTTGGACACTAAGGATGGAGAAAAGGACCTGTACCAATTGGCTAGACAGAGGGACCGAGCTAGTAAAGATGTGCAGCAGGTAAGGGAGATAAAGGATAATGAGGGAAACATACTCACAAGTGAGGAGAGTGTGTTGAGCACATGGAAAGAGTACTTTGAGGGGGTGATGAATGAAGAGAATGAGAGGGAGAGAAGGTTGGATGCTGTGGGGATAGCGAATCATGAAGTGCAATGGATTAGCAAGGAGGAAGTAAGGATAGCTATGAAGAGGATGAAGAATGGAAAGGCTGTTGGTCCAGATGACATACCTATGGAAGCATGGAGGTGTTTAGGTGAAATGGCAGTGGAGATTTTTAACCATATTGTTTAATGAAGTTTTGGAAAGTGAGAGGATGCCTGAAGAATGGAGAAAAAGTGTTTTGCTACCCATTTTTAAGAATAAGGGTGATGTGCAGAGCTGTAGTAACTAAAGAGGGATTAAATTGATCAGTCACAGCATGAAGTTATGAGAAAGAGTGGTGGAAGCTAGGTTAAGAAGGGACGTGATGATTAGTGATTAGTAAATAGCAGTATGGTTTCATGTCAGGAAAGAGCACTACATTTGCGATGTTTGCTCTAAGAGTGTTGATGGAGAAGTACAGAGAAGGTCAGAAGGAGCTGCATTGTGTTTTTGTAGACTTAGAGAAAGCATATGACAGGGTGCCTAGAGAGGAGTTGTGGTATTGTATGAGGAAGCCGTCAGTGTCAGAGAAGTATGTAAGAGTGGTACAGGATATGTACGAGGGTAGTGTGACAGCGGTGAGCTCTGCGGTGGGATTGACGGATGCATTTAAGGTGGAGGTGGGATTACATCAAGGATCAGCTTTGAGCCCTTTCTTATTTGCAATGGTGATAGACAGGTTGACAGATGAGATCAGACAGGAGTCCCCGTGGACAATGATGTTTGCAGATGACATTGTGATCTGTAGAGAGAGTAGGGAACAGGTGGAGGAGACCCTGAAGAGATGGAGATATGCTCTAGAGAGAAGAGGAATGAGGGTCAGCAGGACTAAGACAGAATATATGTGTGTGAATGAGAGGGAGGATAGAGGAATGGTGAGGATGCAAGGAGGAGAGGTAGTGAAGGTGGATGAGTTTAAATACTTGGGATCAATAGTTCAGAGTAATGGTGAGTGTGGAAGAGAGGTGAAGAAGAGAGTACAGGCAGGATGGATTGGGGGGAGAAGAGTGTCAGGAGTGATTTGTGACAGATGAGTACCAGTAAGAGTGAAAGGGAAGGTCTACAAGAGGGTAGTGAGACCAGCTATGTTATATGGGTTGGAGACAGTGGCACTGACAAAAAGGCAGGAGTTAGAGCTGGATGTGGCAGAGTTAAAGATGTTAAGATTTGCACTGGGTGTGACGAGGGTGGACAGGATTAGGAATAAGTATATTAGAGGGTCAGTCCAGGTTGGAAGGTTTGGAGACAAAGCCAGAGAGGCAAGATTACATTGGTTTGGACATGTGCTGAGGAGGGATGCTGAGTATATTGGGAAAAAGATGCTAAGGATGAAGCTGCCAGGTAACAGGAAAAGAGGAAGGCCTACGATAAGGTTTATCAAATGTGGTAAGGGAGGACATGCAGGTGGTTGTTGTGACAGAGCAAGATGCAGAGGACAGGAAGAAATGGAAACAGATGATCTGCTGTGGTGACCACTAATGGGAACAGCCGAAAGAAGAACAAGATATTCATCTTCATGAATAAGTCTGCACTGATTACACATGCCATATGTTTAGTGCCTCTCCTGTTGCCATCAGTGACTGTAGACTTAAAAATGGTCTCTACCAAATTGTTGATGTTTTGTGCTCTCTTATAGACAAAATGAGATGCCTTACTTAATGGGTGAAAGATACAACTATTGGATGTAAAAATATTTCAGTTCCTTTTCACAACATCCTTAAAAATATCTAAATCTGAATTAAACCACAACACTAATGCTCGTTGGAATGGCAAGCAATTCCTACAAAAGCTAGTACAAATAATCTTCAGTTTTATCCTTGGAATATGGCCTAGATTCATAAAATATAGAGACAAGTGATCTACAAACAGCATTGTAATGCTACAACATGTAAGAAGTTTGCATATAGGTATAAAAGTCAAGTAACTAATATGCTAATGACTCAAAAACAGATAACTCATAGTACAGTGTATAACTCACTGAAAACAACAGTGTAGAAAAAAATAAGAATCACAAGTCAAATTAGAGTGACTGCCTTTATATTTATTTTATATATTAAGCAAACTACAACCATCCAACAAGTATAGTCTGAATACAAAGTAAAATGAGCATTTTTTTTTGCCAGTCCGAAAAACTACTGTTTTACACTTTTTTCTTGATTATTCTACATGGGAAATTATACAAATATTTAAACAATTTTAACTTCTACTAAGTATTTTTGCTTTTAACTAATATTTGATATTAACAGAGTCATTTAACCCAATACAATCTATACCATAAAACACAACTGCACTGCAAGATTTCAGAATCTAGCAATGATTCTTTGTTTCCTCCAAGTCATTGCCTGTCAACCTTTCTAAAATTAAAAATAAATAAATAAATAAGTAAATAAATAACTAACTAAATAAATATATTATGTTTACCACAATTATGCAAATGTTTATAGGGGGAATTAGTATCATGTTTTGCCCTTATGGCACACAGATATTCGGATATACTCTGAGACAACCTGTGAGTTGTCTTACCCATGTAAAAAAAATTGTGACTATCACAAACAGCCAAATATACAATACATTATGAGATACAGTTGTAATTTCTTTCCATGTTTTGTAATTAGTAACTGAAATATAAGGTCCCAAATCCACAAACCTATAGTTTGCACATCAAAGGCTATGTACCCAAAGAATGGCATACAGCAACAGTGATCCCACTCCACAAAGGTGGCGCCACAATGGATTCAGGAAACTATTGCCCTATAAGCCTGACTAGCCTGGCCTGCAAGGCTATGGAGTGCATCATCCTGGATCTCATAAACAAAGACATTGTGAACCTCCAAACACTGGACCCCACCCAATTTGGCTTTGTTAAGGGCAGATCTTGCCTCTTAAAACTAGTTGACTTCTTCGAAACAGTTACCAAAGCCTTAGATGACAGAAAGGTAGTCCACACAGCCTACCTAGACCTCGCAAAGGCCTTCGACACAATACCCCACTCTGGTATCATAAATAAGCTTACCAGCTTAAATATCAACCCATATGTCACAAGATGGGTTGCAAACTGGCTCAGGGATAGAACTCACATGGTCAGAGTCGCGGGTGCCATGTCTGACTCTAAACCAGTTACAAGTGGCGTCCCACAGGGATTAGTCCTGGGACCCCTCTTGTTCAGTATATACTTCTCTGAGGTACAGGCAAACATGGGAGGACTGTGGCTGACCAAGTTCACAGATGATTGCAAACTGGGAGCCATAATCGACTCTCTGGCTGACACAAGCATCCTCCAGAAGGGCCTTGCGAAGACCGATACCTGGTGTCAGAACCATGGCCTCAAGCTAAATGCAAAAAAATGCATAGTCAGCCCCTTTGGGAAAAACAAAGTGCCCACAAACTATCATATAGGAGGTAATCCACTATTTATGGAAGAAGTAATCAGGGATCTGGGGACCCAAGTAGATAGTAACCTCTTCTTTGACAATCACATTGTCAAAGTGGTTAGAAAAAAACTTCTATATAGCCCACCTAATTGCGAAAGGATTCACATCTAGATCTAGAGAGGTCATTGTGCCCCTCTACTCATCACTCATCAGGCCCATAATTGAGTACAATACCCCATTTGGGATGTACCTTACCCGACACCTGCAACAGCTGGAGAGACCTCAAAAATAACTCACCAAGAGGATCGCAGGCCTCAAACAGATGCCCTATGCAGCTCGACTAAAAAAACTTCAGCTCTACTCAGTTGCTTACCGCCTACTCAGAGGTGATCTCTGCCTGACATACAAGGCCATGTCTAACCCAGAATTGTTGGACATGCTCCACCTCAAGAAAACCAGATCCATTAGAGCTACATGCTCCAGGGATTTAAACCTTAGCACAACAATAAATAGGATATGCTGGAGGGATAGATTCATATCCCAAAGGCTTCCCGCGCTCTGGAATAGAATCCCAGTCCATGTTAGGCAGTGCCCCTCGCTGACCCTCTTCAAGAGAAATCTTGATGAGTAGATGGGAAATCGTAAATTTGCTCCTGGGATCACTTCTATGGCCCTGCTGGACAGAGGCTGAGGAATCTAGTCCAAAAGGGAGGCGAAAGCCAACACATTCTGGCTAGGCTTATAAATGCCCTAGGGCAGATAGCCTAGTACCTACCTATGGACCTATGAACCTATAAACATGAGTAAGTACCAAAGGGTTTATTAGATGTTAGTTTTCCATCTGGATGTCCAGAAACTTCTAATGGTGTCTTAGTATGTACAAACAACAGGTTATCACCCTCTATTTGAAATAACTTAACTACATTCTTGATTCCCTTACTGCCCAGAATAAATTCCAAAGACAATGAATTTCTTTAATAATATAACTGTACTTTATGCTTAAAATCAACATTAGACCATCAAGTAAACTTGGTCTGTACCTAGTCAGATGTTCATCATAAACTACAGTAATAATCTTGTCTAAATTACCTTCTGAAGACTCCTTATCCAGAGCAAAATACCTGTTGCCACCTTAAGTAAAATCATGGTTACTAAAACTTGTTAAAGTATAAAAGAACTCTTGTAAGAAGTTATCCTAACATGGTATGTACACTGAAACTATCACAAAAGGATTAAAAATAAAACAACACTAATAAATACATTAATAAATGCATACACACATACATAAACTAGCACTGTGTTATGATGTTCCTTCCTTGGGTAGAATATTTAACCCATACTACATTAAAGGGGGAACCTCTTCTAAATGAAATGGCCATACCACAACTACTTGTTGAGTTACCAGAAGCAATCATACATGGGACTCATATCTTCATATATATTTTGCACCAACAGTCATATCTTCTATATTTTTCTTATATTCTCTGTATGTCTGTCTTCATATTGTAGAAGAGAGATGAAAGAAAAGTTTTCTCTTATCAACCATCTGAATACCATATAAGTTCTAAGAGGATGTATTCAATTCTGACAGATTTCTTATCTCTTTAGGGAAAAAAGCTGAATGATATCTACCTTCCTAAGTATTCAGCTTGGCAGAGAATTTTTAATCCAGGCCAGCAATATGGAAATGTTGATATTGAGTCATGTGATGCATACTATAGTGAAGCTGCAAGCTAGAAATGTAGACACTCTCATGACAGTAAAGCAAATAATATACAAGCGACAGCTGGAATTCCCAGGGCCTAATGCTAATGGTGCCTAGTATGACTGGTTGAGAGTGTTCAAACTCAAGGAAAAATTCCAATCAATAAATAACAAATCTATCAAAAAGATATAACCATAATGTTTCTTTGGTCTAAAAGAAAAGTAATTGAGATCAGCGCCATATGAATTGCTCCATTCTTCACAAATCAGACCATTTACAGATACACTTGCATTAAAGTGAAAAAAAAATTCAAACATAGATTCATACAGACTAGGTTATTACCTTATATCAACAATGTATGACCACAATAAGGTTAAATTTTTTTTCCAACTAAGAAAGCCCTGCAATAAAGTCTATAGGTTACCTTTGATGAAGATGAATCATTAACCATCTCTGAATATGTGATAGTATAAACTAACTTAAATATATTTGGTTTGGGTGAACCATCACCCAAACAGTTGGACGTTAACTCTTTAGACATTTTGCCAGTTAAATGTACAACAGTGAAAGCAGGTCACTATGATATACTAAATATTGGTCTATATTATCTAATTGAAAAGTGAATTCCACAAACTGCATCTACATCGAAAACGCAGTTCAGTAAAATGATAATAGTGAGATCATGGTAGAGTGAAGATTGGAAAATTTTCCCCTTTCCTCACTGTAGTGTGATCTCAGAATTGGTATATATAATTAGCGGGGGGTGTGGGGGCACAGCCCCCCACAAGAGCAAATTCGCTGAACTGCATTTTCCATGTAGATGCAGTTTACGAAATTTACTTTTCGATTAGATAATATAGACCCACTAAATATTGTATGATATGAAAGAATTTGACATGATCTGCCAAACTTTAGGCATAGTTATTGAAAAAACATACGTTAGCAAAATAAGTATGAGATATATGACCCATATGGGGGTATAAAATAGTTTCATTTGAAAATTCTAGTGAATACAGAGACAGGACTGGATATTTAAATCTGTGCTGTTGGGCATAATACTCTCAGGAGATATTACAGACATATAATACTCTAGTGCAGATAGAGTAGCACATGCAGACACCTAACCATGCTCCCAGTGAGACGCAATAGCTTCCTACAGAGTGTCTAAAAAACAAAGTTCACATCCTGAAGCTAACAAAGTATTTCCATAATACAGTATTTGGGAGAAGAGGATACTGTAGGTTGTCATGACAGAACTACTCATTGTTATAATTAGCAGTACATGGGTACTGTGGTCCTCATTTTTAACAGATGGTAATTCTGGTCATTGTCATTCACTTTTTTATTATTTTATTCAGTGGTTTTAGGTGGACTACAGTGTGTTTCATTTTTTTTTACTCAAATGACTTTTATTTTGATGAAATAACACAATAATTTAATACATTCATAACATTCAATAACTATTTACAGTATTTACATTCAGCTTGACAAAAAGGATTCAGATAAAAACATTTGTAGTTAAATAATAAGTTAATATATAAGCTATGATAGTTAGGAAGAGTTTGGTTCCATCTGTAGGGTATCAATCAAATTCAAAACTTTCCTCCATGGTCTATTAACCAGTGGCTTAGGAAAAGTTCTTAACTCTTTAGTTTGTTTCTCCATTAGTATGCATTTCTTCAATGATGATAGGAATTCCTACATTGTGAGAACTACATTTGCATTCCATCTTCTAGTTTTACATTTTCTGACTATTGCTAACATTGTCCACAACAAATACAGGTTATCTTTCTTCATATTATTACTATTAACAGCATTCGATAAAATTAAAGACTTTGTCAAAACAAATATATCAGTATAGATAGCTTGAAGAAATGTGTTAATCTCATTCCAATATGGTTTAATATTAGTACAGTCAGCATTAGTGGACAGATGACATTTCCAACATAACTTGCTGTTTGACAGGATTATTTTTGAGAGTTTCTCAGGTGTCAAAAAGGATCCGTGTAGATATTTCCAATGAAAAAATTTCCAGAATTGTGAGTAAGAAGTTAGTTTAACTGAAAAGAAAATGTTTGTTTTATCTTCCATTGATAAAGATACTTGAAACCCTTTAGTTAGATATTGCCAGTAAGAATCTTTAAAAGCTATCTTATAGGTTCATAGGTTCATAGGTAGGTACTAGGCTATTGGCCCTAGGGCCTATATAAGCCTAGCCAAATTGTACCCTGGCTTTTGCCACCCAAGAAAATTTTTTTCATGTGCCCTGTCAAGCAGAGCCACATAAGTGATCCCCGGGGTGAATTTCCTCTCTCCCATCCAGTCATCAAGATTTTTCTTGAAGAATGCTAATGAGGAGCTTTGTTTGATACAGGTATGTAGTTTTTTCCAGAGTATGGGAAGTCTGTGGGACAGGAATCGATCCCACCAGCATGTTCTGTTTATTGCGGTGACAAGGTTTAGGTCCCTAGAGCATGTAGCTTGGAGGGATTGGGATTTCTTTAAGTGGAGCATGTCCAACAGCTCTGAGTTTGACATAACTGTGTATGTTAGGCAGAGATCACCTCTGAGTAGGCAATATGTGACAGAGTATGGCTGGAGTTTTTTGAGACAGTCTGCGTAAGGCATCTGTTTGAGGCTGGTAATCCTCTTTGTGAGGTATTTCTGCAACCTTTCCAGTTGTTGTAGATGTCTTGTGAGGTACATATCAAAAGGGACGTTGTACTCTATAATGGGTCTAATGAGTGATGAGTAGAGTGGAACAATGACCTCTTATTTCCTGGATGAGAAACCTTTTGCAATGAGGTGTGCCACATAGAAGGATTTCCTGACTACTGTGGCGATGTGATTATCAAAGGAGAGACTACTGTCCACCTGTGTCCCAAGGTCTCTTATCACACTTTTGGTGTTAAGTAGACTACCACCTATGTGGTAGTTCATGGGTACAGAGTTTTTACCAAAAGGGATGATAATGCACTTTTTGGCATTGAGCTTGAGGCCATGGCTTTGACACCAGGCATCTGTCTCAGTGAGGCCCTTTTGTAGGATGTCCACATCATTAGGAGTTTTGATTATGGCTCCTAGTTTGCAGTCATCAGCAAACTTTGTTAGCCAAAGACCTTCTGTGTTAGCCTGTACTTCATAGAAGTAGATACCAAACAGGAGAAGACCTAGGACTGAACCATGTGTTACTCCCCTTGTCACTGGTCTGAAGTTGGATTTAGAGTCTGCTACTTTCACAGTGTGGGTTCTGTCAGTGAGCCAGTTGGCAGCCCATCTTGTGGCATAGGGATTTATACCTAGTTTAGTGAGTTTATCTATAATTCCAGAGTGGGGGATGGTGTCAAAAGCCTTGGCAAGATCTAGATAGGCTGTCTGAACCACCTTACCCTCATCTACGGCTTTGGTGACCACGTCAAAGAAGTCTGTCAGGTTTAGGAGACATGATCTGCCTTTTACAAACCCAAACTGGATAGGTTCCAGAGTTTGGAGATTACCAATGTCATTGTTTATAAGTTCCATGATAATACGTTCCATAGCCTTGCAGACCAGGCTCTTCAGGCTAATGGGGCGGTAGATCCCAGGGTCTGTGGTGGCTCCCCCTTTGTGGAGTGGGATAACCGTTGCTGTGTGCCATTCAGTGGGCACAAAGCCTGAGGTGAGGCTTTGATTGAACAGGGTACTTAGGTGGGGTGACAGTTCATTCTGTAGTTCATAAAGAACGCAGCCTGGGATGTTGTCAGGTCCCATGGATGCTGTGTTATTGGCTTTGGAGAGTGTGTTTTTTACCTGTTCAGTCATGATTACAGGAACTTTACATTCTTCCGGTATAGAGATGGGCCCTTTAGGGGGTGAGACAGGGGTAAAGTTAGCATTGAACCTATCTGCCAGGATGTTGGCAATATCAGTTGGTTCTGTATATTTAGTGCCATTGTGCTGTAACTCAGAGTAGATATGAAAATTCATTCTTAACATTGATATTTTTATATAGAATTTCAAAAATCTAGTTTATAATTTTTGGTACGGTTTTGAAGGATGAGTTATGTATTATTCTACACAGATCTTTAGTGTATGCTGTGACACTCTGAAGAACCAACCAGTCATTGGGGGATAGACCATAAGTTGACAATATACTTTGTGTGTTCAAAACTTGTTGGTTTTCAATACATTGCAACCAATAAAATGGGTTATTATTTTCCCATAAACCAAAAATCTCTGTGTTTTATCAGGGAAATCCCTTGTAATAGTAAATGGTATTAAAAGTCTATGCCACAGTTTTATATCTAAATTTGGGTTAATGAATTTTTTAAACACATCAAAAATATTGTTTATTGGTGTTAGTTCAGTTAAATTTGTTGTACTCTACTGTAAATTTAAACTTAAATAGTGCCATATCTTGTTATCTGTCAGTTTCCAAAGTATTCTTTGATAAACAATTTTCATTCATTAGTATAATAGAGTGTAACTGTTTCCAATTGAAAGAGTATCTAGGATTTATCCAATTCATCACTATTTTAATTATAGATGCCTTTATATAAGTTTCAATCTCTGGGAATTTTAACCCCCCTTGTTCCCATTTTCTGATATGATGAGAGTATGCCACTCTATTTCTTTTGGGGTACATAGGAATTTCATCAGAGTAGAAGTGATTTCTTTAAGGATTTTCTTTCCTGGTGGAAGTATAAGGGCTTGTGATATATATAATATTTTAGGTAACAAAACCATTTTTATCAGTTGTAATCTATCAGCAAATGTTATAAACAAATTATTCCATTTGCTTATTAATGTCTTGATTAAGTCTATGGCTTTAGCATAGTTAAGATGTAAGGTTTCCACTATATTCTTGCCAAGGACTATTCCTAAATAGGGGTCTACTTTAATTAAACGAAAGCAGAATCCGTCAAATATGAAAACGTTGACACATAAACAGCGAAAAGCGATAACATCGAACACGCAAAACCACAAAATTTAAACATCGAAACCACAATAGTTGGCCAACCCCACAGCCCATAACATACTACATATGCAAACACAACAACAAAAAACACATAACATGCATACACTAACCAAAACCCTACTACTAACCCTAAATTAAAGCACCAAAATCCCACCTGTAACCCTATACTAAGCCCCACATACAGAACTATCTATGCACTATCCTTAACCCCTCCCTAACCCTAAGGTCCGTAACTACCGCACTTACCCTACAGAACTATACCCACACAAAGTAAATATTCTATATACATACACTTAACAAAACCCTACACTAAACCTTACATACATTGCCTATCTATGCACTTACCTTAACCTGCACCCTAACCCTAAGGTACGTAACTATCGCACACTTACCTTACGGAGCTATACCGCAGATGGGCCAACTATGGCAATTCGACATTTCCAATTTCACTATTTAGTGCGTTCGACGTTTCCGTGTTTCTCTGTTTATGTGTCGACGGATTTGTATTCGACGGATTTTGCGTTTGTTTAATTAAAGTAGACCCCCTAAATAATATGATTAACTGGAACCTGTATGTTCTTTTTTTTATTTAATAATAAATATTTTGATTTAGATTTGTTGAAGGAGAGTCCTGAGATTTTTTGGAAATTTGTTGTTACTCTATCCACTTTACCTAACACTTCCTTAGAGTTGGGTAAGGTAAGTAAGACATCATCAGCAAACATCATTATTTTAGAAATATATTGGTCATATATATTTATACATCTGATCTTTGGGTTATTACATATTAAAATGGCAAATATTTATATGGCCAGAGCAAATAGGAAAGGGGATATGGGACATCCTTGTCTAGTAGCTCTAGTAAATTGGATTGCTTTGGAAGTAAAGGGACCTAATTTGACATATGCTAGATTATTTTCATAGATTTTCTTTATCATTGTTATAAAAAGGGGGGAAAATCAAATAACTATAAGACTTTAAATAAATAAATAAATAATAATATATAATAATAATAATAATAATAAATAAATACCCTAATTTAAGGAGTCAAAAGCCTTTTTAATATATAGACCTATTATCAATGCTTCATGGTTTACTCTCTCTCAGAGTTAATGCTCTTTTAGTATTATCCTGTGTATGCCTGTTATGTATGAAACCAGTTTGGTCTTCATTAATTATTTTAGATATGGGACTAAACCTCAAAATGCACTCTCTCGAGGCACTCCTAAAAATGGAGAACATCGATATCTGTGCAGTAACTGAGACCTGGTTCAAGGCTCCAGAGAGCACCCCTGCAATACCAGGCTACAACTCTTACCACACTTTTCGGCCACCAAACCAGGACCGAAACACTGAAGGTGGAGGAGTGTCAATATTCACCAAAGATATTCACACCACCAGGCTAGTTGGCCAACACAATGTGTCTGAAATTCTCCAAGTGCAACTAACACTAGGTAAGACTGCAATCCAAATTGTAGCTTGCTACAGATCCCCCACCATACCCCAAGATTCTCACTACACCTTTCTAAACATACTGGAAAATATTAAGATAGAAACAAACACCCTAATACTGGGTGATTTTAACTACCCTGCCATTAACTGGGAAAACTACTCATGTCCCAACACCTTTGTGCAACGGTTCTTGGAATTCATAAATTCCAACGCCCTGGATCAACTAATCCATAGTCCCACCAGGGGCTCCAATATCCTAGACCTGGTCATTACCAACATGGGAAATCAATGCTCCATACCTATGGTCACCCCCTCGTTAGTCAGGTCTGACCATAAGCTAATCACCCTTAACATCCACATCCCACTCCCACCCCCCAGTAAAGAAACCACCATAAAAAACTTCTCCAAAGTCAACTTCATGCTACTCAAGCCAGAAGTGACAAACTTCATGACACCCATGCAGACGGGAACTGAAAGTTCAACTGCTGAATCCTACACTAAGGCACTGTACGAGCACATCCACTCATGCATGAATCGTGCCATCCCAAATAGAACCAAAATGCTCTCATCCAAAAAAAGGAAGCCAATCTGGTGGTCCCCTGCCATAAACAAACTTTACAACAAAAGGAAGAAACTTTTGCAGAAAAGAGGAAAATCCCAGGATGAAAAAACTCCCTTACTAGCCTCAGTAAGAAACTGAGATGCCTCATAAAATCCTCCAAAGCTAGTTACGAAAATAAAATTGCCAAAGATTCCAAAGACAACCACAAAGCATTCTATAACTATGTCAAGAATCTAAATGGCAATGCTCAGATCTGCTCTGAGCTAAAACAGAATGGCATTAAATATACTGATCCGAAGGATATTGCCAATATCCTGGCAGATCGATTCAGTGCCAACTTCACCCCTCTCACCCCTAAATGGCCCATCTCAATACCGGAAGATTGCCAAATTCCAGTAATAACGGCCACACAGGTACAAAATGCACTCTCTAAAGCCAAGAATACAGCATCCATGGGACCAGATGACATCCCGGGCTGTGTACTACATGAACTACAATATGAACTGGCACCTCACCTAAGTGTCATGTTTAATCATAGCCTCACCTCAGGTTTCGTGCCCACTGAGTGGCGCAGAGCTACAGTTATCCCAATCCACAAGGGGGGATCCACCTTGGATCCCGGAAACTACCGTCCCATCAGTCTGACAAGCCTTATCTGCAAGTCCATGGAGCGTATTATCATGGAACTTATAAACAAAGACATTGGCAACCTTCAAACACTGGACCCCACCCAGTTTGGGTTTGTGAAGGGGCCGATCTTGTCTCCTGAACCTGATTGACTTCTTTGAATCAGTCTCCAGAGCCATGGACAAGGGCAAGGTGGTCCACACAGCCTATCTAGACCTTGCCAAGGCCTTTGACACCATCCCCCATTCTGGAATCATAGATAAACTTACTAAGTTGGGCATTAATCCCTATGTCACCCAATGGGTTGCTAAATGGCTTACTGATAGAACCCACACTGTAAAAGTAGCCGACTCCAAATCCAGCTCCAGACAAGTGACAAGTGGAGTACCTCCGGGTTCAGTCCTGGGGCCGCTCTTGTTTGGCATCTACTTCTCTGAAGTGCAGGTCAACACTAAGGGACTCTGGCTAACAAAGTTTGCAGATGACTGCAAACTGGGAGCCATTATTGAATCCCCAAATGATGTGGATACTCTACAAAAGGGCCTTACAGAAACAGATGCTTGGTGCCAGAGCCATGGGCTCAAGCTCAATGCCAAGAAATGTATTGTTATCCCCTTTGGGAAAAAACATTTATCCATGAATTACCATATAGGTGGCAGTACACTAAACACAGAAAGTGTGATAAGAGACTTAGGAACACACGTGGACAGTGGTCTCACCTTCGATAACCACATCGCCACAACAGTCAGGAAATCCTTCTATGTGGCACACCTCATCACGAAGGGCTTTTCATCCAGAAAAAGGAGGTCATTGTCCCACTGTACTCATCCCTCATTAGACCCATTATAGAATACAACGCCCCATTTGGTATGTACCTCTCAAGACATCTGCAACAACTGGAAAGGCCTCAGAAATACCTCACTAAAAGAATCACAGGCCTAAAGCAGATGCCCTACGCTGACCACCTTAAAAAACTCCAGCTATACTCTGTCGCATATCGTCTACTCAGAGGCGATCTCTGCTTAACATACAAGGCCATGTCAAACCCAGAGCTGTTGGAAATGCTACACTTAAAGAAATCCCAATCCCTCAGAGCTACACGCTCCAGGGATCTAAACCTTGTTATCACAATGAACAAAACATGCTGGAGGGATAGGTTCCTGACCCAGAGACTCCCCAGACTCTGAAATAGATTGCCCATACATGTCAAGCAGAGTGCCTCTTTGGACCTCTTCAAGAGGAATCTTGACGATTGGATGGGAGAAAGGAAATTCACCCCAGGGATCACGTCAGTCGCCCTGCTAGACAGGGGTCCAGGAAAGTAAATAATGTGGGAAGAAATAGCCAGGGAATTGTTATGGCTAGGCTTGTATAGGCCCTAGGGCTGATAGCCTAGTACCAACCTATGAACCTATGAACCTATGAATCTTCAATCTTTTGACCATAATTGACATAAATAGTTTATAATCATTATTCAACAAAGAAATTGGTCTATATGAGTTGCAATGATTAGGGTCCTTATTCTCTTTTAATATATGGGAAATTAGAGAATATCTCCAAAAAGGGAGAATATTTGCTAATGTTTGAACTTCAAGAAACGTTTTATGTAGGAGAGAGATTATAGAAGAAGGGAACAATCTATAAATATCTATTATTAAGCCATCTATTCCAGGTGCTTTATTAGACTTACTTCCTTTAATCCCATCTATAATTTCTTTTTGAGAAATAGGTTTTAGTAGATCTAATTTAAGTTCCTCAGGAATTGTTGTTATGTTGGGGGCTATATTCTCGAACTTCTCACATTCATTTGTACTTATTTTATCTTTATGATGCTCAATATAATGATAATTAAAAGCCTCCAGAATGTCCCCTATATCTGAGACTTTTTTTCCTTTTCCCTTCATGAAAGATACTATCAGTTATTAATTTTTGATTGTATCTTAACTTTCATAGGTAGGTTATGAAGATGCTTGGGAGAGGTAGCATAAGATTTTAATTTCTGTTTTTCCATAGCTAAATTAGTTTTATGGGATACTATTTCATTATATTTCTTATTTTCTTCTTCTATTTTCCTTTTATCATCTGTAGCAATTAAGTTTTTATTAGACTTAAGAGATAAAATTGATTTTGGAGTTGCTGTAACTCTGAGTCCCATTCTTTAATTTTATTTTTGTACCAGATAATGGTTTTACCATATAGATCCTCCTTAAGAGAATCCCAAACCATAATTGTGTTTGCTTCAGGTCTATAATTAATCTCTAAGAAAAGCTGAAGTTCAGAAGTTATGCAAGATTTAAAGTCTTTAATTTTTGTGATATATGAAGGAATCCATGAAGTAATAACTTGTTGTGTCTTTTGGCTTTTCCCTGTTAGGGGTCACCACAGCGGAACTCCGGTCCGCTAATTATTGGCAGTAGATTTTTATGTGCCGAGTTGCCGGCCCTGACACATAACCTTCAACGAAGGTACACCCATTCACGCATGTCTCCACACAGAAGACACACTAGCTGAGAATCGAACAGGAAAACGTCTTACTGTGAGGTGACAACGCTACCGCAGCACCAGCACTGCAGTCCACGAAGTAATAACTAATTGACTGAATTCCAAGTGTATTGCTAACAACAGGGAATTATGATCTGAAAAGGGACAAGGTTGTATTGAAAAATTCAAGATTTTAGAATAAAGATCTTGTGAGATATAAATTGTATCTATTCTAGTCTGGGTACCTTCTCTATAGTCCTGGTGTGAGAATAGTAAAGAATTTGGTCCCAAAGCATTACAGGTATCTTTTAATTTAAACATTTCTGTCCATTTTTTAACTGTTTGGCTGAGGGCAATAGTCTAGGAGATTTCCTATTGATAGTTTCAGTAATATCTGTGATACAATAGAAATCACCCCCTAGCACAATATTACCTTTAGAAGTAGTTTTAATAAAGTCTAAGTGTTCCTTAGCTAGTCCAACCCCCATACCCGGGAACCAGTATAAATTAACCAGGGTCCAAATTCTATTATTAAGCTTAAGTATAACTAAGGCCATGAGTCCATCATTATCTACATGTTTGTAAATGATTTGTGGATTTAAGAAAGTCTTTTTGCAGAGAACTGTTACTCCTCTGGTCTTATTTTTATAAGTAGATTGAGCAAGTATTGTGCATTCCTTAGGGTCCCACATAAATGTGTCATTTATTTTAAAGTATGTCTCTTGGAGAAAAACTACTTGAGCCTTGTTTAGTTAAAGATATCTTAGTAGGTTGGCTCTCTTATATGGGCTGTTTAAGCCATTAGTATTTAAGGATATCAAAGTTAAATCCATATCAGAATTCTTTAAAGATAACAAATAATAAAGGAACTTGTATTAATAGAATCCTGTATACATAATACTCTTCCTGAATAGACAATAGAATATCAATTGTTGTATTTCTATTTATCTCAATCGAAATAATTTTCCCCATGAAAGATAAAAGACAAACAATTGTGTCTGGCATTTCAAAACTAGAAAAACAGTTAAATAACAAAAAAGGAGCATATTTCACTCTGATATAAACTTTAGTACACCCTATACATGGAATGAAGTACATTCCTAGTCTAGCAAACAAAACTAAATCTGCTAGACTTCCTATCCCAGCCATCAACCTTTGTTGGTTTGAGCCCATGAAAACAAAGTAAAAAATGGAGAATATATTATAAATTAAGAGAAAAATAGTAGTGATAAACAACTAATCAGATATTAATTCGTTAGGTTTTAGAGATGAGTTACATACACTGTTATTAGAAGCATTAAACATTTATACAGTAATTATTCACTAAGGAAGCAAGAGACATATTAGGATATATATTATAGGTTCATAGGTTCATAGGTTAATACTAGGCTATCTGCCCGAGAGCATTTACAAGCCTAGCCCATAGTTTTGTGGCTTACACCACCCCTTTAGTATGGGGAACTATACCCATTATTTTGCTGTGCCTCTGTCGAGCAGTGACACTGAGGTAATCCCTGGGGTATATCTGCGATCTCCCATCCATTGGTCAAGATTTCTCTTGAACAAGGCCAGCGAGGTGCTCTGCCTCACATATACCGGGATTTTATTCCACAGCATAGGGAGTCTTTGGGTGATGAATCTATCCCTCCAGCACGTCCTATTAATAGCCGTGTCGAGGTTTAAGTCTCCCGCCCTTGTGGCTCTGATGGATCTAGATTTTTTGAGGTGAAGCATATTCATCAAATCTGGGTTTGACATGGCCTTGTATGTTAGGCAAAGGTCACCTCTGAGCAAGCGGTAAGCGACTGAATAGAGCTGGAGTTCTTTCAGTCGGGCAGCATAGGACAGATGTTTGAGACCCTTTATCCTTTTGGTGAGGAACTTTTGTGGCCTCTCCAGCTGCTGCAAGTGTCGGGTCAGATACATTCCGAATGGGGCATTGTACTCAATCATTGGTCTGATGAGTGATGAGTATAGGGAGACTATGACCTCCCTTGATCTAGATGAGAATCCCTTCATGATAAGGTGGGCAATGTAGAAGGTCTTCCTAACTACTTTTGCTACATGGGTGTCGAATGACAGACTACTATCAACCTGGGTCCCCAGGTCCCTGATAACTTCTTCTGTGCTCAGTGGATTGCCACCTATTTGGTAGCTAGGGGTAACCTTGTTTTCGAAGGGTATGACTATGCATTTTTGGCATTTAACTTTAGGCCATGGCTCTGGCACCAGTTATCCATTTCTGTGAGACCCTTCTGAAGGATATCTGTGTCAGATGTGTTTTCTACTATGGCACCCAGTTTGCAGTCATCTGCAAACTTTGTCAGCCATAACCCTCCTGTGTTTGCTTGTACTTCGGAAAAGTAGATGCCAAACAAGAGTGGGCCCAGGACTGAGCCCTGTGGTACACCACTTGTGACAGGCTTTGCGTCTGACATGGCGCCAGCAACTCTGACCCTGTGGGTTCTGTCACTCAGCCAGTTTGCAACCCATCTTGTGATGTATGGGTTAACATTTAAGCTGATGAGTTTTTCAATGATACCCGAGTGGGGTATTGTATCGAAGGCCTTCGCCAGATCGAGGTAGGTTGTATGGACTGCCTTTCCCTCATCAATGGCTTTGGTGACTGTTTGAAAAAGTCAACCAAGTTTAGAAGGCATGATCTGCCTTTGACAAAGCCAAACTGGGATGGATCCAAAGTCTGCAAATTCCCTATGTCTTTATTTATGAGGTCCATTATGATCCTCTCCATGGCTTTGCAGATAAGGCTTGTCAAGCTAATGGGCGGTAATTTCCAGGGTCGGTGGAGGCACCGCCTTTGTGAAGTGGGACCACAGTTGCAGTCGCCACTCCTGGAGTGCGTATCCAGAGGTAAGACTATGATTAAACAGCTGTCCTAGCTGTGGGTTTAATTCCTCGTTGAGTTCGTGGAGCACACAGCCGGGGACATCATCAGGTCCCATGGATGCTGTATTTTTTGCTTTGGAGAGCAGTTCTCACTTGGGCGTTGGAGATGTTTGGGGGGCTGCAATCGCTTGGTATAGATATCTCTCCTTTTGGGGGGGAGGGGGGGGGAGAAGTTTGCACTGAACCTGTCAGCCAGTATGTTGGCAATGTCTGTAGGATCAGTAATCTTCACATCATTTTGAACTAGTTCTGAGCATATCTGGGAGTTTCCTCCCAGGTTTCTAACATAGCTAAAGAAGGCCTTATGATTGTCTTTTGAGTCTTTAGCTATTTTTCTCTCAAAATTTGCTTTGGATGATTTTATGAGAGCTCTTAGTTTTTAGTTATCTGAATTTAGTGCTTAATAGACTAAGGAAACATTAGCTTTATTAACAATTGAAATGATTACCCAAAATACCTAAGCATGTCATCTGTATTAGTTCTAAAAAAACCTTCAAAATGGCAGAACAAATCTAAGAAACATTTAGCATTTGCATTTTCTTGCCTTCTGAATAAATCTTATCATGACAAACTCCCACTAAATAAAAACTTCACAAGAATTGGGTGTTAGCACATAGTGAGTGTGTGTCATTCCCAAAAGATGTTAACATAGATTTTTAGAAATGTTCCATAAGACATATTTGTCCTTAATTAACTCCTAAACTCTTGGAATAGCAGATGTTTAAATAACTGACTAAAATCAATATTATACAATGACCCCCCATTAATATTCAAAAACGTGCACGCTGATTGGTCAGCATGCATGTTGTAAATCAAAGTTATAGTAATGGAAAAAGGTCCAGTCGCCCGGACTTTTTCCATTACTATAACTCTTTTTTTACAGCAATGGAGAACGCAAGATTTCCGTTGCTTCACACTGTCTCGCTATGTTAAACAAGTTTAACATAGCGAGACAGCTTTAAAAAAGCAACGGAGATTCTCCGTTGCTTTTTAAACTGTCTCGCTATGTTAAATTCCTTTAACATAAGCGAGACAGTTATAAAAAGCAACGGAGATCGTGCTTTCTGCGTTGCTTCTATCAAAACTGTCACGCTATGTTAAATGGGTTTAACATACCGAGACAGCTTTAAAAAAAGCAACGGAGATTCTCCGTTGCTTTTTTTAAAGCTGTCTCGCTATGTTAAACCCATTTAACATAGCGAAACAGTTTGTAAAAAGCAACGGAGATCTTGCTTTCTCTGTTGCTTTTGCCCACAGCTCTGATGTACTGCATAGGCATACACATGCGCATTACATCAGAACTGCCGCAGAATACCAAACAGCTGCAGAAGGGCAGCAAGGAGGCATTATACAATGCCATTATTTTAGAAAAGTAATTATTTTTTTTCTTAAATAATGTCATTGTATAATAGCAATAACCCACTTCTGGGTGTGGGTAATGCTGGATTTACCCATGGTTGGCTTTGTTTGGCCACTCGGGCTTCGCCCTCATGACCAAACCACACCAACCATGGGTAAATCCAGCATTACCCACACCCAGGCGTGCATTATTTCTATGGTAATTAACTGGCATCAGTTAAAAATAAAAAAAATTAGTAAAAAAAACATTATTTATATAAAACTTACTATGGATAACAGGTCTTAAAAGTGAATGACTCAAAGACAAAATTAAGATAGAGACAGCTGTAAATGTCTACCATAGTAATAGGGTAATACTGAAACTCATAACTTGTCTGTTGTGTTATCACAAGTCATAGATATTACTGAGCTCTTTCCCTGTCATAAAGTGACAAATATACTAAAAGACATGACTTTATAATAACTGAAAACATGACATCTGAAACATAAATAATATATAGGGTACAATAAGGAAATCAACATATTAAATGCAAAGTAATTATAGTTCAATCAAAATTATTTATACATATATTTGCTAGGATTTAGTATGGTGCTTGAGTATCCTTACAGTTATTACCATTAGTCATAAGCATTTCCTGTAAATGTATAAGCCTATATTAAACACTTGCTAATTGTATGGGAAAGTTATTTATAAAGATCTATTTATAAAAAACTCTGGTATATTCACTAGAAATAGTGGCTATAATTAACTGTTTACAAGAAAAAAATAACATTTCTGTATATATTTGATCACAAAAAATAGTCACTATTATAAAAGAAAACCATGAATATGTTTGCAGACAGTGTAGCTCATAATTCTTGTAAAAGAAGCTTACCCTGCTATATTAACCGATCAGAGACTTGACATTCACAGTTAGGCTTGCATATACACATTAGATGTAATGTAATCTGATCTGCATGCATAGAATGCATGATGTCACGAGCTAAGTAAGAAAGCTTCACTTCTTAAATTTCAAACTGACATTTTCCCTCCCAGCACACTACACAGTACAGTTTCCTGACCTCACTTTTACTGTTTCACAAAGTCTGCTTATTTATAGTAACAAATGTAAAGTTTAACTGTCAGATACTTCCAAACAGTAAAATAACATTCAATGCCAATGAGAGAGAAAACAGCACTTTAACATTAAACTCTACAGGAAACATAACTTGTAACCATTTAAAAACCTTGTGCCATAAAACATACAAGCATATAACTGTCAGAGAGACCCAATTTATGTCAATAGCCGATAAACAGCTTTTTGTTCACACAGGTATCAATATATATTCTGAAACAATCAGAAGTTATAAATATTAAAAAAAATGGTACTTACGTAGGTTTACCTTTACATGTGCGTATTGCACAAGGGCAAACAATTTTCCGAAAGGCAGTTTGCAAAGTTTGCAAACGCCAAACTGAAAAAGGTTTGAATGTGCAATGACCGAATGCAAAGTGAGATTCGCTCATTGCGACATTCTGGGGCAGATTGCACTATACTGGGGATCGGGAAATGGTTTCTTTCCCCACTGTAGTGCGATCTCGGAGTTAGAATAATAAAGTAGGGGGTGGGGGGTGCAGGGGGGCTTGCATTCCTGCATTACACTTTATCTAATTCTTTTTCAACATTAATGTTCGAAAATCAGCAAATTGGCTTTTTGATTTGCTGATTTTCTAACATTTACAGCTGTTGCTGTTTTAAGTTTCCTGGTTACGATTCGCTCATATGAGCAATCGCACCACTGTGTTTCGCTGTTATGAAGGTAAACCACTTACATATTATCACAACCACATACTGTCAGTATTCACGGCAACATTCCATTCTCAGTTAAATAACGTGTTGCTTAGAATAGCGCGAATGCTGACAGTGCGTGGTTGTCACAATACGCTTGTTTAAACATCACTTTCATAAATTTATAAAATAGTAATGTTTTAAATTTTGTTCAACTTTTTTTTAAGATAACGAACTCCATAAGATAACGGCAAGTGATGTTAATAATCCTGCCCCTTTACACCTGTGTACGCTATCAAACATGCCAATCACAAAAATAAAACACAAGCAAAGCCAAATACAGTGCAAACTTTAAAATATGAAGTCTTTTAAATGACTGTAATGCAACCACACTGTATTACACATTCTCACTAGAAATCTGGTTTGCATCAGTTAAGGCAGACCTTTTCTAATTGGAATATTATATATAAAAAAGAAGGTTACAACAGTTTTAATTTAATTTTATTTTTTAAATTTGTCAGAATTCACAGCGGTCTCAGCAGCTTTCCATTATCACTAAACTAACTTCCTGCAGAGACCGCCACTAATTCTGACAAATTGTGGTTGCGATAATATGTAAGTACCAAAAAAAATAGTTAATATATATATACTAAATCATAGATATGCCCTGTTATCCCATGTATCCAAAACAGTTTTTATAAATAATCTAAGCAGTGACTATGCCTGTGTAATAACTCAGAAGAACATTTAGCAGGGCAAAGGGCTATATATTATTTGAAATAAAGCATGTCATCTTAAGGTCATAAAAGCAAAGATAGCTTACTGTTCAATTATATCACTCAATAAACCAGTAATATACTAATATACAAAAAGCATAAACAGTTATTTCACTTGTATATGAACAAAACAAAAAGTATAGAAATAAAAAAGCAAAAAGAGAAAGAAAAGCAATAAGAAAAATATTGTCATGACATACCTTACTTGAAGATTTAGCAAGTATAAATCAAATTAAAGTCCAGTTGCAGTAGATGCTTTGAGAGATTTAATAGGAACAGCAATATTTGACAGTTTTTTTGTTTTTTCTTTTTAACATCAGTCCAAGAAGATTTATCAGTAACTCTCTTCAGAGATGCAGATGCCCATTCCATATCTTCAGGTAAGGAAATAATGTTATTGTTTTTAATAAAGGCAGTGGCTTCCTCTAGGGCATTAAATTATCTCATTTCATTATGATATAGAATTTTTATTCTGGCAGGAAAGACAAGCTGAGTTTTGATGTTATTCTGCTTTAACAGTTTTATTAATGGCCAAGCTTTTTTCCTCTGTTCCAAAATCCCGGTAGAATAGTCATTATCAAACCTAATTGGGTTTTGATTAAATTTTAATGGACTTTTCCTCCAGGTAGATTTTAGGACCAACTCCTTCTTCAAATAAGATAGAAACATTATGACTATTGATCTGTGAGGAGTAGAGGAAGATGTTGACACTGGCTTTCCTAAAGCTCTATGAGCCCTTTCAATACCAAAGGACAGACCCTCCTTTAAATCTAAAATCTCTGGAATCCAGGTATTCAGGAAAGAAATATCTTCTCCTTCAGCTTTCTCAGGGATGCCAAAAATCCTTATATTTGACCTTCTCTCCCTGTTTTCCCGGTCATCCACTTTATTGAGAAGCCAAATGTTTTGTCTGATGAGAACATATTTCTGGCTTTCTTCTTCCTTCAGTCTTCAGTCAAGATCATTCAGGGATGCTTCTAAGTGTGTTATTCTGGATTGATGCTGCTGTATAAGTTCCTTGAGAGAATCTGTTTGTTTCTGACAATTTTCTTTGAGGTTTTGTAAATTCTCCTTAAAATCATCCATTTTTAGTGAGAGTTCTTGTAAAGCAGATGTCACAAGCTGCATTTCTTTTTTTAAAGCCATGTCAGAATGAGAAGTCTTCTAAGTGCTCATCTCCACAAATGATATATTCTCCTTTAAATTTGACAGGAAAAAACATTCCAGAGTTCACCAAAGTTACTAATAATATAGTTTATACTTTCATCTATAAATTCTAAGTATTTTTGCTGAAATAAAATAAGTTATTTCCTGTTTTTTATATTAGTTTCATGGATCTCTGAAAAACTGCTGCTATCAGTTGGCCATCTTGGCTCCACCCCCCATGGTGTGATTCTGGTGCCATTGTTGCTTTATTTTTCCTGTGTGCAGAATTTAAACCTTTATTTTTTTAGCAAGTTGCCTAGTGAGAATTTAGTAACTTTGACATGAATAAGGCTGGTGACATGGCAATGGTGTAGCTAAATGTGGATGATGCACTAAATGTTTTTATAAACACATAGTGACATGTACAATGTACAAAATACATATCTTTATAGGTTCATAGGATGATACTAGGCTATTGACCCAGAGGCCCTTATAAGCCTAGCAAAGAATTTCACCCATGTTCCCTTAAAGGCAGCACCTGTTTCCCCTGTCCAGCAGGGACACAGGTGGGATCCCAGGGCTATATTTTCTGTTTCCCATCCAGTCATCCAGATTCCTCTTAAAGATGGCAAGAGAGGTACTCTGACATGGAGAGGGAGTCTATTCCACAAATGGGGGAGTCTTTGGGACACAAATCTATCCCACCAAGTTCTATTTATGTCACAGACCAGGTTAAGGCCTTGCATGCGGGTTGTGTGAGTAGAGTTTGTCTTATGGATATGCAGCAACTCCATCAAGGCTGGGTCTGAATGGCCTTATATGCCAGACACAGGTCACCTCTGAGCAGTCTATATGAGACTGAGTAGAAGGACAGGGCTTTTAGCCTATCTGTATAGGGTAGGTGTTTGAGACACTGGATTGTTCTAGTCAGAAACCTCTGTTGTCTCTCCAACTGCTGCATGTGCATGGCAAGGTACACGCCGAAGGGGGCATTTTACTCAATAATGGGTCTGATAAGGGAGGAGTACAGGGATGTTATAACCTCCTTGTTCCTGGATGAAATACCCTTATTTATGAGGTGGGCCATGTAAAAATCCATCTGTACAACAGAGACAATGTGGTGGTCAAAAGTCAGGTTGCTAACAACCTGGATGCTCAAGTCCCTCACGGCTGATTGCATGCTTAGTACATTGTTATTAATGTTATAATTAGTTGGGATGACATTTTCCCAAAAGGAGATAATGATATATTTCTTGGCATTCAGCTTGAAGCCATGCTTCTGGCGCCAGTCATTAGTTTGGGAAAGGCCCTTTTGGGGAATGTAGACATCAGTAGAGGAATTTAAGACAGCACCCAGCTTGCAGTCATCTGCAAACTTGGTCAGCTACAGACCAGTGGTTGTGGTTTCCACCTCAGAAAAGTATATTACAAACAGTAGAGTCCCAAGACTGATCCTTGGGGTACACTGCTTCTTACGAGTCTATTACTAGAGGTGGCTTCCCCTACTTTGAATTAATGGATTCTATCAGTGAGCCTATTTAGCTACCCATTTGGTAACATACGGGCTGATGCCTAGCTGGAAGAGTTTACCTATTATGCCCAAGTGGGGAATAGTGTCAAAGGCTTTGGCTATGTCAAGGTAGGCAGTGTACACCATCTTCTCCTCGTCCATGGCATTGGTGACTATTTCAAAGAACCACCAAGAATTCAAGTGAAATACTGAATTGTAAAGACAGCAATAACTAAATATTCACTTCAGTTGCTGCTCCAGTACCAATAAAGGACTCCCAGTTGATCAAATTCAACACTTTAATATCCAATAAAATATACAAGCCTAAAGGATTTAATGCTTTCATTTCTAACACACCAGAAACTTCTTCAGAATCACCTGACATTGAATCTAAAGCCATTTAAATACACCCAGCACCTCTCTGATTGGCTGTACATAAAAAAACATACTAAATTTTTAAAAAGACAACACCAACTTCAAAATATGTTTAAAAATTCAAAATTTTCACATGATGTAATATTTTACATATATACACATATAACACATATACATATGTATAAAAAACTTAGAAAACATTTAAAAAACACACTTAAAAACTGGATGTTGTTCTATATTAATGTTAGTATCTGTTTGCTCTTAACTTAAGAGCTGGGGCTAGTGAAAGATGGTCATTCAATCCACGGGAGACACAGGCATCAAGTTGTAACTGCCAAATACATTCTCTAAATTCTAGTTTAGATTCCCAGTCACCACCCCTTTCTTGTTGAGTAACTTTCTCTATAACCCAAAACTTATAGTCTGCTTGGGGGCACTGCAGATAGTGTCTATAAAGGGCATTGGTGTCCTTTTTCTGGTTTATATCATATGTTTGTTCATACACCCTCTGCCTCAATGTAGGTGGAACCACATACCTTACAATTCTCTAAATAAATCACCCCCTTGGTATAACAGTTGAAATGCCCCTGTGGGTAAAAAGTGACTTTTGGGGGAATCCAATGTAAGTGTGTTTTTGTTATACATAAATGAGTATTGACCACATATACCACATTTATAGGTTCCTAATATTGTGCCTACAGGTTTTGTATTTCCCCTTTCAAAAATATCCTTAGGTTGGGGTTTCTCTTGAACTCGAACTTTAGTGGTCTAGAAAATACCCTGAGTTTGTTGGGCATAATCGAAAACATCCTCCAGTTTTTTTTTAAATAGTTTGAATCCCCTTAGTATCTTGGTTGTATGTCATCACTAAATATATACCATCTGTGTCACTTTTAACTGATCCTTGGACCTTGTTTCTATTGTTATTGTTACTTTCATAGTCTAATAGGGGTATATATTTATTTCCCCATCTGCTTAGAACTTCTTCTTTAATAGTGTTAACCATGCTATCGGGATATCCCCTCTCTCAAAATATTCCTTCAATATAGTCCAGTTTTTTCACCAAGTCATCTTTATTAGAAGTCATACAGGCTGCCCGTATCATTTTTCCTTTCACTTTGGGCCGGATTCACGAAGGCTTGCATGGAGTCTAAGAGTAGAGTAAGACTCCATGCAGCCAACATGTCCACTGAGCGATCCAGGAGCAGCCGGTAGGGGCGTGCAACAGAGCTCCTAAAACGACTCTTACACGGACAGGGCTAGGATATGCAAATTACTTCAATTGCAGGCGAAAGCTATGCAAATGAGGTAAATTTGCAATCCAGGAAACACGAACCTGTCCGAGTAAGAGTAGTGTTATTTGCAGAAATGTACTCCATTGACAACTGAGTACGGTTCTGCAAATAGCAAAACTGAGCCGTGACAGCTACAAAAAAAGGATGCATCCAGTTGAGGAAGCATGCCTATGGCCAAAAATACGGCCATTGGCAATGTTCACCGATGCAAAATAAAAATAAAATAATTTTTTTTATCTCGATCGCCGATGTTTAAGCATAGCGCAGCGCCGCGCAAACGCGCTGCACTCTAAAAATCCGAAAACTAATAATTAAAATCCAAAAATGTGGATTTTCTTGTAATTCTTAATATACAATGCAAGGGAATGGCAGGCCGAAGACAACATGGGTACCGAGTAGAGGTTGCTAAGGGGGAAAGCTCAGTCTAAGAGATGTAACCAAGCATTAGTAGGCAATCCTATGCAAATGAGGGTTAGGATAGTGAATCCCAAGTTTACATAGCAAAAGAGCACAGTCAGTGGAGTGTAGGAGTAGGATAAGGGGAGTATCAGAGTAGAAGATAGGTGACATCATGAGGGGGGTATGTATGAAAGAAGTGAAGCTCATTGGAGCAGAGTGGCATGTGTTTGCTGTCAGTTACTCATCACTGGAAGAGGTGTGTCAACAGGTACCCTAGCTAAAGGCAAGAAATGGAAGGTGTATGCCGTGGATAACACTAAAGTTCCTTGAAGTACTTGCAACATGTATGCACGTGGGTATGCGCCCGTACATCCGAGTAAGACTGTGTGTGCACGTGTGCGTCTGTGTGCATGCATTTAAGCCGGAGTAAGCATGTGTAAGGTCGTTTAAAGTTGTGTAAGCACGTTTGTGCCTGTGTACATGCGTTTTAGCAAGAATAAGCAAGTTTTAGTCCATGTAAGCATGTGTGCGCACGTGTGAGCTGGTGTGCGCATGTTTGCGCGGTGCTGCCCCCCTGAGGAAACAGAAAGGGAAAAGGAAGCACAGCAAATAGTATGAAGTTAATCAGGGAGTACTAGCAGAGCTAGCAGGTGAAAACAATCAGAATCAGGCAATTACACAGGCAGTACACTAGCCCAGACCAGCCCAGCACTTAAAACTCAGCAAACAACTTTCCACTATGTTTTTCTCAGAGACAGTGCAACACTGCAGTAAGCTAATAGAAGTGAAAACTGAAAAAGCTTTACTGAGAAAAAGAAATGTTAGGGGCTGCCATTGTTGTTATAAGGCGACATATGCAATATGATGAGGGTGGTGACAATGCGAATGCTGCTGAGCAACCCACAGTGCAGTGAGGAGATGGAGAAGAGTGTACAGGCCCAGGGTAACCTACCAGGGTCTACATGAGCTGGAGATAGTGGAGCGCTATAGAGTGGACAGAGACCTCATGCAGCAAATAGTTGAGCTGTGCAGGCCACGCCTCACACACAAAACAAAAAGAGGGGAACCCATCCCAGTGGAAACCAAGATATGTGTTGGCCTAAGAATACTAGCAACAGGTACCTTCCAGAGACCAACTGGTGATATGATGGGGATTTCACAGGCATCAGCATCCAGGGTACTGCACCAGTTCCTGAATGCCATGTCAGCACATGTCGGTGATCATGTATATTTCCACAATTCCCGTGAGGTATTGGCCAGCAATATGCATCTTTTCCAGCAAATAGCGGAATACCCTGAGGTAGTGGGTGCAATAGACTGCACGCACATATGCATCAAAGCACCAGCTGGTGAGCGGGGTAGGGTCTACTATAACCGCAAGGGTTTCCCCTCCATCAACTGCCAGGTCATGTGTGATGCCCAGGGCATAATAATGAATGTGTGTGCTTGCTGCCCTGGAAGCTACCATGATTCCCATATCTGGCATCTGACACAGCTGTACCAGACATTTGCCAATGGGGACATCCCTCATGGTCACCTAGTGGGGGATGCTGGATATGCACTCGAGCCGTGGCTGATGACACCCATCAGAAATGCACACACACCTGAACAGGAACACCATAATGAGGCACACGCACAAACACAAAATGTAATCGAGCGTGTGTTTGGGCTGCTCAAGTCACAGTTCCTGTGCCTGGACACATCTGGTGGAGCCTTGCAGTACTCACCAACTACATGTACCCAAATAGTCATGGTATGTGCAATGCTACATAATATGATCCTGCGAAAACAGCTGCAGCACTAGCAGCATAGGGCCAGGCCAAACAGCCCCCCACCATTGCCAAGGCCATCACAGGCAGAGCGTGACTCGGAGGAGGAACAACCTGAGCCTTCCCCAGTAGGCAGAAGGAGGCATGCCCAGTATGCTTTGGCCCTGGAAATGATACCTCTCTCTGACTCACACATATAGTAAAAGGGATGCCGAACTTGACAATACCTGTTAACAAACATGTATAGGGAGTGTAATATGTGCATCCGACATAGACAGCCCTGCAGCACCACCTGAGGCATAATTGCCATGTGTTAAGCAATATAAAGCAGTGCTAAACAGCTTTTACCACTATTTAGTATATGTAAACAAAATTGCACACACTAAGTAGCACAACTTTGGGCAATGTTGAGCAATATTGAGCAGCGTTCAGCAACGTTGGTTAACATTGAGCAATGTTGTGCAAGTTTGGTCAAAGTTGGGCATTGTTGAGCAAAACCAGGTAAACATGGTCATATTTGCTTTACAGTTCCTTAAGCAGTCTGGTCTGCCCAGTATGAAAATATGAAACAGTGACAGTCCTCGAACCCAGGATAGTGTGCACTATAGTCATAGTACTGAACCACTAAACCATGACAGTATTTCAGTGGTCAGCCTGTATGAAGAAATATTGATAAGTTTATGCAAATTATCTCATGGAAACCCTGCAGGCACAGCATAATCCCTGTCGAGTTATGACACAAAGGTGAGCCCTGCAGTAAGAATAGAACCTGATTTTCAACACACATATAGTATAAATGTTAATATTGGTCATGTTCACACACATCAACAAATGTAGTGGACCTCAGACAGCAACATACTGAAAGGTCACACTGGGCATGCTCACACACTTGAATAAATGAGACAAATGTCAGGCAACAAAACACTGAAAGGCCAAACTGGGCATGTTTACACACTTAGGCCATGTCTGAGTACAGCAGTGGGCCACACATATCCAGCAGTTAAATGTGTTAACCCAGGAACATCTCACTATTCACCAATCCGTCTTGTGCACACAGTTATATGACAACAGACACATATATAATATAGTGGAACCCTGTCATAATCAAATATGTTCTGCAGATACTTAGCTTGTTCATAGAAAGTGGGAAAGCAAAGAAGAAATAAAACCTGCAATCAGTATCATCAATAAACAATGTGCATCCCGAACATTATCATAGGTTCAGAGGTTGATGCTAGGCTATCTGCCCTAGGGCATGTATAAGCCTAGCCAGAGTGTGTTTGGCTTTCACAACCTTGTTAGATTAGTAGACTGTGCCTGTGAATAGTAGGTCACACAAGATAGCCCATTTATGTTTAGTTTATTGTGCCTCTGTCTTGCAGGGACCCAGAAGATATCCCAGGGGTAAACATACGATCACCTATCCACTTGTCAAGATGTCTCCTGTAGGTGGTCAGTGGGGGGGCTCTGCGTATGCGGGACTGGGATCTCATTCCAGAGTGAGTGGAGCCTCTGGGATATGAATCTGTCCCTCCAGCATGTCCTATTAATATTTGTGCTGAGGTTTACGTCCCTGGAGGGTGTAGCTCTAAGGGATTTGGATATCCTGAGGTGGAGCATGTCCATTAATTCTGGGTTGGACATGGCTTTAAACACAGGCACAGATCGCATCCGAGTAGGCGGTAAGTGACTGAGTAGAGCTGGAGTTACTTTAGCCAAACTGCACAGGGCATCTGTGTGAGTCCCTAGATCTACTTGGTGAGGTACTTTTGTGGCCATTACAGTTGCTGCAGGTGTTGGGTAAGGTACATCTCAAATGGGGCATTGTATCCATGCATGGGCCTGATGAGTATATGGGGCACAATGACCTCACTTGATCTAGATGTGAAACCTTATGGGATAAGGTGGGCTATATAGAAGGTCTGTCTAACCACATTGGCAACGTGATTGTCAAAGGTGAGAGTACTAACTACTCATGTCCCCAAATACCTAATAACACCTACCGTATGTAATGGATTACCACCTATGTGGTAATGTGTGGGCACATTGTTATTCCCAAAGGGGATGACTATGCATCTAATGGCATTTAGCTGTAGGCCATGGCTCTGGCACCAGTTACCCATCTCTGTGAGACCCTTTCTGCGGATGCTTGTGCCAGCTGGAGAGTTGATTATGGCACCCAGTTTGCAGTCATCTACGAACATGGTCAGCCATATTCCTCCTATGTTAGCCTGTATGTCAGAGAAATATATACTGAACAAGAGAGGTCCCAGGACTGAGCCTTGTGGGATGCCACATGTAACTGGTGTATAGTCAGACATGGCACCTGCAATACTGACCATGTGGGTGCTATCCCTGATACAGTTAGCAATCCATCTTGTGACATATGTGTCGATATCGAAGCTGGTGAGCTTATGTATAATGCCCAAGTGGGGTATTGTGTAGTCTGTGTGGACAACCATCTCTATGTCTATGGACCTGGTAACTGTTTAAAGATGTCGAACAGGTTCAAGGGGCAAGTTCTGCTCACAACAAAGCCGAATTGTGTAGGATCCAGTGTCTGTAGGTTCCCGATGTCTATGTGTATGAGTTCCATGACGATACACTCCATGGCTTTGCAGACCAGGTTAGTTAGGCTTATAGGGCGATATTGTCTGGGGTCCGTTGCAGCACCACCTCTGTGGAGCGGGACCACTGTTGCTGTACGCCATTCCTTTGGTACATATCCTGTAGTAACTCTGATATTGAACAGTGACTTAATGTGAGGGTTATGTTCGTCATGAAGCTCATGTAAGATGCAGGCCGCGACACCGTCTGGTCCCATTGATGCTGTGTTGTCTGCTTTGGAGAGGGCAGCACTCACCTATTCATCTGTGATGTCAGGGAGGCTACACTCTGTTGGGATGGACATTTGCTCTTTAGGGGGGATGGTGGGGGCATTTGCACTGAACCTGTTTGCCAGGATGTTGGCAATGTCTGTGGGTTCAGTGTATGTTTTGTCATTATGCAGTAACTCACAGCATATCTGGGAGTTTCCACCCAGGTTCCTGACATAACTAAAGAAGGCCTTGTGATTGTCCTTAGTGTCTGGTGCAAGTTTCCGTTAGAAGCGGGCCTTAGATGAATTCATGAGTGATCGTAGCTTTTTGCTAGTACTGATCAGAGATGCCTTCCCTTTTTGGGATTGTGCTCTATCATGTAGTAGCCTCCTCCTTTCGTTGTATAGCTTATTAATGGCCGGAGTCCACCAGCCAGGTCCCCTGCCTTTGGAGGAGTGAGTCTTGTTGTTATTTGGGATAGCACGATCCATGCATTCCAGTAGGTGTCCATAGAATGCGTTTGTAAAGGATTCAGTGGTCTGAGCCATATTTACCACTGCCGCAGGGTCTTTGATGGATACCACCTTGGTTTGGCGAAGTGTGACTTTTGCTTTGGAGAAGTTCTTCACTGAGATTACCTAGGATGGGGGTGGGGACAGGATATGGATGTCCATTGAGATAAATGTATGGTCTGACCTTACCAATGAGGGGTATACCTCTGGTGTGGAACATAAGAGTCCCCATGTTGGTGATGATCAGGTCCAATATGTTTTCCCTTCTTGTGGATGTGGTGACCAGTTGTGCCATAGCATTTCAGTTTATAAATCCTAGCAACTGTTGGGCGAGGGTGTTGGTGCTTGAGTAGTATTCCCAGTCAATGTTTGGATAGTTGAAGTCACCCAATATAATGGTGTTTGGAGAGACCTTCATATTCTCCAGTGTTCCCAGGAATACTGAGTGGTGTTCCTGAGTTTAGGATGGTGGTCTGTAGCAGGCTACAAACTGAAAGGCAGTTTTGTCCACTGTTAGTTGCACATGTATGGTTTCCGATGCTTCGTGCAGTGCTACTAACCTGGAGGTGTGTGTATCTGTGATGTATATGGATACTCCCCCTATTTTTGTTGGCTGGTCCGAGTCTTGTGGCCAAAAAGCATGGTATGAAGTATAACCTGGTAGTGCTGGTGTGCTTTTGGGAGCCTGAACCAGATGTCTGTTACTGCACAGATATTGACATTCTCCATACTGAGGAGAGTCCTGAGTGCATGCATTTTGAGGGTTAGACATCTGGTGTTGAGCAGCATTACCCTTAGTTTCTTTTACCTTGTAATGTCTATGGAGGTGGGTTTGTCTTTTGAGCCTCGCTTAAAAAAGCCACTATGGGGGTGGCAAGAGCCTTAGCCAGTATTTGAAAGTCTAGGGGTGACAGGTGCAAGCCGTCCATAGCAAAGCTACATGGCATGTCGAGCATGTCATCCCAGGCTGACAGACACTGGATCCCTTTTGAATGATACCAATATGTTAGCCAACTGTTAAAAGTGATCAGTTTGTCTGTATACTGTGACATTCTTGGTGAGGGTAAGATGCTACACAAGGTCAGGGTCATACTGGCCTGGGCTACATGATCAGAGAGCTCCTCTATGTCTCTTGTCATGTAGTCCAGGGAAGAACGTCTGAGGTTATTCACACCAGCATGGACAATGATGGAGCCATATTTGTACTTGCTTTGGAGTGACCTGAGTGCATGTGTTATGTGACGGATCCTGGCACCCGACAGACAGCTCATAGTGACCTTCTCCTTGTTCAGCCTGGTGAGTGGGACATCAGTGTGTCTGATAATAAGAGTCCCCTATTACAAGTTTATTAGGTGTGTTGTTTAGCCCTAAGGGCAGTGACTGGGTAGCACACTGACTTTGTTAACTATGTGATATGTGGGTATTGTTGTGGGGTAGCAGTTGTTTGGGTGTCTGCTTTGGAGGTCTCTGCTGCTTAAGCAGAGTTTATTTGGAGCCTCCAAGTATGTTTTTGTGTGGTAATGTATTTTGTTTGCTGTCACTCTAGGTCTATGTGAGGCTGGATTTGTGGTGTGTGCGGTTACCTTCATCATCTGATAGACTGTGCCAGTCACGGGTCGAGAGAGCTCAGCCTCCTGTTTGTCTATATAGTTGCATCTCTCACATATATCTGAGTTTGTTGGGAGGAGGAGAGGGTTGTCTATGTACATAAGGCAGTTGTAACATTGTGTCAAAATTTCAATATTCACCAGCTGGACTGGAGAGTACACAGGAAACCAACCTTTGGACATGCCAGGATATTATGATGACATACTCTGTTGTCTGATCACAAAGGATCAGTAGGGTGTTAAGTGTGTAAAAGAGTATAATAGGGGTTTAGTGGTCAGGTTTGTCAGTGTTTTGGAAAGATTATCTGTGAAGGAGTCCAGACAGAACAATGACACCTCCTTCATCTATGTCATAAATAGCAATGTACACTCATATATGTCCTGAGTCAGGGCCAACTGTACTTGACTGACAATGCCGACATCCTGTCAGACAGGCTCATATATACATACCCACCTCCCACTGACAAAAGGCCCTATCATCATACCAGGAGATATCACATGTAGAATGGGTAAACAGCTCCTCCCAAAGCCAAAAACATGGCATCAATTGGCTAACATTGTTTCCCTATATGTGTCATAAGTGAACTACAGAACAAACAGATCCTGCACCTGAACAGTCTGTTGAGCCTCACCCTCTCTACAGGATCTGAAACTGTTGAATGTGTTACAGCAGCATATTTCACACCCCACAAGTGTTGGTGCACAACAGACCATGGAAACTATAATCCTATAAGCCTATGAAGTCTGAACTGCAAGGCCATGGAGTCCATCATGATTGAAGTCATAAACAGAGCTATTGGAAGCCGACAAACACACAACCCTACCAACTGTGGTATGTTCATGGGAAGATCATGGTTTCCAAACCTGCTAGACTGTTTGCAAGGCAGCCAGCCAGGACATACATCACTGAAAGGAGCTACACACATCCCACATAGACTTTGAATAGCCCTTTATCAACATCCCAGACACATGTCGTATCCACAAAAGCAACAATCTGTGCATAAATATATATTGTCATATGAAGGAATGGCAATTTGTCCACAGATAGATCACACAAGCTAAGAATTGTGGAGTCCTGTTCAAGCTGTTAACACCTGCTGACCCGCATGGTTCATTCCTGGGATTGCATAAAACAAAGTGCACACACATTACCATGTCCAGTCTGATGATGTCAGCATCCTACAAATATAGCAGGAGAAAAAAAAATCACCCAGTAAAGCATATAGTGTGTTGTGTTAATGCGTATCTCTCGAGTGTCATAGCATAGTTTGGTAGGGGTTTGAATCCTGCAATTGCTGAGTGTGTTTGTGTTTGGGGGGGGGGGTGTATGTGTGTGATTTCCTTTGAGAGGAGTGGCCTTTTTGGAGACTGTGAAAACACATTAAAAGAGGTAAATTCCTCTTTGGCAAGTCTGAAGATGTCAGTATCCCACAAATACAGCAGTGGAAATAAAAACTCCCAGTAAAGCATATAGCATGTCGTGTTAATGCATATTTTTCTAGTATCATGACATAGGTAGGGGTTTAAAGCCTACAATGGCTGAGTGTGTGTGGGGGGTGTGGTGTGTGATTTCCTTTGAGAGAAGTGGTCTTTTTGGACACTGGGAAAACACATTAAAAGAGGTAAATTCCTCTTTGGCAAGTCTGATGATGTCAGTATCCCACAAATACAGCAGTGGAGATGAAAGCTCCCAGTAAAGCAAATAGCATGTTGCATTAATACGCATCTTTCTAGTATCATAACATAGGTAGGAGTTTGAATCCTGCAATTGCTGAGTGTGTGTGTGTGACACTATTGATCAATGTGTTGTGGGTTTTGCTTTTACTACTGTATGACATATCAGTAAAACAACAGTATATGCATTGCACACTTCAGGTATCTATGTGGCAAATACACATATGTACATGTGACCTCACTTGGTAACTGTGTGGCAAAGACATATATGTACATGTGACCTCAATCACTTCATAGGTGTGAAGCCTGCTTTCTACATGAATACATCTGTTACCATTGACAGTTGGTGCTGCTGCTTCTCAGACCGTAGGTCACATATGTATGTATGTGACAAGGCCAGCCACTGTAGTGATCTGTGCCCTAGGTCATCTGTGTCACACACACACACATGACAGTTTCTATAGAATAGTGTGAGTGGGGGTTCATGCCTGGGGCATATTTCAGACATGTTCAAACACAACACAGTCTGGCAATAATGGGCATTCATTATAGGTGTACAACAACTCCATGGATATGCATACAGACCCCTTATTGCTTATGTGATACACTGAGGGACATCAGCATACCTTTGGTGAATGTGAATATCAAAGGACAGATGACATCACATGTGGCTGTATGTACACATCGGTACCCCTGCTACATGTTGTGGGCTACTACCAATGTGGTACTGTCAGGATACTATGTATAGTAAATGTGGATGACTATGCTATAGTTGGCTTATAGCTTCACAGCATGGGTTGGTCAACAGGTATCTGTCTGTATGATACCCTTGTGGAGGATAAGTGTCTAATCCGGAGAATGCATTGTAGGCCACTGTATGCATTACCAGATGTGGATGGACATATCCCTAGTGTGTCTGCTTGTACCTAGGACAGCCACATGCCAAACAGGAGTGGTCACAGGAATGTGTGGCAGCCAATACCACTGATAACTGGTATAGTACAGTACCGTAAGGATTCAAATGCTACTGTGTATCCTACAGCTGTGTGTCAGTTGTCAAAACATCATCTTAACGATTGGTTAAAATCAGGCTGTTGAGGTTATGTACACTACCAGAATGCAAACCAATGACTGATATTAACAGTATCACCCACAGCATAGTGTGTACCCAAGTTGTAACGTATGTATAGCAAAATGCATACTGGCCACCAATAGGAAATATGAAGTGTTAACACTGTGTAATACAGGGCATGTCACCCTTCCCATGTGTCCACCATGCATGTACATGCAGACAGTGCACCTCCACCATGTTCACAAATGTACACCTGCAAATCTGTACTGCACACATCACACACGTACCGCCCACTCACCAACACATGCTGCCAGTACCACACACATCAGCCAAGTGGCACATGGGTGGACAATCGATGTTTGGAATTAACACTGGTGTAAACCATACTTCATTGATAATCATAGCTTTGATGCATCATGCCTGCTCAGATATACCTACAAGGATATCATTACACTTTACTGTTGACAACATGCTAACATTGCTACACTGCTATTAGGTCACCCTGTGCATCAGTACCATGTTAGCCTGTTCCTGCATCAATGTCAAAGATGACAGGAGGTGGCACAGTTTCATCATATGCACAGGGTGTGTTATTGGTTTGCCAGAGCCCGACAATGACCCATCCAGTCGACATGTGTGTGTGTGTGTGTGTGTGTGTGTGTGTGTGTGTGTGTGTGTGTGTGTGTGTGTGTGTGTGTGAGGGACAACAGTACAGTATGGGTCAGTGTTGATGTAATGTGTTTGTGTATGTGTTAGCCCTAGGTGTTGGGTTTATGTGTGTGTGTCTGCATGCACACAGTTCCCCCTTGTGGCTGCCAAATACAGGAGGTTGTGGGACAGCCACAGACTGTACCTGCCAGGCTGTACAGATCACTGTCTCCAGCCATGGACACAGTACCTGTGCCTGGCAGGGGTGACACAGACAGTATCAGGTACTAAGCCAGACTGGGTACTATCGTCAGAGGCAGAGGGATGTTGACTGGACCCATGTCCCTGCTGGGACTGGTCAGAGCCACGTGCACATGGTCGTCTAAGACGGTCTACCGACAGCCCAGCCCCAACATTGCTGGGGCTGGTACTGCCACTACGGGAGCGGCTGGGACTTGTGTGTCATCCACGACGACTGCCAGCTGATGATGTTGCTGGCATACGTCCACGCCAATGTCTCAGCCGTCCTGCACTGTCATGGCACATGGACATTACATTGCGGAGGACATCTAGTGTCTCCCCCCAACGTCTATCAATGACCTCAGTGTAATTACGGATGGCACCAGCAAGGTCACGGATACTGTCATTGATAGCAGTGTTATGAGCCCTCTACAACCTTAGTCCCTGCCTGGTGTACCATTCCATATGTGCTTGTGCCTGCATTACAGCCTGGAACATACCTGAGGTTGTGAGAACTGTGGGGGCACGTCTGCCAGGGGCATTATGACCAGCAGTGCTCCCACGAGAACCCCTGGACATATGCCTATGTGGTACCGTTCCAGGTGTCTGGGCATGGCTTCTGTGTGGGGTTGCATGTGCCATAGATACCACACTATCCTGGTCAATGCCTACTGTATGCTGTTCCTCAGCTAAGGCTATTGGTGTTGAGGGATGTATTGGCAGTATGTATGTGCACATAGATGGGGTGGAAAGCTGTGTACTGTCGATTGGCGGACCAACGACAGACCCTGTCAAACCTGCCTGTGCCACAACACATGTATCATCATGTCAACTACTTGTGGCAGTGACTTCAGGTTCCCTGCTGCACTCATCCAACAATACCTCAGCACCTGTGAGAGGGAGACAGGAAACACACTTTACCATCTGTACAGGATGTAAGCACACATGCACACATGAACACATGGACACATGAACACATGCACACATGAACACATGCACACATGAACACATGAACACATGCACACATGAACACATGCACACATGCACTCATGCACACAAACACACTACTCAGTCAAGTTGACACACACACCAACAGTAATATGGAACATATTCATTAGTGGTTGATGGTGGAGTACAGTATCACAAGCCAAAGAGTCCTATCACATGTGTCAGCATGCAGGATGTATGTTGCTCAACAGCATGCAGTGTGAGTGTAGAGAGTCCTTGTTGATAACAGTATACATGTTGTTGATGCATGTGTGCTGTTCAATGATTGGCCTCACCCTGGAACACAATGTGTACATGGACACAACATTGCAGTGCAAGTCTGAAATGCTTTCCAATGTCCTGTGCACCATCACTCATAGGTATACATACCATGGCAGGATGCACACAACTGTCAGGTGTATAACAATGAATGCTATGTGTAGTACTGTAGTTGCTGTAACTGGATGTAGTGTAGTACCATGAGCCATCATCAGGCAGCATCATGTGGTCACTCAAGGCCACTAATGTATGTCACACTGGCAACTATCTGGCTGTACCTGACCTGCACCATTTTGGCTACATTAACCATTTTACAGCCAGTTGTTACATGGGTATGTCAGGTGTTCAGTAGGTAGCATTGGCTAACGTGACTGTGTTGTGTGTTGAACCGTGTCACACCGCCCCATGGTAGGCCTCTACCCCTCATGTATAGTATGTGTGCTGTGTTGATGACATTTGGGATACTGGAGTATGACCTTACAGCAGGTGCCTACATACACCATGTGTATCATATTAACACTTACTGCATATGACAAAGTGGTGTATGTTGTGTGCATGTGTATTGAATCTGCCTATACAATGTCCACTACAGTGTACCACAATTGGTTGGGATGCTTTGTGTATTGCATGTGTTTGAGGCAGCTACTCATGTTACTGGGATGTGCATAGTCCCACAGAGAACATGCAGAGCATGCACTATGTGTAGGTGTTTAACATGTGTATATGGCCTACAACTCTCCTATGACATGCACACGTTATATGCTATATTAAATGTAGAACACTCACCAGCATGGGTCTGCTGTCTTGCTATCACACCAGAGGGACCTGCAAGGATATGAGACAGTTTGTCAGTGTCAACAACTATGGCATTGCTGCTGTGAGTTTGCAATTTTACAGTAGTACAAGAGGTGACAGTCACAGGCATCCAGATTATGTCCCAAATTATCAGTATTGCATAACACCAGGCTCCACATCTTCTGAATACACAGTACACATCTGATAAATGCATGTTCTAACAATTGCGCTAACAGTAGTCTACAGATATGCCATGTTACCTGCATGCTCTGTATCGACATGCTGGGTGACTCCGGCCTCCATGATGACACAGGTCTGTTGTACTGGTTGGCCAGGAGCCACCACGCTGAGGAGCAGCTCTTCCACTCTGGTGAGGGGAGGATGTGTTGCTGCACCACCACCTGTGGCAAGCTGCTGTCTGTGGACATCGGAGGCATGCTGCCGGACATGTCTGATTAAATCACTGCAGTGATGGCGTACCTGCTCATACGTCCGGTTATGCATGCCTACATCATTCACCTGATGGACAACATCCTGCCACAGTGCAGTGCGGCCATGCTGGTCCTGGCTGGTTCTGGAGAACAGCAGGTTGTGATGATGTATCAGGGCATCTACGATGACTTCCTCCTCCTCAGGGGAATAAGCAGGTTTCCTGTTGTGAGACATGTCCCTGGAAGACAATAAAACAGTAATTGTGAGCAAGTCGTGTGGCACACTTAACATTCTAAAGTATAGACATCAATGAAATGCCATATATAGCAACCTATTGGCTGTCAGTAAATACACACTTTTAATACCACATATGACTGCTCAGCCCACAACTGCCTGACAGTGCCTGACACATACTATATACCAAACCATGTTCTGCACAGCAATAAAGTGAAACCAGTATGTAAGACTATACAACAGTACATGGCACACTGTATGTGACACAATGCACCACCTAGCCACAGGAGGTGTATATGAAGCTAATGCATGCAGACATTTGTCATCCATTGAAATGAATGTAAAGTACAGTTACAGTACTACCAGTACACCACGCTACTTGTTGATAGCAATACCCTCGGTAACATATGTGCACATTCATCACTATAGGTGGCATACTGCTGTACTACACTATACATGTTGCTAGATATGCACTTATATCCTGTGACACACATACCACCGAGGCCATGTTACGGGCATACCCACACACACATCAGACATACCTACAAGACACAAAGGTATGGCAACCCAGATTAGTTTTATCTGTGTACCATACAGTACTGTGTGTCAGAACCTACAAAACCTCATGCCTGAAGTATGTAATGTGTGAGGACTACAGGTAACAAACAAAACAGTGTTTCCAAGCAATGTGGATATAAACCATACTGTGCTGTTTAGGCCTACAGCTTCAGGTAGTACTACAGTTCATACGGGATTTGTATTCACTAGTGTTGACAATCAGTAAGCATACATGTACTGCTTTAGCCTACAATGGCACACTCCAGTCAACACCATACCTACAAGACACAAAGTTATGGCAACCCAGATTAGTTTTACCTGTGTACCATACAGTACTGTGTGTCAGAACCTACAAAACCTCATGCCTGAGGTATGTAATGTGTGAGGACTACAGGTAATAAACAAAACCGTGTTTCCAAGCAATGTGGATATAAACCATACTGTGCTGTTTAGGCCTACAGCTTCAGGTAGTACTACAGTTCATACGGGATTTGTATTCACTAGTGTTGACAATCAGTAAGCATACATGTACTGCTTTAGCCTACAATGGCACACTCCAGTCAACACCATGGGACTACGTCACACCGTATGCCATACTGCTTTTCCTGCCTAGCAATAGCATCTGTATCTTTTGCTAGGATTAGAGCTACAACACTACATACCATGATATACACAGTTTCCCACTAGGCTATCACACATATACACATCTTTGACACATTCGTCTACACATTCTCCATCACACCCAGTCAACCTCACATAGCAAGTAATGCAACAAGTACATGCGTGTGTGTATCGGGTCCTAGGTAGCTAATAGGCTATTATCCATAGGGCCTATGGAAGCCTAGCCATATGGTACCATGCCCTTCAGCACCCATGTAATGTAGGTTCATGTGCCCCTGTCATGCAGAGCCACAGAGGTGATTCCCGGGTTGTGTTTCCTATCTCACATCCAATCATCATGATTATTCATGGCAACTGCTAATGAGGACCTTTGTTTGCTATTGATAGATAGTTAATTCCAGAGTATGGTGTGTGTCTGAGATGATAATGTACCACTCCAGCATGTTCTGCTTTTGACGTTACAAGGTTTAGATCAGTACAGTGTGTAGCTTGTATGGTGTTTCATCTGTTTATATGGAGCATCTCTAACACCTGTGGGTTTGGCATAGCTTTGTATGTTAGGCAGAGGTAGCCTCTGGGTAGGCGGTATGCAACACAGTGTAGCTGAGGTTTTGTAAGACAGTCTGCATAGGGCATCTGTTTGAGTCTGGTAATACTCTTTGTTAGGTATGTGTCTGGCGTCTACAGTTGCTGTGGATGTCTTCTGAGGTGCATACTAACAGGGCCATTGTACTCTATGATGGGTGTTATGACTGAGAAGTAGAGTGGAACACTGACCTCTTTTTCCATGGATGACACACCTTTTCTGATGACATGTGGACCGTACTCAGTTTACATGACTAGTGTGGCACTGTGATTATCAAAAGGGACACTACTGTCCACCTGTGTCCCGTAGTCTCTTATCACACTTTTGGTGTTGAGTAGACTACCACCTATGTGGTAGTTCATGGGTACAGGGTTTTTAACAAAAGGGATGGCAATACATGTACAACATTGATCCTGAGTGTACATATGAACATCCATTGGTGTACATATAGATATACATATAGGCACATATACAGTCCACCTTTCATGGTGGGAATATCAATTATGCAAATGTTGAGAGGGATACAGTTATGTAATGATATTGCACAGTCTTGTGCAGAATGCATGGAAGGTATTCTCAGACCATGTATCTTTAGCAGGACCCACTATCTGGAAGACTAAAAACCTAACAAATCATACCCATGGCGTTTAAACACTACATGTCATATGCCAGCACTGTATGCTGTCTTGTTTGACACACACTACAACCTACATATAAATATGCACATAACAACCTGCACCAACATATAAATGTCCACCCTTCACAAACAGTTGCAGTATGTCCCTTGCTCTATGCACATGTTCAGATGCTAATATATCAGACACATATATATCTCTCCATATGTATGTGCCATACACACACAGGGTCCACACTGTTGTAAGTCTGTACACCTCACGGATGACCTGTTGGGCCTTGCTACAACATGGACAGTTGTCACATGTGTGCATACAGTAATAGTACAGGGAGTATATATAGCTGCAAATGCTACATTACTATACTAGCCTGGTACAGCAGTTGCCAATGCTAAGCTACACATTATGTGACTATCATGCATGTCTTACTCTGTCACATCCAAGTTTATATAGGTGTTTGCACTACTCCCCCAAACTGCCATTAAATGCAGTACTGTACAGACCATAGATAACATGTTCAGATGTTTGACATATAATGCTGAGCTACATATTTCACAGTTATGCCCCACTGCACACAGCTACACACTAATTTCTCCAAGGCAGTAGTTATGCATGGCATCAGTGCATACATACCTACTACTGCCACATATGCATGTTTCAGAGTATGTACAGTACTATTCATAAACATCTACTACTTGCCGGTAACTACAAATCTGTTACATACCTGTCTGTCCCTTTCAGGTCCGTCTGTGTTTGCTTTGACAATGTTTTTTTTTTATTAAGTAAAGTTTTTTACTTAAGTTTTATTTTTGGTTATTAATTAAGTTTTTTTTTCTTAATTAATAATTTTAGGTCATAATTAAGTATATATATTTGTTACTTAATTAAATATTTATTTATTAAGTACTACAGTTTGTCTCAATTCTCCAGGAGTTCTAGAGTTGATGACACGTGCAATGTAATGATTGCATGTGGGGATAGCAAGTACAATCTGATTTTATAGGTATCTGCGCATGTGCATGTGATGCCCTCTACACCAGTTGGTGCCCAGCATTTGGTAAATGCATACAACCTGATGTGTGGTTATTGCAGTACTCACTGTCATAGCAACCCAATGCTATAAATTGCTAAGGTATGTAGGCGTAGCCCTTTCAGATTTCCAGAGTGGGGCCCATGCTTGTTTGCTGTGGGCACTGTTGTGTAAGTCAGAAGGTTGGTATACATTTTATAAATGAAGCTAGAGGTGTAGACAGTGATGTATATGTTCTACTCAGACCTGACTGTTGCCACTTCCAGTACAGAGCTATCAGTGTAGAGTTTAACTCACCCCTACAAATGCTTACACAACATTTATGTGACTATGTAGTTTCTTTTCTACTCATATAATTAACTGCCATACAAATGTAGTTATTGAGAAGTATTCTTTTGGCACATGAACTGTTTGTGAACTGTTATACTGTAAATATTAATGTACTCACTTCTGCAGGGTTTGTGTTTTTTATTGTTGACATTAGCACAGGTTTCTCAGGAAAACTGGACAATTCCAGTACTGAGTATGCCTAACTACACCCTTGGTAGACCCTAAACACACAAGTATATTTTAATTGTGGGGGGATGCTTACATACAGAGAGTATTATGTATTATTGTGTGACTATTATCTTACTGGACTTAAATGATTGGTGTGTACCTGTTAGTTTATCAAGGCAGGTGGTTTGTCTGCATAGATCCCAACTGTGAACCTATCCAGATGGTAGCCAGAAGTTACACTGTTATTCTTTGTCTGTGCAACTCACAGGTGTTTTCAGGACTGGTACAATGGCATTGTTACAGTCAGTTGCTACCAGTACATGGCTACATCCTTTGGTGTTTCTGTGTTGTACTCCTACATAAGGGTATGCTTGTGGAGGTCCTACCAAAGCTATTTGCAGAGTGTGTAACAGCAGAATAGCTTATATGCCTGTATGTTTGTGCCTCTGCCAGGCCTATGAAACACTCAGATACATCTTTGCATGGAGTCAGGGAGAGGTAGTTAAAAGTGAGGTACACTTTACACATAATAGGGACAGTAAGTGTAGACTTGAGTGCAGCAGTGCATATGGATTAGTACTCCTTTTATGACGTACAAGCGGTGTCTACTGTTATTATTGTCAGTATTCATTGTGTAATACCCCACCTTTCTGACTGACGTCAGTACTTTTCAGAGGAATTCAGAGGAACACCGCTAAAATATGTTTCACAATCAGGGACATCCCTGAAAAGTAGTCACAGTTAGGAAGTATGGCCTCTGCTCTAATCAGATATGCCACTGTTTGTCCTGCTGTGATACTATGTGGGGGTTGTAAAGTGCCTCTGTAACATTATTTGCTGCTTGAATGGCTACTTCTCACATCACACTCATGTAATGCAATTCCACAACAATTGCTGGTAAAGATCCACAGAACAAGCTTTGTGTTATGGCCTTCCTCTTTTTCCTTTACATTCACTCATTGTAATGCATGATATATTTATTTCAGCACCAAGTTATTGTACATCTGCTGTGGCTTGGTGGTACTTCATGCAGTCTAGTGTGTCCAAGGTCTGGGGTTTGAGACTAACAAAGGTGTTTTATTTTGCTGCTGAGCAGGACAAGGGCCCTGACATAGAGTGACTAAGGCACTTTTAAGCAGTTGTAAGTGGGTTTGCGTGACGCTTAGCTAAGCGCACACATGTGCACACTCGCTTAAACCCGCTTACTACTGCTTAAAAGTGCTTACTCCTGCTAACCAACAAACCACCAAATAGACCAGCAAAGGCAGAACGGAGTTTGATAATCCTTTATTTGTCGTACTAAAACAAACTAGTTTCGGCAGAAATTGCCTTCTTCAGAGTAGGACAGTACAATCAAGTTCCTTATCATCATTCATTTAAATATAAACCAAGAGCCAATAAGGCAAGCAGGTTCATTAAAATTAATGAGATGAAGATAAAAACTTTTTTTAAAGGTATATTTGAAAAGCAACATACAATATAAAACTTGCAGGAACATAATAGTGAAAAATCCTGAAATATGTTAGCAGAGCAACCATTAGTCACAAAATAATAAATGAAAAATAGGTAAATTGAAACATAAAAGTAATGTAGTTTTAGATATATATATAAAAACATATGTATGTATCCATGACAGATAAGTACTAAACAAAAAGTGCCCATACAGTAATAGCCTAAATATAGGCACAGCTACTAATTTGACAAGCCCACAACCTGAGTTGTAATGAATCAGCAACCTAAACTCCCCATACTAGATATACTGCTGATTAAACAAGCCCGTATGACAAGATGTAAAAAGAGAAAATCAACCAAAACAAAGCCAAAAATACATATATATCATTTGCATAAGCAAATATAATTATATTCCTTAGATCAATAAATCCCAGACCTTGCAACATAGTATGTCTAAAGGGTTTATATGATATGTCAATAATCTCCTATAAGTGATCATTAAGACCCGGATGAAACAAACCCCCCAGGGTTGTAATCCAGTATTTTTCTTTTTGATCTAATAAACCATGCCAACCTAGTTTATTAGTTCTGTCTCCAGAAATGCGATCAATAACCATGAAACTAAATTTGGCCTGTGGATGTTTAAGTGTATGCTGATAAAGGGCGCTGGTCTCCTTATGGTTCCTGACATCACTACGATGTTCATTCATTCTAGATCTCAATGCTCTGGAAGTTTGGCCCACATAAAATGCACCACAATAACAGGAAGCTAGGTACACCACCCAATCGCTGCTGCAATTACCAAAGATTTTTATGTTAAATATCCTACTGGTATTACGACTAGAAAATTCTTTAGATTTGGGCATATATGAACAGGAACCACAATGACCACAGGGGAAAGAGCCAAAAAGCTCATCACCATGTAATGTGAGTTGTTTGTGAATAGTACCCCCACTTGCCATGTGTTTAAAATGTGACAGGTAGGAGCCCAAGGTTTTGCCCCGCTTATATGAAAATTGACATCGTGGCCCTAAAATGGTTCGCAGCCTATCATTGGCCAGTAAAATATTCCAATGTTTATTGATAATATTTCTGACCATATTAATGTTTCTCCCATAAGTTGTAATAAATCTAACCGTAGTACCAGAAGATGACTTGTTTTTGTTTTTGTATTGCAACAGTTCTTCCCTCTCTATACAATTAGCTCTACATTTGGCAGACGCGATATCATGTTGATCATATCCTCTATTGGTGAACCTCTGACTAAGATCCCTGCTGGCTAGTTGGTATTCCTCTTCATTAGAACTAAGACGTTTAATACGAATAAATTGAGATATCGGAATACTTCTAATAGTATGACGGGGATGTAAGCTAGAAGCATGAAGCAAGGTATTATATTGTGGGTACTTACGAAAAACCTTTGTAGACAAGGTATGATCTGGGTTCCTGAAAACTGTGACATCCAAAAAATTGATAGTATTTTTGTCATAAGTCACAGAAAATTCAAGTCCCCATACATTGTCATTAAGGTATTCCACAAATTCCTGCAAGTAACCCACATCCGCACGCCATACTAGCCAACAGTCGTCAAGATAACGTCGCCAGATATCCATCTCGACCTGAAAGATGTTATGTGATGTATCATATATCATGTATTCCTCAACATAGGCCATAAAAAGATCGGCATATATGGGAGCAAAGGATGCCCCCATAGCTGTTCCTTGTAACTGCCAATAACATTGGCCTTGGAAATACAGAACATTCTTATTGAGTACATGTTCAGACATACAGATCAGTAAGGTATTAAACCCAGGTGTATACAGATTTGCCCTTTCTAACCAGTATTGAATAGATTGCAAGCCAGCCCAATGCGGTATGCTCGTGTATAATGATTTTACATCCAATGTACACAAATACCAATCAGGTTCCAGTTGGGTATCTCTGATTAGCTGTAAAAATTGGGTGGTGTCCTGCAATCTGGATCTTACTAGGCCTAATAAAGGCTTAAGATATTTAGTAAGAAAGGCCGATAAAGGTTCAGTCAAGGAACCTATTCCAGAGACGACTGGTCTACCAGGTGGTTTTGTCAGAGATTTGTGAATTTTTGGTAAAAGATACAATATCTGTTTAGAGGGTTCAGAAACCATAAGTGAAGCCAAACACTTTTTGTTGATAATGCCCTCCTCACAGGCTAACTGCAAAAAAGAATCAATTTCGTCCTTGAAAACAGATGTGGGGTCTAGGGACATGTGCATATAACAGCAGTGTTCCAAACCACAACTGCACCTCCCTTATCAGCAGGGACTACCACTATATCTTTGTTATTACATAATTGGTCCAAGGCTGATCTATCATCCGAAGTTAGATTACTTGCTAACATAATATGCCCCAGATTCTCAAAGTGAATATCCCTCAAAATAGTATCCATAAATATGGAAACATGTTTATTCATGGGTGGTTGGAAGGAAGACTTGCCAAAACTAAAGTCTTCTGATGGTTTAGAATTATCATCATCAAAAAATAATTTTAAATTCAGAATCCGACAAAATGCCTGTAAATCTTGAACAATATGATATTCTTGACTAAAGAAAGAAGGGATATAATTGAGACCCCTATTCAAAAGAGCAATCTGTTCATTGGTTAAGGAAACTTTAGACAAATTCAATACATTCTGATTAGACACTGGCATGACCCCTACCTCAGAAGGTTGTCCAGTAAACCCTGGAATGAAACCTGAGTGATTTGCCTTTCTGTGCTTTCTGCCCCCCCGGTGTCCCTTGCCCCTTCTAAAGGGAAATTTTATTTGTTTTCTTCCTGTTAGGTGAAACCCTATCACAGGCCCCTTCACTATCAGTGAGAGATGATTCCTCCCAGAGGTACTGAATGAAGAATCACCCTTGTTCTTCAAAATTGAGCGAGGTCTCTTTTGGTGCGACTAGGCCCTGTCCTAACCTGATTGGTATCAACAAATCGGACTGATCTACTAAAATCAAAAGGTTTGCCCCGTTGATAATCTGAGTAGTCCCGATGGAACTTCTTAATTTTACGTTCCTTAATGGTTTTCTCGTGTTCCATCAAATCATGGGAGAGTTTTTTAATATTATCCTGATATTTAGAGGAGGACTCAAACTTATGAACATCCGAACATAGAGTTTTAATTTCTTGTATATTGGAGTCAACTGTCCTTTCATAATATTGCAACAGAATGTTCACAAATGTCATAGATCCCATCTGTAAAGCTTCCTTCCAATCCTGGTTCAATTTATCATCTGGTCTCCCCACTAGAGGTTGAATCGTATCTGAAGTCCTCTGGGAGCCATATTCTGTGTCGAATAAGCTCTAAATAGCTTAAGATGCCAGATATTAGATCTGAGTGTTTTAAATGCTTTGGTGATTGAGTGAAAAAACATATCACAGACAACCAAAGACGATTGAGCCGAATTGACCGGATCATTGCTTGGCAGGTTATCAATGCCAAATACACCTATATCCTGCCGATCAGCACATAATCCAGACAGAATATTGTTGAGATCCATGCTGTGAGTAATATTATGAATATACACCCAGTAAAAGGTTGGAACACAAGAAAACCACTGTATAAGTAGTAAATCCCCAAAGGTTGATAAAACAACACCCCAATGGCCTAATCGCACCAATTAGACACAAGAAATTATCCAAAATATATATAAATAATTACTGAGACCACCTAAGTAGCAGAAAGCACTGACCAGCACTAGTAAAATTTGTTTCAATATTTGATATAGAGCTGTTAGTTAGTAATAATTATAAACAAGATATGTAACATCCCCAAAGATTATATATTGATTAATCTGGGAAGATAAGCAGTAGAAATCCAATTTAATATTCCAAAGGTGTACCACTCAGTAATAAAACAAGCCTGCTTAATATGGGTTAATACTGATACTAGTTGTTGAACTCAACAATATTGACCATAAGCAATGTAAATCCAAAACAGGAAGTGTGAAAATTCGAATAGTGTATATTTATTGTGATTGGGGGACCAAGCAAAGGATCTGCTTCACCAAAATCAAATGACTGTCAGCATGCAATAGGATCCAACTAAAGTTGCTTGTGATATATTCCAAAGAAATATGCTTGAGTGTGTTAAAAAACACACATGAATTTTAAGCTTTAATCGTAGAAACCTGTTGATAATTGAAGTATACCAATAGTTATTTCAATATATATAACCCTAAATAAACAAAGTGAAGCACAATGTCTATTAGCATTCTTGAAATGAATGTCACCCCTATTCTAAATCAACAGTATATTTGGGGATCTAGATTAACACAGGTGTACAAACAACCTATCCTGTAAAATAATATATATATATATATATATATGGTGCTAAAAAATCCTGGACAGTTATACCATAATATTTTATATTGATATATTAATGTAATTTGACTCCAGTATTATGATATAATGTATTTCTACTCTCAGTGTGAGGACCCCCACCTGAAATAACCAAAATCCAGTATGTAACTGACTGATATTATAAAGAAAGCAAAGGTCCTGGTAGTACAAAAAAATGTGTAAAGATACCAAACCACAAAGATTTTGACCTGAACTGACACCAATATATAACAAGATAAACATGCATACAATAGATACCCAAAAATACACTGGTACCTAATACCACTGAGTTTAGAAAATCATGTTCACCATCATACATGAGGACCATAAGACTCAATGCACATATAACATTTTGCTGCATAATTCAAGAAGCTGGACACATTTATACAAAACCTCAAAGAGTTGTACAAGCCAAAAAAGTCCATCTGTATAAATCCTATATTTTAGTTATAATAGGGCCTAACCCATATAGTAGTGTCACATCAAAAAATTGAATAATGAAAACCAGCCCTAATCGTTACACCAAATACCCACTGGACAATTATGATATATTGGGTAACAACCAAAGAGGTATAACCCTATATATAGGCAAATATCAAACAGGCCAATAATTTTTTATGTATAGTGTTGACCAAGGCTGGTGTCAAAATGTGAACTTAATCACCATAGGTACTTTGCCCTCACCAGTATTAACAGAATATGTTTATATTATGAACAAAAACCAGTCAGCTTGTAAACAAACACACAATAGTTGCGATTGTTACATATTATTAATAAGAGCAAAAATAGAATCTACTGTTTGTTCAAGTCCAGCAAGTCTTAAAATTTAAATGATCCAAAATCCTGGTCCCAAAGCGACCGTTATACAAAGGGTATCCTTGGATAATATTTGACAACATATAAAAATGTAGCCGCACAAAAGTGCCAAAATCCCAGCCACACAAGTTCAACGATGAATTGGGGCCCAGTTCGAGTGTGTTACAACCCCCCACTAATCATATAGTCTAAAGTCATATAGCCCCACATATAAGAACACATAAACCTCAAATATAACACCAAAAGGTGTATATACTATATTTGAATTAAAACATGCTCCGAAAAACTGTGGTAATCATGAATCACTCTGTTGTATGCCCGTTCATGTAAAATTATGCTCGTCCTGAGTAAGTACAGAATATGCAGAAATATAAGCTAATATACAAACTGAATTGGTCGTTCAATAACCCAGGCCCAAGATTAAGTAATCAAGGCACCACCAAAACCTGCATATAAATGAGATGTAATGTTCCCCAACATAGCTAATTACATAGAAATGTAGCACAATATCATATAAAGGCCTAAAGATTATTATAGTCCCCAAAGTTCCTTAGTTGTCAATCGCACCTCAACGAAGTCGCTACCACCATAAAGCAAAAGTCAGATACATCCGAAATATCGGTAGAGTCCCCGTTGTTCAACCAAACAGCTTCTAAATGTGAAAAACTCTGTAGCGACACGAACCAGGGTATAAACTGGAGCGCCAAATATATGTTTTAGTCCTCAAACATAACCTACAGGCATCAAATGAGCATATTTGAAATTAAATCATAGGTGGTATCAAGTGCATGTCCAAAACTGGCTCGTCGTTACAACTGTAGAAGATCAAAATAAGGCACCCAGTATTAGTAAACTCGCCAAAACAAATAATATAGTCCAGAAAAAAAGTCACCTATAGCCGCATTCAGTATGGACGCCAAAATGAAACCAGGCAGTCTAAGCGTTCCTGTAGGACAAAAACGATCCAAAGCTCCATTAATCCAACCGTTCAACTGAAAACTCAAAACCTGAGTATAGGAACAAGAAACGATTGTCCTGGTACGGACCCACAGTGAGACAACACACAAGTGGGTAACAAAGAAATAAACAGGCAGAAATCACCCTCAAACAGGGTGAAGCGACTCCTCTGCTCGGTCCCCCAGCAGAGAGTGAACATAGAGCAAGCCAAATCCTATGCAAGGGGGAATGCACGGTCTGAACCAAGTACAACAAACCACCAAATAGACCAGCAAAGGCAGAACGGAGTTTGATAATCCTTTATTTGTCGTACTAAAACAAACTAGTTTCGGCAGAAATTGCCTTCTTCAGTGTAGGACAGTACAATCAAGTTCCTTATCATCATTCATTTAAATATTTAATATTTAAAGCTTAAAATTCATGTGTGTTTTTTAACACACTCAAGCATATTTCTTTGGAATATATCACAAGCAACTTTAGTTGGATCCTATTGCATGCTGACAGTCATTTGGTTTTGGTGAAGCAGATCCTTTGCTTGGTCCCCCAATCACAATAAATATACACTATTCGAATTTTCACACTTCCTGTTTTGGATTTACATTGCTTATGGTCAATATTGTTGAGTTCAACAACTAGTATCAGTATTAACCCATATTAAGCAGGCTTGTTTTATTACTGAGTGGTATACCTTTGGAATATTAAATCGGATTTCTACTGCTTATCTTCCCAGATTTATCAACATATAATCTTTGGGGATGTTACATATCTTGTTTATAATTATTACTAACTAACAGCTCTATATCAAATATTGAAACAAATTTTACTAGTGCTGGTCAGTGCTTTCTGCTACTTAGGTGGTCTCAGTAATTATTTATATATATTTTGGATAATTTCTTGTGTCTAATTGGTGCGACTAGGCCATTGGGGTGTTGTTTTATCAACCTTTGGGGATTTACTACTTATACAGTGGTTTTCTTGTGTTCCAACCTTTTACTGGGTGTATATTCATAATATTACTCACAGCATGGATCTCAACAATATTCTGTCTGGATTATGTGCTGATCGGCAGGATATAGGTGTATTTGGCATTGATAACCTGCCAAGCAATGATCCGGTCAATTCGGCTCAATCGTCTTTGGTTGACTGTGATATGTTTTTTCACTCAATCACCAAAGCATTTAAAACACTCATATCTAATATCTGGCATCTTAAGCTATTTAGAGCTTATTCGACACAGAATATGGCTCCCAGAGGACTTCGTATACGTATTCAACCTCTAGTGGGGAGACCAGATGATAAATTGAACCAGGATTGGAAGGAAGCTTTACAGATGGGATCTATGACATTTGTGAACATTCTGTTGCAATATTATGAAAGGACAGTTGACTCCAATATACAAGAAATTAAAACTCTATGTTCGGATGTTCATAAGTTTGAGTCCTCCTCTAAATATCAGGATAATATTAAAAAACTCTCCCATGATTTGATGGAACACGAGAAAACCATTAAGGAACGTAAAATTAAGAAGTTCCATCGGGACTACTCAGATTATCAACGGGGCAAACCTTTTGATTTTAGTAGATCAGTCCGATTTGTTGATACCAATCAGGTTAGGACAGGGCCTAGTCGCACCAAAAAGAGACCTCGTTCAATTTTGAAGAACAAGGGTGATTCTTCATTCAGTACCTCTGGGGAGGAATCATCTCTCACTGATAGTGAAGGGGCCTGTGATAGGGTTTCACCTAACAGGAAGAAAACAAATAAAATTTCCCCTTTAGAAGGGGCAAGGGACACCGGGGGGGCAGAAAGCACAGAAAGGCAAATCACTCAGGTTTCATTCCAGGGTTTACTGGACAACCTTCTGAGGTAGGGGTCATGCCAGTGTCTAATCAGAATGTATTGAATTTGTCTAAAGTTTCCTTAACCAATGAACAGATTGCTCTTTTGAATAGGGGTCTCAATTATATCCCTTCTTTCTTTAGTCAAGAATATCGTATTGTTCAAGATTTACAGGCATTTTGTCGGATTCTGAATTTAAAATTATTTTTTGATGATGATAATTCTAAACCATCAGAAGACTTTAGTTTTGGCAAGTCTTCCTTCCAACCACCCATGAATAAACATGTTTCCATATTTATGGATACTATTTTGAGGGATATTCACTTTGAGAATCTGGGGCATATTATGTTAGCAAGTAATCTAACTTCGGATGATAGATCAGCCTTGGACCAATTATGTAATAACAAAGATATAGTGGTAGTCCCTGCTGATAAGGGAGGTGCAGTTGTGGTTTGGAACACTGCTGTTATATGCACATGTCCCTAGACCCCACGTCTGTTTTCAAGGACGAAATTGATTCTTTTTTGCAGTTAGCCTGTGAGGAGGGCATTATCAACAAAAAGTGTTTGGCTTCACTTATGGTTTCTGAACCCTCTAAACAGATATTGTATCTTTTACCAAAAATTCACAAATCTCTGACAAAACCACCTGGTAGACCAATCGTCTCTGGAATAGGTTCCTTGACTGAACCTTTATCGGCCTTTCTTACTAAATATCTTAAGCCTTTATTAGGCCTAGTAAGATCCAGATTGCAGGACACCACCCAATTTTTACAGCTAATCAGAGATACCCAACTGGAACCTGATTGGTATTTGTGTACATTGGATGTAAAATCATTATACACGAGCATACCGCATTGGGCTGGCTTGCAATCTATTCAATACTGGTTAGAAAGGGCAAATCTGTATACACCTGGGTTTAATACCTTACTGATCTGTATGTCTGAACATGTACTCAATAAGAATGTTCTGTATTTCCAAGGCCAATGTTATTGGCAGTTACAAGGAACAGCTATGGGGGCATCCTTTGCTCCCATATATGCCGATCTTTTTATGGCCTATGTTGAGGAATACATGATATATGATACATCACATAACATGTGATGTATCATATATCATGTATTCCTCAACATAGGCCATAAAAAGATCGGCATACATGATATATGATACATCACATAACATCTTTCAGGTCGAGATGGATATCTGGCGACGTTATCTTGACGACTGTTGGCTAGTATGGCGTGCGGATGTGGGTTACTTGCAGGAATTTGTGGAATACCTTAATGACAATGTATGGGGACTTGAATTTTCTGTGACTTATGACAAAAATACTATCAATTTTTTGGATGTCACAGTTTTCAGGAACCCAGATCATACCTTGTCTACAAAGGTTTTTCGTAAGTACCCACAATATAATACCTTGCTTCATGCTTCTAGCTTACATCCCCGTCATACTATTAGAAGTATTCCGATATCTCAATTTATTCGTATTAAACGTCTTAGTTCTAATGAAGAGGAATACCAACTAGCCAGCAGGGATCTTAGTCAGAGGTTCACCAATAGAGGATATGATCAACATGATATCGCGTCTGCCAAATGTAGAGCTAATTGTATAGAGAGGGAAGAACTGTTGCAATACAAAAACAAAAACAAGTCATCTTCTGGTACTACGGTTAGATTTATTACAACTTATGGGAGAAACATTAATATGGTCAGAAATATTATCAATAAACATTGGAATATTTTACTGGCCAATGATAGGCTGCGAACCATTTTAGGGCCACGATGTCAATTTTCATATAAGCGGGGCAAAACCTTGGGCTCCTACCTGTCACATTTTAAACACATGGCAAGTGGGGGTACTATTCACAAACAACTCACATTACATGGTGATGAGCTTTTTCGCTCCTTTCTCTGTGGTCATTGTGGTTCCTGTTCATATATGCCCAAATCTAAAGAATTTTCTAGTCGTAATACCAGTAGGATATTTAACATAAAAATCTTTGGTAATTGCAGCAGCGATTGGGTGGTGTACCTAGCTTCCTGTTATTGTGGTGCATTTTATGTGGGCCAAACTTCCAGAGCATTGAGATCTAGAATGAATGAACATCGTAGTGATGTCAGGAACCATAAGGAGACCAGCGCCCTTTATCAGCATACACTTAAACATCCACAGGCCAAATTTAGTTTCATGGTTATTGATCGCATTTCTGGAGACAGAACTAATAAACTAGGTTGGCATGGTTTATTAGATCAAAAAGAAAAATACTGGATTACAACCCTGGGGGGTTTGTTTCATCCGGATGTTAATGATCACTTATAGGAGATTATTGACATATCATATAAACCCTTTAGACATACTATGTTGCAAGGTCTGGGATTTATTGATCTAAGGAATATAATTATATTTGCTTATGCAAATGATATATATGTATTTTTGGCTTTGTTTTGGTTGATTTTCTCTTTTTACATCTTGTCATACGGGCTTGTTTAATCAGCAGTATATCTAGTATGGGGAGTTTAGGTTGCTGATTCATTACAACTCAGGTTGTGGGCTTGTCAAATTAGTAGCTGTGCCTATATTTAGGCTATTACTGTATGGGCACTTTTTGTTTAGTACTTATCTGTCATGGATACATACATATGTTTTTATATATATATATCTAAAACTACATTACTTTTATGTTTCAATTTACCTATTTTTCATTTATTATTTTGTGACTAATGGTTGCTCTGCTAACATATTTCAGGATTTTTCACTATTATGTTCCTGCAAGTTTTATATTGTATGTTGCTTTTCAAATATACCTTTAAAAAAAGTTTTTATCTTCATCTCATTAATTTTAATGAACCTGCTTGCCTTATTGGCTCTTGGTTTATATTTAAATGAATGATGATAAGGAACTTGATTGTACTGTCCTACACTGAAGAAGGCAATTTCTGCCGAAACTAGTTTGTTTTAGTACGACAAATAAAGGATTATCAAACTCCGTTCTGCCTTTGCTGGTCTATTTGGTGGTTTGTTGTACTTGGTTCAGACCGTGCATTCCCCCTTGCATAGGATTTGGCTTGCTCCTTACTCCTGCTAACCCCCACACTAATTTCTTTGAAAGAAAAGAAAAGAAAGTGGTGAAAAGGGGGGAACAAAGAGGGAAAGACAGTAGGAAAACAAGCTCGGGATGTGCAGGGCGGGTGTAGAGAAGGTCCATAGCTGCCCATTTCTTTACCAGCAACAGCTGTGCATATGCAATAAATTTGGAGTGAAATTTGAAACCTTCCACCCCTGGGAGATGGGTGAGGACAACAAAGTATGTTGTACTGCCAGTTATAATTATCAGTTTACATGTCTAGCGGACATGTGTGCGAAATGGGCAGCTATGTATGGGGCGTAATTTTTTTGTGGGTACAGATTGCCCTTTTTTTTTTTCAGGTGAGAGTGGAAAGTGAGATAGAGGAAGTAGGTAGGTTGGGGAGGTAGACAGACAAGACAAACAAGATGCATACAGAGGCGGAGTATGACACATGGGGTGGGTGAACACAATTGACGGGGCGGATGTTTGGAATTCGCAAGCTCATGAGCCCACAGATGGTAACAGTGGGACTGAGATCCCAACCCATGGGCAGTCACCACTGAACCTTCAAAGACCCGAGGTTCGCTGTGCTGGGGGCTGCATAGGAGGGGCAGGATCACCCGTGAGTTGCGCCACTCTTGCCTCAAGCTGGTGTAGGGGATGAGCGACTAAACGCTGGATCTCCCTATGCACCACAACCACAGACCCTTCAGAGGGAGACAGGTGGACTTTCTCCACCCATGCTTGCAGGGGGAGACGAGCCCCATCCCAGCGCTTCCACCCGAAGGTGGCACAGGACCAACGGAGGAGGGTAGCCCAGGCTGGGCACCAGACCTGCTGGTGCCAGGTGCAATCACCAGCTGAGGAGGGGCAGGTGGGTCTGCTGGGACCGGCCTTCCCATATGTTCTGTGATTAGGTGTGTTTAATTACAACATAGACAACAACATTCCGAATTAGTTGTAACAGCATGCAGTAATATTCCTATTAACCCAACACACCAGGGTTACAACAGTTGAACAGCAAGCATAACACATGCATATATTGAACGACAGTGAACTTTCCATCAGCATGCAGGGATGATTGGTGGTAACAGGCCACCAAGATAGTGGTGTTTGAACAGGGCACATGCATCAAAGTAAATGCAGATTTTTATAGAACAATAGGATATATGTCCCAACAAATGTTTTGAAATTAGACATACCCATTGAGGTGTGGAATTGCATTGTTTATGCACATGGAGTAGGGTGTAAAAAGAAACCTCCACTAACATCTTATTAGTACTTTTACTCTACACTACATTCCTATTGACTGAAGGTGTATATCCCCTACATGTATTATTACACTAGGCAACATGCATTAGATTGTGTAATGGGTTTGGCTAGTTCATTATATACCTGACCTATATCTGACATACTAACTGTCCAAGATGCAGACGTTACTGCTACATAGTTGTATTTTATTTTTATATTTATGTATCTACATATCTGGATGTGTTCACATTTTCACTTATTTTCTACAGAACCCTACATTTCATGTAGCACACTCCCATTTCTGGGGAACACCTTGACAAGCTACTCAAGTGCCAGATTTACCTATGCATGACAGCCATTTAACAACTGTTGAGGACTGTTATATGCTTCACAGCTACTGGCACTTACTTCATCCACTTTATATGGGACTGCACAACTGTGGGTTGACAGCACTTAATACAACAGTACTATTTATTTAATGCAAGGGTACAACAACATTTCAAAGTAAGTGACACAGACACACTCCAAGTATTATACCTTTATTAATCACATTAAACACTCTTTTCTACAGGGTCTCTCCTTTATTTGATATTACAGTGCATACGGAAGACCTATTCAGGACATATTATACCTTTATTGATAGGTTACAACACTCTTTTTCAGGCTCGCTCACTTATTTTATATGACAGTACATGCATAGATAGTATTCCAGACTTATTTTACATTTGTTAATGGGTTACTACACTCAATTTCTGGCACTCTGACTTATGTTATATAACAGTACATGCAGAGAATTTATTCAGGGCATTTTATAGCTGTATTATTGGGCTACAACACTTTGTTCATGCTCTCTCACATATATTATATAACAATACATGCAGAATAATTACTAACCTGCCTGGTGGCGCAGCCTTAGCAGCCTATCTGCATAGGCTTGCTGATTCGCAGCACGGACACCTGCAGCTGTGAAGTAAATGAAGGGATATTGAAACATACCTATCCATTATTTAGACTATATTAGCATGTCTTACATACTGCATTCCATGGCTACCTACTTAGTAGTGGGGCATCTTGCATATGACGGGCCCCCTGGATCCATTGGTTCAGTAGGTCCTGCTTCCATCTCTTCAAGTCTGCATGGTGGTGACGGACCTGCTCACCAGTCCGAGGGATGCCTGTGGCACTGGTGAGTTCATGAGCCAACCGGTTCCAAGCCTCTGCCTTATACTCCGTCCCTTGGAACTGGCCCTGCAGGAGTTGAGACTCATGACGATGGACTAGGAGCCAAACCATGTATTTTGACTCCTCGATGCCCCAGCGTTGCACTCGCAAGTGAGTACCATCTCCAGCACCTGACATTCTAACTGCAGATGGGAGCTACAATCAGTTATGGCGAGTATTCCCGTCTATGGAGCTTAAATATGCTGCATTTCCCACACTTTATGGTGATTGGCCATTTTTGAAAAATCTCGGCTGACTGCAGACCTGCTTAGTAATGGTTAATCTACCATTTATAAGTATATATATGTTAACAGTGGATGCTTATTCTAAGTTGTCATGGCTTAGTGGTTCAGTACTTTGATTATGGTGCACAGTATCCTGGGTTCAAACCTTGTCATTGCTTTTTATTTTACTTCTGTCCAGACAGGTTAGGGAATGTGGCTTTGTTTAAGCAACTTTGCTGTACGTTGCTCCACATTGCCCGACGGTGCGCTGGTTGGCGTGGCATGCACCTCCGTGCAAACCAATTGCACTGAGTAAAGCGCTGCTTAACTACGGGCAACTATATTGTGCTGGGTAAAACACTGATTAACTACGGGCAACTACAGTGCGCTGGGTAAAGCGTTGCTTAACTACAGGCAACTATATTGTGCTGGGTAAAGTGTTGCTTAACTGCGGGCAACTATATTGCGCTGGGTAAAGCGTTGCTTAACTGCAAGCAATTATATGTCAGGTTCCTTTATAAATATACATTTTGTTCACTGATACATAGGCCATTTCAATGCTTTTTAGTAAAAGTTTATTCATATATATCAGGAATTATTTTACATACTAATTTTGAACATAAAATAGGAAGGGGAGTGGTGGGACTCGAACCGTGAATGCCTCTTCTTTGTGCGAACGCTCGACCACTAAACTATTACGATTTGGTGTAATTTGCATAAACATTCCTTATTCTGCTCTTCCATGTCGAGATTGCTAACTGCAGCTAAGCAATGGGCACACCCGCGCACACACGTGCAAATATGGGCAGCGATATCGGGAATTAGAAAAAAAAAATAATGTTTTACTTTTTATAACTGTGCTGGGGGTTTACAATGTCAGGGGTACTTGGACATTTGAGCAGACTCGCTCTTGTGTGTTGACATTTTGCATTTCACACACTTGCAGGGGCGTGGACCTTTAGACTGCTCGGCAGTCGGACACGCCCCCTGCTTTCCTGCACGGTCCATGTTACACTTGGGGTAGAGTCAGCATGCCCTCATGAATATTCATGGCATGCTGATGTCATATTGTTCAATTGCAGCCTCCGAGTAAGACTTATTTAGTCTTACACGGAGGATTCATGAATCCGGGGGTATATTTTTCTTTTGTTTGTAAGGATGGTTACTTTCATAATAAAGATATGAGTTTGAGAAACATTTCTTTCTATATCATTTTGAAATATATTTCCCATTAGTATTCTCCTTCATAATGGTCACATCTAAATAATGTACTTCGATTTCTCTGGTTTCATGTGTGAACTTCAAAAATTCTGTGGTGTTATTTATGTATTTTATGAAACCTTCTATATTTTGTGGGGTCCCTTTCCACAAAATAAAAATATCGTCCAAAAATCTGAAATAAATCCTGATGTAACCTTTGTACTGTGACTCAAAAATAAAGTGTTTTTTCCAGTATAATAGGACTATATTTGCAAATATGGGTGTGCATGCCACACCCATAGCAACCCCATACTTTGATGGTATAGCTCACCCTGGAAATATATGAAATTGTTTTTTAATACCAATTCCATGCTTTCTAGAATAGCCCAAAAATCTGAGTGCTGCAAAAATTCAAACTCCAGTAACATTTCTTCAAACCATTGCAGACCTCTATCGCAGGGACTAACTGAAAAAAGGTCCTTGACATCGATGGTTGTAAACAAAAAGTCATTGTTAAATTCTACTTGTCCTGTCTTGTACAAACAAATCCCACAAATCTTTTAATATGTAGGGGTATAAATCATAAAAAGGTTTCAACTTTTAGTCAATGTATATAGCTAGGGGCTGTGATTTTGACCCAGCAGATGACACAATGGGTCTGAGGGGGGTTCATAGGTTCATAGGTTGGTACTAGGCTATCAGCCCTAGGGCCTATACAAGCCTAGCCATAACAATTCCCTGGATATTTCTTCCCACAATATTTACTTCCCTTGACCCCTGTCTAGCAGGGTGAATGATGTGATCCCCAGGGTGAATTTCCTATCTCCCAGCCAGTCAACAAGGTTCCTTTTGAAGAGGGTCAAGGAGGCACTCTGCTTGACATGCATGTGCAGTCTTTTCCAGAGTATGGGGAGTCTCTAGGTCAGGAACCTATCCCTCCAGCATGTTTTGTGCATTGTGATGACAAGGTTTAGATCCCTAGAGTGTGTGGCTCTGAGGGATTGGGATTTATTTAAGTGGAGCATGTCCGACAGTTCAGGGTTTGACATGGGCTTGTATGTTAAGCAGAGATCACCTCTGAGTAGATGCTATTCCACAGAGTATAGCTGGAGTTTTTTTAGACGGTCAGCATAGGGCATCTGCTTTAGGCCTGTGATTCTTTTAGAAAGGTATTTCTGCGACCTTTCCAGCTGTTGCAGATGTCTTGTGAGGTACATATCAAATGGGGTGTTGCACTCTATAATGGGTCTAATGATGGATGAGTCCAGTGGGACAATGACCGCCTTTTTTCTGGATGAAAAGCCATTAGTGATGAGGTGTGCCACATAGAAGGATTTCCTGACTGTTGTGGTGATGTGGTTATCGAAGGTGAGACCACTGTCCACCTGTGTCCCCAAGTCTCTCATCACACTTTCGGTGTATAGTGTACTGCCACCTATGTGGTAATTCATGGGTACATGTTTTTTCCGAAATGGAATAACTATACATTTCTTGGCATTAAGCTTGAGCCCATGGCTCTGGCATCAAGCATCTGTTTCTGTAAGGCCCTTTTGTAGAATATCCACATAATTTGGAGATTAAATAATGGCTCCCAGTTTGCAGTCATCTGCGAACTTTGTTCGCTAGAGTCCCTTAGTGTTGGCCTGTACTTCAGAGAAGTAGACGCCAAACAAGAGCTGTCCCAGGACTGAACACTGAGGTAGTCCACTTGTCCCTTGTCTGGAGCTGGATTTGGAGTGAGCTACTTTTACAGTGTGGTTCCTGTCAGTAAGCCAGTTGGCAACCCATCGGGTGACATAGGGATTTTTGCCCAGCTTAGTAAGTTTATCTATGATTCCAGAGTGGGGGATGGTGTTGAAGGCCTTGGCGACATCCAGATAGGCTGTGTGGACTGCCTTACTGTCATCCACAGCTCTGGAGATTGATTCGAAGAAGTCAGTCAGGTTCAGGAGACATTATTGGCCCTTCACGAACCCAAACTGTGTGGGGTTCAGTGTTTGAAGGTTGCCAATGTATTTGTTTATAAGTTCCATGATAATGCATTTCATGCCCTTGCAGATCATGATCATCAGACTGATGGGACAGTAGTTTCCGGGATCCAAGGTGGATCCCCCCTTGTGGAGTGGGATAACTGTAGCTGTGCGCCACTCAGTGGGCATGAAGCCTGAGGTGAGGCTATGATTAAACATGACACTTAGGTGAGGTGCCAGTTCATTTTGTAGTTCATGTAGTATACAGCCCAGGATGTCATCTGGTCCCATGGATGCTGTATTCTTAGCTTTGGATAGTGCAGTCCCTACCTGTGTGGCCGTGATTACCATAATTTGGTAATCTTTTGGTATTGAGATGGACCATTTAGGGGGTGAGAGGGGGATGAAGTTGGCACTAAATCGATCTGCCAGGATTTTGGCAGTATCCTTGGGTTCAGTAAATTTAATGTCATTCTGTTGTAGCTCAGAGCAGATCTGAGCACAGCCATTTAGATTCTTGACATAACTATAGAATGCCTTGTGGTTGTCTTTGGAATCTTTGGCAATTTTATTTTCGTAACTAGCTTTGGAGGATTTTATGAGGGATCTCATCTTCTTACTGAGGCTGGTAAAGAAGTTTTTTGAACTTTGGGTATTCCAAAAATGCTTGGAATGTATGGTTTAGGTACTTTAAAAAAAGTCACACAGCTGTTTTGTTATGGCCCCTTGTAACAAGCTGTCCTCTAGAAGAATGTCTATTCTATGGTAGGCTATATTAACGTGACTATTAACTTAACTATGTATGAGCTTGGGTTCACTTTGGAATCTCAAAATACTGAAATGTTGAATTTCAGTATCTCAAGATCAAATTGTAGAATCTGCAGAATGTCGAACCCGGAAATGTCTAACCCACGGTACTGATGGCACGCTAGGTAAGTGTTATGTTTTTAAGGATTTTGGAGAGGATTTCTGTGTTTGTGAGTGTGTTAGTGAGTTTTAGGTGTGGGTTAGACTAGGTAGGTAAGAGTGTGAGTGTGTCAGTGTTGCGAGTGGTGGCGTTTGTATGTATGTGATGTGTGTTTGTGCAAGGGGGGTGTAGAAGGTGTGGTGGTGGGTTTTCTGTTTTTCCATGTTTAGTGCGACCTCGGCGTTAGTATATATAAGTAGTGGGGGTGTGGGGGGTGCAGTGCAAGGGGGCTCCCCCCCGCTTATAGGAATGATAAGTGTGCGTGCTTGTTTTGTTGTGTTCGTGTGTGTTGATTTGCTTAGTTGTAGTGTCGGGAGGTAGGTGCATTTGTGTTTGGATGTGTGGTGTAATGTTTTGTTGACGCTCATGGTTTTGAAATTCGCTGTTTTGGTTTTCGGGTTTGTGAGTTTTCGGCTTTATAGTCTCAAGAAACTGATGTATACAAGCAGAGAAATCTTTAATAAACCTACAAAATGAGAGGGGCAGCAGCAGGCAACATCGAACAACATGTGCAATAGGGTGAGGGTGGTGAGGATGTGAATGCTGCTGATCAACCCACAGTGAGGATATGAAGAAGAGTGTACAGACCCAGGGTAACCTACCAGGGGCTACATGAGCTGGAGATAGTGGAGCACTATAGGGTGGACAGGGACCTCCTATAGCAAATTGTTGAGCTGTACCGGCCACACCTGACACACCAAACTGACCGAGAGGAACCCATCCCAGTGGATACCAAGGTATGTGTAGGCCTAGGAATACTTGCCACAGGTACCTCCCAAAGGTCAACTGGGGATATCATGGGGATCACAGAGGCATCAGCATCCAGAGTATTCCATCAGTTCCTGGATGCAATGTCAGCACAAGCCAGTGAGCACGTATATTTCCTCAACACCCGTGAAGTGTTGGCCAGCAATATGCGTCTCTTCCACCAAATAGCAGAATACCCTGAGGTAGTGGGTGCTAGAGACTGCACACACATATGCATCAAAACACCACCCGGTGATCAGGGTAGGGCCTACATCAACCGCAGGGGCATCCCCTCCATCAGCTGCCAGGTCATCTGTGATGCCCAGGGCATTATAATGAATGTGTGTGCTGGATGCCCTGGTAGCTATCACGATTCCCACATTTGGCATCTGATGCAGCTGTACAAGCTATTTTCCACTGGAGACATCCCCTATGGTGACCTAGTGGGGGATGCTGATTTCACACTAGAGCCATGGCTGATGACACGCATCAGAAATGCACACACACAAACAAGAATGCTATAATGAGGCACACGCACAGACCAGACTTATAATAGAGCATGTGTTTGGGATGCTCAGGTCACAGTTCCAGTGTCTGGACACATCCAGTGGAGCCTTCCAGTACTCACCAGCTACATGTACCAAAATTGTTATGGTATGTGCCATGCTACACAATATGATCCTGCAGAAACCAGCTGCAGCATGAACAGCACGGGGCATGGCCACACAACCCCCACCAAAACCAAAGAGTGCACAGGCACAGAGTGATTCGGAGGAGGAACAACCTGAGCCTGCCCCAGTAGGCAGATGGAGGTGTGCCCAGTATGCCAAGGCCATGGTAAAGAGACAATGCACAGCACATACACTGACACAGTAGGGACCCATGGAATGACACCTCTCTCTGACTCACACATAGAGTAAAAGGGATGCCAAATATGACACTACCTGTGCTCAACCATGTATAGGGAGTGTACTATGTGCATCCAACATAGGCAGCCCTCCATCCGCAATTCTGGCACACCCACAAGATAAGTCAATCAACCTACCAATTTCCAAATGGAGTAGGATGTGTCATTGACTGTATCTATGGTATGGATGTGAGCATGCAAGGGAATTGGGTAGCTGAATGTTATGGCAACAGAAAGTAGACACCCATAGTGGCACCACGACATCTGTAACACATACTGGAGTCACCATAGTAGCCACTACTACACAGGGTGACAACACCTACTGCAGGAAATGTGCTGGGTGACATGTGTGTCCATATGACTCACACATGCCAGTCAGGGAGGTTCACATACCCAACAACAGTCTCAGCCAGCAGTACAGGTGTGGACAAACCAAAACAGAGCCTGTGATATGGCCTCTGAATGATGGCTATGGGTAACCTCCCCCCCAGGCCTACACAGACAGACTATAGCAGGTCAGGCAGTGGGATGTTAGTTTTGAAGGGTAGGAAGTCAGACGCTAATATGTAGGGCAATCAAAGCTAAGATCTGTAGTACATTGGTATGCCTATAGTCAGCATGATAGTTAAGAATACGGAATGAAATGGAGTACCTGACATACCAGTACAGTCATAGCACATGTGTACAAGTGTCAGGTGTGCCCCCCCATCCGACATAGTAATGTAATAATAGTCAGGTGTGCACCCCCAATCCTGTGTAGAAATGTAGAAATAGTCAGGTGTACCCCCCATCCTACATAGAAGTGTAGTAAGAGTCAGGTGTGTCCCCCAATCCTGTGTAGAAATGTAGAAATAGTCAGGTGTGCCCCCCATCCTATGAAGAAATGTAGTAACAGTCAATGCCAAATGTTCAATGGATACCCTGCAGAAACAGCATGCTACCTGTAGGTGTATAACACACAGGTCAGCACTGCAGTACAAACTACCTGGACTCGTTCCACACATTCAATACAGACTGGCATACTGGGCATGCTCACACACTTGGAGAAATGAAGGCAATGTCAGTCAACAACATACTGAAAGTTCATACTGGGCATGCTCACACAAACGCATGAAGGCCATGTCTGAAAACACCAGTGGGCTAGACATATCTGGCAGTCACAGATGCTAGTGCAGACACTCCTCTGTATGCACCACTCATGCCTTGCACACACAGAGGATAGGAATACAGACACATATATAAGGACAACTCACTATAATAAGCCAAAAGTAGACGTACATAGATGTGTGGAAGAGGGTGACTGTGACAAGGAGCCATCCAGGCCTGTCCCACCCAGCAAAAAGCCAAAGAGCCACAACCACATGAAGTTCAGATGTCACTCACTGCAGATACTAGCCACCAGTATCTGTCAGCATTACAGACTATGTGGTGCACATGCTAGCTGTGCAACATGACTGTACAAGGAAGTAGTCATCTAGCAGCTGTATACACGTACCTGTGAAATATGACCCTGTGTGTGCCTGCATGTGGCGTGTCAACCTCTAGCTGAATGGGTTTTGGCCCTTTGGCCCATGCACACACACTGCCCTCCCCATAGCCCTACTATGACAAGCCTGCTGACAACCTCTAGATGAATGGGTTATGGCCCATGCACACACACTGCCCTCCCCATAGCCCTACTATGAGAAGCCTGCTGATGTCATCCACTGTGAAATACACCTTTGGGAGAGTTGTAGCCCAGTATTTTTCATGGTGTGTCCCATAACTGTACATTGCTGTAGTGTAATAAACTAGTTAGGTAGGAGTTCTAATCTCAGACATGGTAAGTGTGTGTGTGTGTGTGTGTGTGTGTGTGTGTGTGTGTGTGTGTGTGTGTGTGTGTGTGTGTGTGTGTGTGTTTGTGTGTATCTGTCTCTGTCTGTGTAGAGAGCAATTCTTTTTAGGGTAGTCACACTCCCTACAATTGAAATGCTCTACTTTGGTAAGGCTGCTGATGTCATCCACCTAGAAATACATGTCTGGGAAGGTTGTAGTCCAATAATCTCAGTAGCACATGCCATAACTGTGTACTGCTGTAGTGTGATAAAATAGTTAGGTAGGTGTTCTAATCCTAGACTTGGCAAGTGTGTGTGTCTGTCTGTGCAGAGAGAAATGCTTTTTAGGGTAGTCACACTCCCTACAATTCAAATGCTGTACTTTGGCAAGGATACTGATGTCATCCACCTAGAAATATACCTCTGGGAAGGTTGAAGCCCAGTAATCACTGTAGTGTGTGCCATAACTGCGTACTGCTGTAGTGTGATATAGAGCTCTGGTAGGGTTCTATTCCCACCCATGGCAGTGCTGGATGTTTTGTGTGTCTTTCATTGTCTGTGTAAGGAGCAGTAATCCCCGTGGTGCGTCCTATAACAGCTTCATGCTGTAGTGTGATATAGACCTCTGTTAGGAGTTCTATACCCACACATGTCGGTTGTGGATGCTTTGTGTTTGTCAATGTCTGTGTAGGGAGCAATGCATTTTAGCCTAGCCACACTCACTACAATTTCAATGCCCTACTTTGTCAATCCTGCTATCATCCAATGTGAAATACACCTTTGGGGAAGGAATACTTCAGTGATCTCTGTGCTGTGTAGTATAACTGTGTAGTGCTGTAGTGTAATAAACTAGTTAGGTAGGAGGTCTAATCCCTGACATGACAGGTGTGTGTGCATGTGTGTGTGTGTCTATGTTTGTAACTCGTGGAGATGGTTGTGAGTGTGGAACAACTTGGCCCAATGTGTAGCGGGTTTTGTTAATTTCTTATATGGTGGCCCTAGTATATATCGCAATGTCCACTGTACAGGGATAACAGATGTCAAATAGCAGAGAGGCTGGGATGCAATCCCATACCCATACATGTGACATTAAGGCCAGGCAAACAAAGTTAGCAATTCTAGTTTTACCAAGAGAACACTCTTAACCCATGTCTCATACACAAACACACTTGCCTAGGAAACAGCTGCTATGTTGCTAGTACACTGCATATTGCACACTGATAGTAACTATGGAGTGATTGCAGTGGCCTACAGAGGGCATTGCACCCTGTCCATCTGTCCAATAGGCACATACATGCAGACAGTGCACCTTCCCCATGTTCCCCACTGGACACCTGCAACACTTGTGGTGCCATCAAATGTGACCAACAAAGGACATACCATGCCTGAAAACATGCCCTGTATGGACAGATGCCACTGACAACAGGGTATGCCATTGGCATGCTATCAATGTAGGTGCAGGGTAAACCTGCTGTCCATTACAGTTCCCACCACATGAGGCCAGGACTGGCACATCTGATGATAATCTGTGTACACAACATGGGCCAGACCCCAGGTACAGTTCCACATGTCACTGTATGTGCATGTGGGAGGTGTGCACATCACAGACACCGTCCATGTCATGGACTAAGGAACACATACATGGCAAGCAATGCACAGCATTGGCTACAAGCAATACTCACCCAGGTGACTGGATGGTGAATACAATAACCATCTGTGTGCCAAATCCAGAAACTACACCCCTGAGCCACAATGCAGACCATTGTCATGTGGCCTGATGCCAAGGTATACCCATCACCTAACCTTGAATAGCCGTCTGGCACAGTTGACCACTACACACCCGTGAATCACCCATGCATGTCAGTACTGGAGCACCCTGTGTGTGTGTGTGTGTGTGTGTGTGTGTGTGTGTGTGTGTGTGTGTGTGTGTGTGTGTGTGTGTGTGTGTGTGTGTGTTTGTGTGCGTGCATGTGTGTGTGTGTGTGTGTGTGTGTGTGTGTGTGTGTGTGTGTGTGTGTGTGTGTGGGTGTGTGTGTTATATGATGCATATATTCACATTCACACTCACTACAACCCCCATTTTGCATACTGAAACATGCTGTTTGATGTCAGACACCTCCCCATACCCTTTCCTCATATAACCTCCGTATGACCCCTGTGGTGCATGTGATACCCTGCACAGTAATGTGTTGTGGCAATCTCACTAGTGATGAGTTGTATTCTTGGCCCTGCCAAGTGTGTCAATGTGTGTGCATCCCTGTGCAAATGTGGCTGTGTTGACGCTGGCACCTGTTCATGTGGACAGGTACATGTACTACACCTACCATATAGCTACCATATCCCTGTTGCAGATGTCACTCACCATCACATATATGTTCTGAGGGCTCCACAACATGTAACCTATGTGGCACATCCAATAACTGCATAGAAACGTGATAGCACTACATAGTCATCAGGGGGTTGATACCCTGTGCTGGTAGGTGTGTGACACAAACATACTTAAGTTTTACTCTCCCACACCTCCCTGACTTGTCTTTGCCACTGTCTGCCTCTCTCACTCCCTCTCTGGTGGATGTGGAGACCTACACCTGCTTTGCTTAGGCAGCAGCATGTGTATTTTAACTGATGCTCATGATCAGCTGATGGCATCTGCATGAATTTCAGCCCTCCTCTAGCTGATTGCATGTGGGGCAGCTGTGGTAACATTCTGATAGCCAGTTGCATGGAAACACACTTCCTTATCTAGGAACATCATGTTGGTGTTGGGCCTTTTCATTCACTGTGAGCAGGAACTCATTCTGTTGTTTGGCAAACAGCATCTCAGATGGATTGGGGATTTACCTCTGACAACATACACTGTGGAAACAGGCAGCACACAGGAGGGGGGTGTGCCTGACTTGACTACATACTGCAAGTGCTGCTATACTACATTTGGAGTAATTCTGGTTTAACAGGTTGTGTGTGGATATGGCTGTCCTACATGTTTTAATACCTGCCATGCGAGTGTTATGTTTATGAGGAATCCCCATCTATAGGGTCATCTGCAGACTGGGCAATGTGTGGTGCCTTTGGTTTCATGTGTTACCCACAGAGGATTGCAGTCTGTAGATGGTGAAAGCTGTGACAGTTACTGACTTCATATCCCTTCATAGGACATATGTTGCAACAAACCCTGTTACAACAGTAAATGTAAGAGGTTATCACAGCAACATGTCAATATTGGCCCTGTGTATGTGCTTCCAGCCACAACTCTGTCAACCTTTGTACATATGTCATGCATTAAGAGGTGCATATGTGCTGTACACCATAATTAGTGTCATCATATCTGATAACAAGCCAGTGAGATATCAAACTGCTACACATGTTATGTACAGTAGGGGTTATATTTGATGGCATAACCTGGACATTCTGTGGATGTGTGCACAGTACTGAGGTCTGTGTGCTTATGGTGAATGTCGACAGTGTGTGTATTGTTAATATGTACTTTGGTCTGTGTACAGACTGTGGTAGATGCCATTGTTCTTGGTCCCATCCTATGTGATATTACATGCTACTCCACTGTATGTGACCGTATTGGCTTACATGTTTGTAGGGCCATACACACACATGTCCCATACCACAGACAGGCATCAGACCACACTATGTAGTGGCCCAGTTTATGTAGGGTTGGTGTGTGAGTGGCACACATGAAGATGGTGTTGAACAGATAGTCCATATACTGTAATATTATGCTAGCTTACCATATGTGGCTGTGTTCACATTGGTCGTGGTTATGTACTTTCACACAGGTGTATCTTACCCTGTGCTGTGACATGCCTGTAGAGCCTGCTATATATGCAGGTACATGTGCATTCCCCTATAGGAGATGTAGGCCAGTGTTGAGCCAGTCTGCTTGTAGCCTGCACAGTGCTTTGTTACATGCCTAGCAACTTAGTGTACTTACCCAGTGAGATGTCATGTCCAGATACTTGCCTGATGTACTGCTGCCGGGCCTCCCTTAACAGTCATGTATGTCAGACAGAGCAGTGGGATGCTGTACAAATGTATGTCAATATCTAGTGGGTAGTGTGTGGCCATGGCACCTCTGTACCAGCAGTTATTATGTATCAGGACAGACAGGGGTGTGTGAATGCATAACCTATGGGGGCAAATGTAAATCAGTCATTATGTGTTATACCCATCTACATGGCTGTTAACATCCATATTGTCAGGCTTGGTCCACCTGTTGTGCACTAAGAGGTGCCGCTTGCTGTGTAATACTTCCAATTACCACTGTCATGGCAACCACCTATTATAAATCCCTACATCATGTGGGTGTGGTCCCCTTACCTTTCCTGTGTGATGGACATCCTTCCTGTGTGTGGGCATCAGTGTTACAGACAGCAGATAGCAATACCTCTTACAGGAGAACTGGCACACTCAGGGCAGTCACATATTTGTAGGAGGTTTCAAAACTACAGACAGAGTGTGAGTAGAGTTGTGTTATGCTTTGTATAGTACTGGTGTTACAGGGTGTGTGTGTGTACATACTAGTTTACCTTAGAATGCAGTCTGCATAGCTCTCAAATGTGGGCCTTTCCTCTTGGTGGCCAGAGGTGTGCCTATTATGTTTTGTCTGTCCACCACACAGGTCCTGTATCAGATATTTCATTGGCAGTGTGTGTGTTGAGTGCTATCAGTAAATGGCTACATCCATTTATGTTTCTAACCTCAATTCCCTGACTAAGGGTATGTTGCAGACTATCCTGTAACACCAGTGACCTGCTTAGTGTATGGCAACAGTTTTCCACTTATGGGCCTGTGTTCCAGCCTCTATCTTCCACCTACATACCAAGATTTGCACATATGACATACTGTCAGGGGTTGTTCTGTAGTGGGCTGTGAGTATATCATGCTGCCATTGCTGCCGTCAGTCCACTGCTGTTGTAGCCCCCACACATACGGTGGGGCTGGGCCATATATGTCTGGGCATTACCTACACAATATATGTGTGCCCTTATGCACTCCAGAGGCCAGTGTATAGAACAGTGGTATATGGCCCTGTATTATTGAGTCTGGGGGGTAGGACACACCATAAATAACCTAGGCTATTACAAAATATGGGGGTATTAGGGGTGAGCTGCCGTAAGGTATCTGGATGTACAGTACCATAGAATTCACCTATATTTACATTACTTACATAAACTGGGTTAATTCAGGCCTACGGCCTCCTTCCATACAGACTGTTCTGTTTGTCATTGTGCTTGTGATGGTGTCAGTTATGCCTTGTTATGTAACCATTACATCCCATTTGGTCAACTGAAGTCTTTACCAACAAGAGATTTTGTAGAGAGTGTAGATAGAAGCTGGTAAACTATACACCTGCATTACTTACTGTTGATTGCTTGGTATCCTGTGGCCCAGTCTGTCTTTACTATTGTACAATTTGAAGGGATTGGACTGGACAGCAACAGTTGTGAATCTTTCCAGATTACTGTATTAGTATAACTGTTTCACAGTTGCATTACACTGTTTATATGGATGTCAGTGTCTGAACAGCTATAAGACATGGCATATAACACTATAATAGTACACAAATAAAGGTTTTCCATTTCTGCAAACCTGTGTGTGATGTTTTATCCTATGACCACTCTGTGGGTATATGTTGCAGGTAACAATTGTCATTTGTATGGGTGACCCATAAACTGTCCAGTTGTTAAGGTGTTAACTGTAGGCATAGTGGCTGTTCCATATTGTGTGCACCTTTTACATATGTATGTTACTGTACATATCTCTGCATGTGTATGTGTAGTCACATGTATGCATATATATATATATATATATATATATATATATATATATATATATATATATATATATATGTATGTGCATATATGTGTCTGTGTATATGTATCCTGGGGATGTTGATAGCTTCCACATTTTACATTTCCTATGGGAGCCAGACTGTACTGCATTATATGTTACCAATACCAGCCTGACATCATACAGGTGGAATGTAATACTGTTAACATCTTGTGCCCATGTCATGTCAGGTCCTGGTTATGGGATCTACAACACTTGGTAGTGTATTGCAGAGCGGACGTGTTTGTCTGTGGGGGGGTATACCTATTCGTACAAGGCGTATATTGTTTGGGGCCTCTCAACCCCATTATCGGTGCATGTGGACATATATGTTTTAGTTACTCTACCATTGTTATCTACAGATGTATGACCATATATACCTATATAGATATATATATATCTGCTTACATATGTATAACTATGTATATATATACCTACATAGATATATATCTGCTTACATATATGTAATTTGTTGTGTATATGTAGACATATAGGTGTAGACATATATATGTGTCAATGTAGGAATTTGCATGTATATATGTTCATATATATTTATATATATATATATATATATATATATATATATATATATATATATATATATATATATATATATATATATATATATATATCTACGTATATATATCTACCTATATAGATATAGATATTTACACACACATACATCTAAATGTTGGAATACAGTCTCTGTACTGTTGCATGACTGGGCTGGATGATATATTTTTGAAAACATCCAAATTATGTATATCTGGCATGGCTTTGTGGTAAATCACTTTGTCTCTGGTGTATGGGGTTCTGGGTTTGAGCCTTGCAGAGGTTGGTTATTTTGTTTCTGGGCAGAACATGGGCCATTGGATACAGGGTGATTAAGGCACTTTAAAGCAGTTGTAAGCGGGTTTGCGTGATGGTAAGCACTGCTAACCTCCGGTTACAGTTTCCTATACTCTGTTAGCTTCTGAATTGCTTAAGCTGTGTAGGCATTCCTTACCCCTGTGCAAACAGGCTTAAACCCACTTACTGCTGCTTAAAAGTGCTTACTCCCGCTTACCCCACTCTAATTTCTTTAAAAGAAAAGAAAAAGGGGTTGATAGGAAAGTGGTGAAAAAAAGGGGCACAAAGAGGGAAATACAGTAGGGAAAATAGCTAGGGATGTGCAGGAAGGTTGTAGGGAAGGTCCATGGGTGCCTATTTCTTCTACAGCAACAGCTGTGCATATGCACTGAATTTGGAGTTAGATTTGGACACTCAAACCCCCAGGAGGGGGGTGAGGACAACAATAATAAGTTGTGATGCCAATTAGACCAGATTACATGTATCCAGTGGACACGTGTGTGAAATGGACAGCTATGTATGGGGCGATATTTTGTTTTTCAGGTGAGAGTGGGATGTTGGGGAGGGGTAGTAGGTATATTTGGGGAGGTAGGTTGGATAGGTTAACAGACAAGACAAACAAGACACATACAGGGGCGGTATATGACATATGTGGGGGGTAAACACCTTGATGGGGAGAGGTGTTTGGATATCGGAAGCCCACAAGCCCCCTAGTTGTAACAGTGGGACTGTGGTCCCCACCCATGGGCAGTCACAACTGCACCTTCACAGCCCTGAAGGTGGCTGTGCTAGGGGCTGAGTCGCAGAGCCAGGCTGACTAATCGTGCCACATGGCCCTCGAGCTGGCATAGAAGATCACCAAACTGCTGGACGATCTCTCTACGCACCACGACCCTGACCCAAAGGTGGTGCAGGACCAATGTACAGGGAGGTCCGTGGTTGGGCCCCAGACATGCTGGTGCCCAGTGCCATGGCCAGCTGAGGTGGGACAGGTGGGTCTGCTGGGACCGGCCTTCCCAAGTGTGCTATAGAGTTTAGATTTCATCATCATATGTGGGTTAGTAATAGTCACATTCGAGGGTTAGGTATAACAGCATGCATAGATATTCCCATTAACCCAGAAACCAAATACAGCACAGTTGCATAGCAAACAGAACACATGCATATATGGGACCACAGTGGTAATAAGTACAGCATGCAGGTACATTGATGGCACCATGCCACCAATGTTGGAATTATTCAATATAGCACATGCATGGGAACCATGAAAATATTTATCAAACAATTGGACATTATCAGAGTCATTACATACCAGATGGGATGTGTATGTTGATTATTGTTGGAAATACGGTGTGTGTGTGGGGGGGGGGATGTCAATTAACAACTAATATATTCCTGTAGTCCACATTACTTTCCTAGTCAGTGCTGTTATCTGTACCTTACAAGTCTTACTACACTACCCTATAGCCTTAGTTTGGACAGTGATATGACTGTCATCATAATTATACATGAACCGATTTTACCTGCAGTATACGCCTCTTATCTGGCATACCTGTAGAGGGAATGTTTGTTAACACTAACTAGCTGTTTCTACACATACTTCCAATTACAGTTTGATGCCAGGCGACTGATGTGGACCTCCTGGTTCGTGGCCCACTCCATTGCAGCTGTGGGGGACATAAGAGGAATATTTAGCCATACCTATCCTTGATATACCTGAGCTGGCAATTATTACACACATACTGGGGTGATATTTACACATGGCTGGAACATCCTCTGATGCTCTAGCCTCTTAGGTTCATAGGTTCATAGGTTCATACTAGGCTATCTGCCCGAGGGCATTTATAAGCCTAGCCAATAGTTTTGTGGCTTACGCCACCCCTTAGTTTGGAGAAACTATGCCCATTATTTAGCTGTGCCTCTGTCGAGCAGTGACACTGAGGTAACCCCTGGGGTGTATCTGCGATCTCCCATCCATTGGTCAAGATTCCTCTTGAACAAGGCCAGCAAGGTGCTCTGCCTCACATAAACTGGGATTTTGTTCCACAGCATAGGGAGTCTTTGGGTGATGACTCTATCCCTCCAGCACGTCCTATTAATAACCGTGTCGAGGTTTAAGTCACCTGCCCTTGTGGCTCTGAGGGATCTAGATTTTTTGAGATGAAGCATATTCATCAAATCTGGGTTTGACATGGCCTTGTATGTCAGGCATAGGTCACCTCTGAGCAAGCGGTACGCAACTGAATATAATGGAGTTCTTTCAGTCGTGCAGCATAAGACAGATTTTTGAGACCCTTTATCCTTTTGGTGATGAACTTTTGTGGCCTCTCCAGCTGCTGCAAGTGTCGGGTCAGATACATTCCGAATGGGGCATTGTACTCGATCATTGGTCTGATGAGTGATGAGTATAGGGAGACTATGACTTCCCTTGATCTAGATGTGAATCCCTTCATGATAAGGTGGGCAATGTAGAAGGTCTTCCTAACTACTTTAGCAATATGAGTGTCGAATAAAAGGCTACTGTCAACCTGGGTTCCCAGGTCCCTAATAACTTCTTCTGTGTTCAGGGGATTGCCACCTATATGGTAGCTAGGGTAACCTTATTTTTCCCGAAGGGTATGACTATGCATTTCTTGGCATTTAACTTGAGGCCATGGCTCTGGCACCAGTTATCCATTTCTGTGAGACCCTTCTGAAGGATATCTGTGTCGGATGTGTTCTCAACTACGGAGCCCAGTTTGCAGTCATCTGCGAACTTTGTCAGCCATAACCCTCCTGTGTTTGCTTGTACTTCAGAAAAGTAGATGCCAAACAAGAGTGGGCCCAGGACTGAGCCCTGTGGGACACCACTTGTGACAGGCTTAGAGTCTAACATGGCGCCAGCAACTCTGACCCTGTGGGTTCTGTCACTCAGCCAGTTTGCAACCCATCTTGTAATGTATGGGTTTACATTTAAGTTGATGAGTTTTTCAATGATACCCGAGTGGGGTATTGTATCGAAAGCCTTCGCCAGGTCTAGGTAGGCTGTATGGACTGCCTTTCCCTCGTCAATGGCCTTGGTGACTGTTTCGAAAAAGTGAACCAAGTTTAAAAGGCATGATCTGCCTTTGACAAAGCCAAACTGGGTTGGATCCAAAGTCTGCAAATTCCCTATGTCTTTATTTATGAGATCCATTAGGATCCTTTCCATGGCTTTGCAGATCAGGCTTGTCAAGCTAATGGGATGGTAATTTCCAGGGTTGGTGGAGGCACCGCCTTTGTGGAGTGGGACCGCAGTCGCTGTGCGCCACTCCCTGGGTACGTATCCGGAGGTGAGACTAAGATTAAACAGCTGTCCTAACTGTGGGTTTAATTCCTCGTTGAGTTCATGGAGCACACAGCCGGGGACACCATCAGGTCCCATGGATGCTGTGTTCTTTGCCTTGGAGAGAGCAGTTCTCACCTGAGTGTTGGAGATGTTTGGGGGGCTACAATCATTTGGTATAGATATCACTTCTTTAGGCGGGGAGGGTGGGGAGAAGTTTGCACTGAACCTGTCAGCCAGTATGTTGGCAATGTCTGAAGGATCAATAATCTTCACATCATTTTGAACTAATTCTGAGCATATCTGGGAGTTTCCTCCTAGGTTTCTGACATAGCTAAAGAATGCTTTATGGCTGTCTTTAGAGTCCTTAGCTATTTTTTTCTCAAAATTAGCTTTGGATGATTTTATGAGAGCTCTTAGCTTTTTACTTATAGTGATCAGCGGTGTCTTACCTTTTAAGGATTTTGCTCTATCTTGTAGTAGCTTTCTCCTTTTATTGTAGAGTTTGTTTATGGCTGGGGTCCACCAGACTGGACGCTTGCCTTTGGTACAAAGAGTCTTTGTTTTGCTTGGGATTGCCTTATCCATGCAGCCCTGCAGGTGCTGGTAGAAGGCATTTTTAAGTGATTCAGCGGTTTGAGTAATGTTAACCGCTGGCTCAGGGGCCTTAAAGGAGACCACACTAGTCTTTAGAAGTGTGAAGTCGGCTTTCGGGAAGTTCTTTACTGTGGTCTTTTTCATTTCGGGTGGGGGCGGGATGAGGACCTCCAGCGAGATTAGTTTGTGATCAGATCTCACCAGTGAGGGGTATACTTCTGGCGTTGAACATTGTGCTCCCATGTTCGTGATGATGAGATCAAGTATGTTCTCTCCTCTTGTGGGGATGGTGACTAGTTGTTCCATGGCATTTGAGTTTATGAATTCCAGGAACTTTTGGGCTAGAGTGTTTGGGCTTGAGTAATGTTCCCAGTCTATATTAGGGTAGTTGAAGTCACCTAGTATGATGATGTTCGGAGATACATTTATCCCCCCCAGTGTTTTCAGGAAGGCCATGTGAGGTTCCTGAGTTTGCGAGGGTGGCCTGTAACATGCTACAATTTGCAGAGCAGCCTTGCCTATGGTTAATTGCACCTGGATGGTTTCCGATGCATCGTGCGATGCCACCAATCTTGAGGTGTGGGTGTCCTTGATGAATATGGATACCCCTCCTCCTTTCTTGGTATTGTCCGGGTTTTGTGGCCGGAACGCATGATATGAGGTAAAACCTGATAGTGCTGGGGTGCTCTCAGGAGCCTTGAACCAGGTTTCTGTCACAGCACAGACATCGATGTTCTCCATACTGCGAAGGGCCTCGAGTGCGTGCATCTTGAGGTTGAGACTTCTGGCATTGAGCAGCATTACCCTTAGTTCTTTCTTTGTTTTGTTCTAGGGTTGTAGGTTTAGAATTTGAGCCTTGCCTAAAAAGGCACTATGGGGTGGCAAGAGCCTTTGCCAAAATCCGGAATCCCAGGGTGACAAGTGCAAGCCGTCCCTTGAGCAGCGTGGCTTGTCCAGCATGTCATCCCAGGCAGACAGACATTGGATCCCCTTTGAATGACACCAGAGTTTAAGCCAATTGTTAAAGCTGATCATCTTATCTCTGTATTGTGGCATCATTCCTTGGTGAAGGTAGGATACTGCTCAAGGTCAGGGTCATACCTGCCTGGGCTACATAATCAGAGAGCTCCTCTATGTCTCTTTTCATGTAGTCCAGGGAGGTACGTCTCAGGTCGTTTACACCAGCGTGGCCAATGATTGAGTCGTACTTGTACCTGCTGTTGAGAGACCTGAGTGCATGCGTTATGTGGCGGATTCTAGCACCCGACAGGCCGCTTACTGTGACCTTCTCCTTACTCAGTCTGGTGAGCGGGACGTCAGTGTGTCTGACTATGGAGTCACCAATGACTAGTGTGTCTGGCATAGTGTTTGGCCTTAAGGGCTGTGACTGCTTGACACTCTGACTATGTGGTCTATGTGATGCAGGTGTTGTGTTCCGAGGTGGTAGTTGTTTGGGTGTCTGCTTTGGTGGCCTCTGCTGTTTTGGTAGATTTTTGATCAGAGCCTCCGAGTATGTCTTTGTGTGTTTATGTGTATGATTTGAGATTGTGATGGTATTATGTGAGACTGGGTCTATTGTGTGTGTGGTTACCTTCTCCTCCTGTCTGGTCTTGCCAGTCCTATGTTGAGAGAGCTCAGCCTCCAGTTTGGCCGTATAGTTGCATCTCTCGCATGTATTTGTGTTTTGTGGGAGGAGGAGAGGGTTGTCTGTGTACATGAGGCAATTGTAACATTGCCTCAATAATCCCAGGTTCACCAGCTGAGCAGGAGAGGATATTAGCAACTGATCCCTCGACATGCTAGAAGGAATAGACAGAAAAACTTACAAAAAGGTTTTGGGGGATGTGGGTGACCGAGAAATGGGGTTTGCTTTTTTTGGGGTACTTTCTATAACAAGAGTGCTGTATAGAGGTGATAAGTACCGTAGGAGCAAGTGCTTAGCTATACGGATAGAGAATAGTCTACTTGGGAGTCAAGTAGAGATAATTTATAGTTGTAGGATACACTAAATAGAACAGTAGTACACTATGAGGAAGGTAGTTTTAAGGGAAAATTTGAAGAGTGAACTTTAGGTAGCCCTAATAGTTTAAATCTGCTTAACCGGCGCTGCCCTAGTGTAACGGTAGCAGCTCAGCTAAAGCGCTAACGCTGCTTTATAGCAGGGGCTGGAAAAACAGGAAATGACCCAAAATGGCCAACAAATTACAAGTTGCTGCTTCTAACCACTCCTCTGAGGACAAACAAGCAGCTCAGTACTCCACACTCCCACTGGTGAGTAAAGAAACTACCTCTGGCCACACAAGAAAATAACTTCAAAAAGATGTGTGATACTATGCAAGCAGTAGTTGTTATAAAACAGGGTAAACACACTTAGCAAGAGAAACACAGCAAAAATAAATAATTATGAAGTAAGCTTTATTAATATTAGCACTGTTGTAATATGGATACTAATATGTGATGAAAAAACGATTGTGGGTTAGGAAGCAAGCATCTGCATTCTGATAGGATAAGGAAAGTACCAGCGGTGAAAACACCACTATGAGATGTACAGGAATTGAGTTAATGAAGTATGTAAGAGGTTTTGAAAAATATTAACAATTTTGTATATTTTCATTAATTAAATAAAAACGGAACATGATATTCATGCCAAGGTGGCTTACACAAGCAGCGTATGCTAGAAGAAAAATACTGTTAGGAACACCTGACTTGAGTAAAACAGGGACAAAGACATAACTATATGAGGTACACAGTATTAGATTCAGTACTATAAAATTGTTGATAGTATCTCAACGACTGTACACGACAATGATGCCTTGTTTCCTTTGAGACAACCAGACTGTGGCATTAGTAGCCCCCAGCATTAGTTGTAAAGGTGGAGGGCTGTTAACTTGGTCATACCTGTCAGTTGCCCCTGATTTTGCCTCATATTTTACCAACGCTTGCAAAATGTTTAACCTTCTAATCACCGATGATACAATCCTTCAGAAAATGCATGTTGATGTGATACCTGTTGCTCTAGTAACTCTGCAAATAACTGACCTGTTTCTGACATCACCATTAAAGTTAATAATGTAACGTATATTACATATCCGTTATTTTCCGTTAACGCAAATCCAGGCCCAGAAAGCTGCTGCCCCGTTAACGGAAAAGAACCGTTATGTTATTTATACAACAGAGAACTATACCGTGTGTAGGCTTTATATGCATTTTTAGTCATATGACTATTATACGTAACTGCAAATAAGCCAAACAAGGCAAAAACACACCAGGAACCGGAGACAATGCTGGAAGCTGGAAGCAATAATTTAATATATTGAAGTTGAGCGCTTTCTGCAGTGAAAAAAACTGCCTTCATCAGAACATTGAAAATTTAAAATACATCACTTTATATACTCATACATCCCCAATAAAACCCGCCTTTATAATCAATTAACCTATTAAGATTTAAAGAACACATTCTTATATAACAATGTTAAACACTTTGAATGTTCTATTCAAGTCATGGCAAACTATTCCCATTGTTGCAATTGCTCACATATCTGATAGTAATATATTAACTATACATAAAATTATTTAAAAACCAAGGTTAAAGTTACTTTTCCTTAAAAAACATGTTAAAAAATACTCGCATATTTCATTTAATGAAGAAATTCAAACACAAACAAAATTAATATTAATTTCTAACCCATCCTATTCCCTATAAGTATATTTATTAGGTCTAGTTTCTACCATAATAACTAAATTGTTGGAAAATTGTGAAACCAAAGTACATACTACAACACCACATACAGGTTGTATATAAAATTTGTGACTTAGTATGTATATTTATACTGTAGGAGACAGATTAAGAATTCTAAGCCCTGACTAATGGTTTTGTTGGAATCACCTCATTAAGGCCAGGTGGAGTGGCTGCATCTAGCATAATCTGCCATCTGATCTCCCTTTCTCCTACGATTGCATAAGGAAACTGGATATGAATAATGCCCTATCCAGACATTTAATTAATAATCCTCAGTGCAAGATGTTCAAATTTGCCATCCTTGATATTATTATTCCCAACCCACGTGGGGGTAATATTAAGGCTGTGGTAGGAGAAAGGGAGATCAGATGGCAGATTATGCTAGATGCAGCCACTCCACCTGGCCTTAATGAGGTGATTCCAACAAAACCATTAGTCAGGGCTTAGAATTCTTAATCTGTCTCCTACAGTATAAATATACATACTAAGTCACAAATTTTATATACAACCTGTATGTGGTGTTGTAGTATGTACTTTGGTTTCACAATTTTCCAACAATTTAGTTATTAGGGTAGGAACTAGACCTAATAAATATACATATAGGGAATAGGATGGGTTAGAAATTAATATTCATTTTGTTTGTGTTTGAATTTCTTCATTAAATGAAATATGCGAGTATTTTTTAACATGTTTTTTAAGGAAAAGTAACTTTAACCTTGGTTTTTAAATAATTTTATGTATAGTTAATATATTACTATCAGATATGTGAGCAATTGCAACAATGGGAATAGTTTGCCATGACTTGGATAGAACATTCAAAGTGTTTAACATTGTTATATAAGAATGTGTTCTTTAAATCTTAATAGGTTAATTGATTATAAAGGCGGGTTTTATTGGGGATGTATGAGTATATAAAGTGATGTATTTTAAATTTTCAATGTTCTGATGAAGGCAGTTTTTTTCACTGCAGAAAGCGCTCAACTTCAATATATTAAATTATTGCTTCCAGCTTCCAGCATTGTCTCCGGTTCCTGGTGTGTTTTTGCCTTGTTTGGCTTGTTTGCAGTTACTTGTTGGACACTGGGACATTCTTGTTGACTATTATACGTAGCAAGATCTGTTTTGGTGGCAGTAATCGTGCCTCTCAACTGTCCCTGATTTAATTCAAACTTAATATTAAGTCTGTCCCTATTAATCCCACCCAAAACTGGTGACTTTAGGGTGAAAGTTGACGAATCACACTTAATTACTTCAGAAAATGTATATTAATACATCCTCATATTCTGCGATGCTGGAAGTTAATTGTACATTTTAAAAATGTCTTAAATTATTTCTGGATTTGTCCCCGATTCGTTGAGAGATATACTTTCTAGTATTTGTCGCAGCACCGCCCGGTCTCAGTCTTTGCCTTTGTTCTGGCCATGACGGACTTGTAGCCACTCCTCCAAGAGGTCTTCCTTACACTGCTTCAGGTTGGCATAGTGGGGCCTGACCTGCTCACCAGATCGGGGTATGCCAGTGGCAATGGTGAGGTCGTGGGTGAGATGGTCCCAAGCCTTCGCCTTCTATTGGGAGCCCTGGTACTGGCGCTGCAGCAGTTTCTGATCATGGTCTTTGACAAGGAGTCCTGCCATGACCTTGGACTCCTGGATGCACCAGCACTGCACCCAAAAGTGCACAACTTCTCCCCTTACTGCCACAGTGCCCTCAAGGGGAAGCTACAACAAGTTATGAGATGTATTGTGTTTAAGTAGGGCCGATTTACCACACTTTTCCGTGATTGGCCAGTTTTGAAAAGGCTAAGTTATGGGCAAACCTGCTTACCTATGGTTAGCATTGTTTAAAGGGGTATACCACCGGGCACAATGAATTAGCTGCCCTACACATCACTTACGCCTCCTAAGCTGCCCTGTGCAATGCTTAGCATTGCTTACATTAGACTTTGCATTATGATTTCTTTTTGGCATTGAGTTATTTTTCATTACACCTTATATGTATGCCTGCCATCCATGATTAATGTGTACATACACTCTATGGGGTCTTTGTGTTTTATTGGGGACTTCAGCACTGTATTATAATTACACCTCACTCCTGGGTTTACTGCTGTACTCCAGTTCACATATTTATGTTATATAATGGGTTATGGAACATATGACTGTATACTGATTCTTTTCACAGGTTCAGTTTGGTTTTACCATGATGAGGACTTGTTTGCTGATACCTCATTCTTCTGTACTTCTGTGATGGCTTGGTGGTTAACTGCTGTGACTATGGTGTATAGGGTCCTGGGTGCAAAACCTGCATGGCTGTTTATTTTGTTGATGGGCAGAACAAGGGCCATTGGATACAGAGTGATGAAGGCACCTTTGAGCATTTGTAAGCAGGTTTGCGTGACAGTAAGCACTGCTAACCTGCCATTACAACTGCTTACAGAGAGTTAGCTTTACAATTGCTTAACCAGTGTAGGCATTGCTTACTGCCACGCAAATGGGCTTAAGCCCACTTACTAGTGCTTAAATCTGCTTACTACTGCTTATTTGTGCTTAAACCTGCTTACTAGTGCCTTATTCATTATGACACTGACATCTCACATGTGCATTTACTGCAGTACTCCAGTTCATGAAAATATGTTATTTAGTGGGTTCTGCAACATAAATATTACTCATAATGTGCTTTGCCATGGAAAATAGTATGTGCTGTAGTGGGACTCGAACCAGGAATGCCTGCTCGTAAAGCGAATGCTCTGCCCACTACACTATTGCTATGCTGCTTCATTTGCATATATCTTCCTTGTTATCCTCTTCAGCCATTTAAGCTGCATTAACCGTAACTAAGCGATGGGCACACTCGCACACCTACAGTTAGCTTTAATCGGATTAAAAAAAAAAAATAAAGGGTTTCTTCATTTTATTTATATATACTGTTGCTGTTGTACACAAGGGGGACTGTTGGTGGAGATATGTGGTCACTTGTTATCAATCTTACTCTTTTCATACCCCTTTTTGCTGTTCTTCATTGCAGGGGCATGTATATTCTGAGAGCTCTGCTCTCAGACACACCTCCTGCACTCTTACACTCTCCGTGTAAGCCCAGGAGCTCAGGCAGCGCACCTCATTACTATGCATTGCGCGCTGCCGTCCTGTTCCTAAATGGCACCCTCCATGTAAGACTAAGCTAGTCCTGCACGGAGAAATAGTAAATCCGGGGGACTGTCTACAGTTTTGGGTAATAGAGAAAGTTGCTCAACAAGAAAGAGGAGATGGTTGGGAATCTAAGCTAGAATTTAGAGAACTTATTTGGCAATTACAACTTGATGCCTGTGTCCCCCTGGATTGAATGACCATCTTTCACTAGCCCCAGCTCTTAAGTTAGGAGCAAACAGATACTAACATTAATATAGAATAACATCCAATTTTTTTGTGTGTTTTTTAAATGTTTTCTAAGTTTTTGATACATATTTATATGTGTTATATGTGTATATATGTAAAATATTACATGTGAAAATTTCAAATTTTTAAACATATTTTGAAGTTGGTGTTGTCTTTTTAAACATGTGGTATGTTTTTTATGTACAGCCAATCAGAGAGGAGCTGGTTGTATTTAAATGGCTTTAGATTCAATGTCAGGTGATTCTGAAGAAGTTTCTGGTGTTTTAGAAACGAAAGCACTAAATCCTTTAAGCTTGTATATCTTATTGGATATTAAAGTATTGAATTTGATCAACTGGGAGTCCTTTATTGGTACTATAGCAGCAACTGAAGTGAATAATTGGTGACAGTTTCAAAGAAGTTGACCAAGCTTAATAGGCATGATCTCCCTTTGACAAAACCAGACTGTATGGGGTCAAGCATTTGGAGGTTGACAATATCCTTGTTTATAAGTTCCATGATATTGCGTTCCATGACCTTACAGATCAGGCTGGTTAGGCAGATGGGACTAAAATTGCGGTCTATATCACATTATCGAAATTCCAAAATATCGAACACCATAAGCTCGACCTTGGAATCTCGAAATGTGATATACTCGAAAGCTCAGAACAGAAAATTGTTTCCAAGGGAAAAAAATTGCTGTTACGAGAATACACACACACACACACACACACACACACACACACACACACACACACACACACACACACACACACACACACACACACAGCACAAGCACACCAAAATACATAATCCACACATACACACTTCACAGAACCTTATGCTAAACCGTACTTACACTACTAGCTATCCACTTACCTTAACTTAACCCTAACCCTAAGGTCCCTAACTAAGGCACACTCACCTTATCCACTCCCTAACCCTAAGGTCCCTAACTAATGCTCACTCACCTTGCCCGCTCCCTAACCCTAAGGTCCCTGACTATCGCACACTCACCTTACCTGCTCCCTATCCCTAAGGTCCCTAACTATTACACACTCACCTTACCTCGGTCCGTTCACACACTTACCTTAACCTGGTTCGTCACCTTCGCACCACAGTTGAGGAAATAGTGAAGCCGCAGAAATTGCCCACCGAATACTTTCCCTAGGAAAATATTTGGTGCTCTGCAGCTTCGCTATTTCAAGCGTTCACTGAATAGGGGTCGCTATTATAACATTTGAAGTTTTAAGACTTTGATGTTATAATATAGAGCCCTAAAATTGCCTCGGTCAGTGGCCGCTCCACCTTTGTGTCGAGAGATAGCAGTCGCTGTCCTCCATTTGGCTGGGATGAAGCCGGTTCTCAGGCTTTGGTTGAATAAGGTATCTAATGGAGCTGAGAGCTCATGCCTGAGTTCATGTAGGATATAGCCAGGGATGTTATTTGGTCTCATGGAGGCTGTAATTTTTGCCTTTGATATCCTTTATCTGGGTTCACAATTAGTGGATAGATATGATAACACAAGGGACAGTATAAAATCAGGTTCAGCCTATAATGTGAAACAAGTTTCAGTGACTGTGTATAAACAGCATGAAAGGTACATGCACTACATAGAAGCACAGACAGAGGACACAAGGTATCATTCTCCTGTTCATAAAAGCTAAGCTAAGATTGCTTACAGATCTAATACTACTTGGAATACCCTTCCACATAGTATTAGATCAATAAGCAATCATAATCATTTCAAAATATCTCTCAAAAGACCATTATTTGAATCCTGGCTTTGCACATGTAACACTCCAGGTTAATTATTAACTTAGTATTACTTATACAATTTGGCTGTACGTACTAATGCTGTTAACATATCCCTTCTAACAATACTACCTCTCTATAAATAGTTTCATTCCTAGCTGCAACTCTCACCATGGAAGTGTTATTAGCTATGCACTACTTTGCCTAAGTGATTCTCCCTGCTTAATTTCATAAATAATGTTATGTTCCTCCTCATATATAAATTCAGCCATATATTTGTCTATATTCAAGTGTTTAAAGTCTTGTTCTATTTGTTACTATATATAGATTTTTGTTTTTACATTTTTATGCTGTAAATGTGTTAACACTCATTTTTTTGTCAATTTTGTTTATAATTTCTATTACTTGTTGTGATAATTTGTATGTAAGCTTAGACTGGAGCTTTTATCCTCGGACCTCCACTGAAAATGGGCACTTTCCCAGTCGGACCATCCCGATAATCAAAAGTAAAATAAATAAATAAAAAATAAATAATTAACAGTAATGTGATATGAGCATCCTCATCATAAAGTATACATGCATGGTGTCACTGATTCCATTTTAAAGTGAAAATAATCCCTTAGTAAAATCTTGGCTGAGGCCATTAAATAAAAGAACCAGGCAAGCAAAGTTAAATTACACATTTTAATACAGCTATTCAGTAACCACATCCATCCTTCCACAACCCCATTTTCTCTTTTTTTGCACATTGGGTAGGGATGTCACTTCAACACTAACAATTATTTAAAGCTAAGGTTCAAACCTCTGGGTAGCTAGTCCTGCCAAGGAGGTTCTTCCACCACACGTACCTACATACACGCACACTCACAACTATGGCCAATTTTAGAGTGTCCATCATATCATTCAGTTGTAACAAAACAATGGTGTCCAAGGGATAGTTTCATTGTACCTAAAGGACTCACTGTACATCACCTCATCTCGTATCAATTTTCTTTAAGACAAAATGCCCAAATGTAGGGAAATCTACTCCATGTGCATTATTAAAATTTATGGGCACACTTCTTGCCTGATTTATGCAGCTTTTAATCTTTTCCTATACATGGAGAATGACCATGCCTACTCCTGGTCAATATAATAGAATAGATACATCCATAGATAATGACATATATGACCATTTCAGAACAGCAGTTAAAAGAAAATCTACCATAAATTGTTTTCAATTAAGTTCCCACAAATCCTGTACCACAGTATTTGCAGGGATTAAAGTAACAATACTTAGATGTACCTCTTATTTGAGAAACCACCATTACCTTGCCTTTGAGGATTTAATTACTAGTCACCTTGTTGACCAACTTTTCAGCATAATAGTGCAACATATTTGAGATGAGTGGTAAAACATTTGAGAAAAATATCTGTAAGAATATCTCCTTACTGTCTCACAACATTGTCGTACATCTTCTTAGCAACAGTGTTACACCACATTACAAACCCAAATTGCTGTGAAGTGTTATCCCATCCAACATTTAACACATTAATATGTATATGAATATATGTCTGGCCCTCTTGTATACAAATGTCCACTTGTCACCATTAGTTATTGTCAACTAATATGTAAACAAACATACCACTGTTTAATTTCATCTCCTAAGTCTTTAGAACAATATACTAAGCTTTATCTAGAAACAAGTCTTCTGCACTGCCTAATTTCTTAAATCTATGGAATTCATAATATAGAAGAGGGAGTAAAACACCTGTTGGCATGTATAAAGGTTCTACCTGTGCTGTCCTGTGGATGACCTTTGGTTCTATTCTACTCCAAAGAATGCCTTTTAACATTAGCTATAAATCATTAATATACCTTAAGTTAATCTGGAATGTTCAACAAAAAGAAAAAAAAAACACCAATTTCTTATTAATTGTTCCACAAAATGTTGTACCACTGGCTTACCACCTTTGCAAACAAAAATCAGGTCATCAATAAATCATGAGTAAAGAATATTTACTTGTTTAACAATTACCATGCGAAAAGAGCATGATGGATATAGTACGTTCCAGATTCGGTGGATCATTTGTCGACCATAACAGACTACAACCAGAAAAGGAAATGGTGTTTAGCAGAGTCATGCAAGTTGTACTTCTAAACAAGGAAAATAAAACAGATGTATTGCAATACAAAGCACTAATAATGTTTGCTAGACTCACTAATTATATTTTTCTCTTTAAATACATTTTGTCTAGCACCTCTTCCTAAAGCAACAGCCATTGACCATTAGTCTTCTCTGAAAATTTAATTGGAGATGTCTGAGGTTATTTCCTCTGCAACAGTGGGTATAATTAGTGTTAATACAAGATAAATTAACTATAAACACATTTACTATTCCATTAGAAATTGAAGTAAAGTGAATTAAAGAAATTTAAAGAATGAAAGTTCTTGGGCACTGGGTCTCTTCTTAGGCAAATGAAGGTCAACAAAAGGTTATATATCTGCAGTTTATAGAGTCCATTAAGATGATTATATGATCAGGCAAATTAATAACACATCTTTGTGGTATTAAAATGGCAATATATACCATCACAAGGTGTGCTGACAATAGCATTAAAAACAAACTGTAATAGCTTATTCTGTAATGGAAATTATTTCATTCAGCTTCATCAAATATAATATTTTATTGTATTTTCATTTTTTTAATTACTTAATCTAGTGAGATAGTGAGACACTTCTATCATAAGCCAAACTATTTTTCATTATTTTATCCTTTGTCCCTTTATTACCTATACAATCCTATTTAATGGTTAAAAGGTTGACATATATGTTACATGAAAAAAGGTAACTCCATTTTTATTGGAAACTGAAAATATATAATTCAACCATATTTTAACACAACAGAATCTCTGTGAGCAGTGCTTTATATAAAAGGGACATTATTCATATCAGTTTAGAAGGATTCATATGTGACGTATGTATTACATATTATGTTAGATACCTATTACAGGAAGTAGTTGATTTTTCTAACTTGCTGATTGTCCATAGGTTCAAAGATACATATGTGCACAATCTTCCTCTCTTTATACTTCTCTATAAAAATGAAAACAATTAATCTCTTCAACAAAGTCTTCCCCTGTGTCTTCCAGTCGCTACTGAGATCTCCAGCTCCTCCTGTATTTTGTCATACACACACGCACACACACACACACACACACACACACACACACACACACACACACACACACACACACGCATGCACGCACACACACACGCACGCACACACTTCAACTGTTTTCTTAAGGACTCCTTCCAGCATTCATAAATGCTCACTTAATGCTCACTCTAGTCAGAATGTGTCTGGGCCAGTGTTTGTAAGATCCAAGGCATTATCTCTTTATCTCTTTCTTTCTTTTGTTCTTTTTCTCTTAGGCTTGTAAAACTAAGGATATACCCCAGTATTCAATTTGTTGATGCCACTGACCTCTGACTCTCTCCTGAAGATCCAATCCAGCTTTGATGAATAACTACATATTCCTCTCCTGCTCTTTTTACATTTGTTCAGCTTACCTTAGATTCCTCTTCTGCTTCATTTACATTACTTCAGCTTACCTGAGATGAATAACTGCATATTTCTCTCCTGCTCTGTTTACATTTGTTCAGCTTACCATGAGATGAATAACTGCATATTCCTCTCCTGCTCTGTTTACATTTGTTCAGCTTACCTCAGATGAATAACTACATATTCCTTTCCTGCTCATTTTACATTATGTCAGTTTACCTCCAGCTCATATGTCACACCGAAGTTGTTTCGGCTCACATCTAGGAAGAAACATTTGTCTGCAATGAATTGCAAATGATACATTTCTATTTCATCAATGTTTTGAAATCCTTCATTTCAGTTCCTGTCCCATCCCCTTTCTGCTGCACTTATCTTTATACAATTGGTGAAAAGGCTGATCTGCTACACATTTCCTCAAAAAATGGAAAAGACAGATATACTGGAAAATATTGGATGAAGTACTTTTACTTGTAATGCTCTTCTAGTTGCATCCCTTATTCCTGATGTCACTCCATCTTACCACATCGCTACCCTCTTTGTGTTAGTTTTCAGCCATGCAGACCTCTGGTGCCTCAGTCTCTTCCCTACCCACAATTTTTCAATTTTCCCCTTCAGGTTCCTGTCTGTAATAAGTCAGATGCCTTGATAATGTCTACGAAGATCATGTCTGTTAGAAATCCCTAGTTATATTCTCTTCTAGCCCAGATTTAAAAGAAAATCAAGTTAAGTAACAGGTTATTATTGATGTGCACTTACGTCATTCATTCTTTAGGAAATTACTACCATCTATTCTCTCTATATATTCAAAGTATTGTAAATAAAGTAACAGACCTGCACTATCGAACACATCTCCTCACATTCTTGCCCTATCAGAAACTTGGCTGAAAACTCACATCCTTAACACAGAAATTCTTCCTCCAGGTTATAATATCTTTCACTCAGATAGAACCAATAAACAGGGAGGAGGGGTTTCTATCCTCTACTCTGAGCTACTTAACTGGTTTCCTCTCTCCATCTCTGTTCCCTGCTTCTCACCTGCTGAAATACTCATCATAAATTGTCACCTCAACCCTCACAAAAAAAATTGCCATAGTCTCTATATACATTCCCCCTGGTGATGATATTCCCATCCTAGAGAACTTCCTGTCCTGGATTACTCACCATATCCCTTATGAAACTATCATACTTGGAGACACTAATATAGACTGGACTAAACTGCCCCCCTCATCCCCTACCCATAGTCTTAACCATCATGGTTTTCACCAAAACATCTCCACCCCTACTAGAATAAACAAAAACTCATCATGTGGACCTATCTTTGACTAGATCCTTACTTCAGTTCCTCACGTCTATCATAATTTTGGTATACTTCCCAACTCATTGAGTGACCACTCTCCAACCTTCATACACAGATTCACCCAACACTTCCCTAAAACCTTACTTACAGGGTATGACAAAACCTTACCCACTTTAACCCAGACACTTTTAACTCCAAACTATCTGGCATTAATTGGTCCTTCCTCTATCACCTCCCTCTCAGTGAGGCAGTAAATTTCTTCAATATGATTTTCATTGACACACTTGAGTCTGTTGCTCTGTCCAGAAAAATCAGAATCAAATGCAACTACACCCCCTGGCTAACAAAACAATCCTGCTCAGTCATGCACAAGAGAGATTCTTCCTGGAAAGCTTGGGTTAAAAACACGTCCCTTCTCTTACTGCAAACATACAGACAGCTCAAAAACCTGGCTAAAAAAACTTGTCAACAAAGACAGAGCTTTTTTTTCCTCTAACCAAAGCAGCCCACACAAAAATCTGCAAAAAGTCTGGACTATCATCAACAACCTACTCCATGCAGGTAACCCCACTACTCTCAGCCCCTTTCAGAACAACACTCCTTCTGAAACTGCCTCTCCTCCTTAACAACTACTTCATAGAAACTATACAAAACCACACACTTAATACAAAAAAACAGTACGTCATAACACCTCCACTACCCCATAACAAAATTCTCCCCAATCCTTTTTCTTTCCAACCAGTCCCAATTACTACAATTAATTCTCTCCTTAACAAACTTAAACCCTGCTCTCCCTCAGCAGACCGACTACCCCCTCATTTCCTAAAAATAGCTGCACAATCCATCGCCTACCCTGTCTCTATTTTTATTAGCCATTCCATCTCAGAAGCTCTGGTCCCTGACATTTGGAAATCCTTCTGTACTATTCTTCTTCACAAAGGCGGCAACTCTACAAATCCCTCTAACTTTAGACCATTTGCTATCTAGGAAAAGTGCATCCATGTTCAGCTACTCAAACACCTTCTTGATAACAGTCTCCTCACTCCTACCCAACATGGCTTTAGGCCCCACCATAGCATTTCTACTGCATTACTGTCATTTACCTAAATCATAGCTGAAACTCATGACAATAACCTCCTCAACTCCCATCTTTTCTTCAATCTGTCAAAGGCCTTTGATACTGTGTCTCATTCTAAACTTCTAACTAAACTCTCAGATCTACATCTCTCTACCTGCTCCATCAATTGGTTCTCTAGCTATCTCTCCATCAAGCAGCAATCTGTCATCTGGCAAACTTTCCTTTCTCCATTCCTCCCTGTTAATACTGGAGTTCCCCAAGGATAAGTTCTGGGCCCCCTCCTGTTTAATATATTCACTAATAAACTTCACTCTGCTACTAACCTCTCTTCACTTCTACAGTATACTGACAAATCCACCTTCATTACCTCTGCCCACAACATCCCTGATTTACCAGCTCTCACTCAACAAACAGTTTCCTCTGTAGAAACCTGGCTCTCTGATAACCAACTCATATTAAATCCAAAAAAAAAAAAAACTCCTTCTCTTCCTACCTAAAACTCTTGCCCAGCAGAAAGCCTTTTTCTCTAAATCCTCTCTCAATACCATTATTAAACCTGAACCCAATACTAAACTACTTGGAGGTATCACTGACAAAGAATTTAAATCTGATAGTCATATTCAACAAAGTATAAAAAAGACCCACCAGAAACTTGGACTTCTCTTTCGTAATCACAAATTTCTGTCACCCTCCTCCAAACCCTCCCTCGCTCGGGCCTTACTCCTACCCAACCTTCTTTAAGCTGCTTGTGTCCTTGCTCATGTTCAGACATCTCTTATCACTAAACTAGAACAAACTTATAACAAAATTGCCAGATCTGCTGCCAGCCTTCCTTACAAATCTCGCCACTGTTTGTAACTCCAATGGCCAGAATTCTACAAACAGTTACTTATACCCAGCTACATATTGCACACTGTCCTATACAAACTCTCATCCCGTCTCTCCATCTCCAAATTAGTCTCCTTCTATAACCACCCTCGTCATCTCTGTACTGCCAGTAAACACCTTCTTCAGTTATACGATTATAGTTCATCAGTCTCTTGTCTGTTTAACCTTACAAAGAATGATGTGGTTATCATTCAATAAATCTGTGTTTTATCTGCCTTTCAGGATCTTCCTCCTATCCTTGTACATCCTAGTGAAGTGTGTTCCTCTGTCCTTCCTTGCAAATAAAGTCTTTTGTGTACTCTGCCTCTTGTCCTCCTTAATAAATATATTCATATTCTTAGGATTTTTGGAGTTAAAAGGTGAGCGAGACATGAAGCCATTTCTACCTTTCTGTTACCCACCCTTAAACCAGGCCAGTCATACCAGGGGTGAATTTATGAATGTCCATTCAGATGCCCAACTTGTACTGCTTAAAGTGGAGAAAAGGTTTTTTTTGTTTTGTTTTTTTCAGAAAAGGGGTATATGCTGCATGACCGATATGTGTCTTCTCCTTTTCTTATTTATTTGTTGGAGAAGATTTAGATTTTTTTTGCTAGTGTTAGCTGGACTGTTTCAGCTCTATTCACTTGTTTGTTATATTTGCACAGGATACGGCATTGAATGCATCAGTGAGGTCAAGGTACACTGTGTGGGCACCTTTTCATAGATTCATAGATTAGTACTAGACTGGCTGCCCTTTTGGGCCATTTAAAGCCTAGCCAGTTACCCCATGTGAGAATCAAACCCTGCATCTTGTCTCTTTTAAGGTAAACACCTTAACCATTTCTATAGCCAACAGTCTTTCAAAGAAGTTCACATGATTTTTAGGTAGGCTCTATACTTCACAAAGCCAGACTGATGGAGGAAGAGTCTGATACGATTTTTGATATCATAATTCATTAAGTCGTTTATAATATATTGCATGGCTTTGCATATAGGACTCTCTAGGCTGATTGATCTGTACTTCCCAAGGTCTGAAGTGGGGCCACACTTGTGGAATGACATCAAAGAAAAGATTCAAATCCTGTACTTTATAACAGAAATTATGAATTGTTTGAGTATAACTGCAGCAGATAAGAAGAACAAGGCATGAAATCACGAAGTTCTTTTACGAGACAAATATGATTGACAAAATTATAATAAATGCCAGAATGAAAATGCAGATAGTACAGAACTAACCACATATTTGTGCTTTCTTATGTTTTGTTTAGAAATATGCATTATGGGACAATCATATATTTTAGGCTGCTAACAAGTACAGTCACGTGAATGTGAAAAGTGGGAAGTAAGCTAGCTGCTATCACTCTGTTGCAGACTTTGCAATGCTAAGGTACATTGCTTTGTATTGCATTACTAATCTCATGCTGGTCTGTTAGCAGTAATGCATACTCATAATCAAGATAAAAAACAAGATTTTAAGAAGGTAAAGTAAGTCAGGACTATGACATGTTAAGAAACTTTATGTTGTTGCCCAGTTTAAGTCCCTCAGACCCAGTATCTACCTAGACAATGTGACCCTGACCAGGTCGCAAATGCAGCAAGGCTTCCAAGCCACTTATAAAAAGAACCACTTGTGTCTAGTGGGGTTACCCAGTTAACATGAGCAAGTAAAATGAGAACAAAATAAAGTTCTGGCCTAAAAATCTGTTCTTCACTCGGGGTATGAATTTACATAATCTGCTGGGATTTTCCTTGAGGACAGAGGAACACTGCAGAAATAGATTTTGCAGTTTTATATATGTTTACCTATTTATTTTGCATAAAATCATCATTTAACTGTGTGCGTAGAATGACCCTTTATGCTATTTTCAGCTTGACACAGGCAATGCATAAAGTGAGCTGTGGTTACAACAGAAATAAAGTATAAAGGTGACTTAAACTGGGAAAAATAATAAAGTGCTGAACATTATTACATAACCTTTGCACTGTTTTCTCAGCAAGGACAATGCAGCTGTGGGTCAAGATGATTGCACATTTCTTTTTCTTAAGTATCTACATGAATATGCATCAAAGAGACTTTGATAGGCATTTAAGCAACCAATAGCACCCTGCAAAATGAACATTACAGAAAAATAATGCATGGCCCAGGATTGTTGTCAGACCTGATTTTTCATTTGCAACAGGACACCAAGACTGAAGATCTGGTATTTCCCTGCACTACCCACCTTGGAAGGCATCATTGTGCTTAGAAAATGGGCTCGCTTTCAAAATGCTTTGTATTTGTTTTATTAGTTATATGTATATTATTTATATTTTTGAATTTAAAATAGCTCTATCAAAAGTTTCAAAGTTGCCACAGGATATGTAATTGTTGTTGGATGAAGTATTTTTATTCCAAAATGCAAGACATGTAAGTATTTAATAATGTCTGTACATAAAGACACACACACACACACACACACACACACACACACACACACACACACACACACACACAGAGTGACTTACATATATACACACAGAGATTGATATAGAAACACGTACAGAAACAGATGCACGCATACACGCACTCACACTCTTGCAACTACTGCTGTTGCAGTTACTTGAGTTAGTTTTGTTTTATTGACTATTTTCTCCATGTTTGCACAGTTAAGGGGGGGGATTGAAAGTCCTCGTCACTGTAGCTGCCGCTGGTACTGCAAATATTTTCATTTGTTCATTTTTCCTTTTTGCCCATACATTCCTTTTTAAGGTAAGGATAATGGTAGGTTGTTACTTTCATTAGTTCAGTTTAATTATTTATTTTCCGATATTTTTCCCTGCTTGCAAACAGTATCATGTTTGCAGTGTAAATCGGGATTAAGTAGTAAAGCAGCCATTTTGTTCTGTCTGTCCTTTGTGGCAGTTTAATATGGTGCCGTGAAGCTGCTGACTTCTTTTTATCAAGCTTGTTCTCCAATATGTTTTAATTTATTATTCTCCCCATTTTCTAATAAACAATAACAATTATGGAGGTGTATAATTAGGAACGACTGTACTTTACATTGGAAGATACCATTAAGTAAGTGATGTGAAGCATTAAATTATTATATTACTCTTGACTTTTATTGTTTTTTGCTGATAATGAATGGAACAACTTTGTTATGAAGGCACAACCATCAGTCAATAAAACAAAAACACAATTTGTTCATTTTAACAAATTATCTTGATAAAAAAATGGAGTGGCACTTCATGCACACGTCAGCCATTGTGGGTAACTTTCTAGTGAGAAGCGGTATTGTAATATATTGGGTATTAAGCAGTTAGTAAAAAGGTAGTACACATTCTTAAAGTAAATACTCCACTGTAAAGTTTATATAATGAGATTCCACGTAAAATGATTCTGAGAGCCTTCATCATGACTGCTACTTACTAAATCTGTCAAGGTGTCCAACTTTCTCAGCTTCACTACAGTTTCATGTTTTCCTGAAGGTGTCAAAGGGCAAAATTGAATTCTAAAAGTAGGTTTCACTTTACTAGCCAAAACATGTCCATTTGAAGGCAACATACTTTCAAAGGTGATAGCAAATTTTGCATTTTCTTCTGACCGACAGCCCAGTGTGAAACAGAATGTGGTCTTATATATCTTAAATATAGGGGTGATCACAAACTTTGCCAAAGGAAGTGTCTCTCATAAGGGGTGTAGGGATAATTATGGAAGATGACAATTTGGCTCTTTCATTGCAGGAATGAGTAAGGATATAAGTGCCCTTGAAATAACAGACTGAACAAATCTCTTGAAAGACATGTCCTGAATGTTGTCTTTTAGCTGATTGTAAACTACCTTGAAGTAAACTGTCCACCTGAACAACAAAGGGAGATCTCAGATGGAGTGTTTTACTAATGTGAGAAATCAGGAAAAATAGTTCAACCATGGAACTTTATATATTAAAAACTATGCAGTATGACAGTATATGGAGTTTGCACTGAACTACAGGATAAAAGAATGCCCCCACCCAAAAAATGGAGTAAATCCCAGGAATGATTTAGAACCCCAAATTAATTTTTGCTATATTATAGAAAAAATTAGTTCATGGCAGTTTCATATACAAATGACTAGTTCAACAGCAGTATTATTCAGTGCCATAAGCTACTCTAGTCTTCTTCTTCTTAGCTTCAGGCACTGAGATTCTGCCTACTCCTTACATGAAATAAAGGATAATATGACATTTTTATTAAGCTGAGTTTGAGGAAAACTTATAAAAAGTTTTACAGATCATAATAAAGACAGATAATATGTTAACAGTAGATATGATACACATCACATAATCCTAATTTGTGACATAGTAATATCGCACATCTGTGGGTGCTAATTTTGGAATATTCTTCAAGTCACCACTTTTGCAACAATAGTCTCTTACAAACTTATGTTTTAAAGTCATATTTCTAATTTGCACTTCATTAGTACTGAAAAGATCAATTAAACTGGTCCTGGCTGGTTGAAAGGGTTTAAAGTGGTCCTGGGTGATTGAAAGGGTTTACACATTTCAGTTCATTTTTTTTCTGGGCAACACAAGCTGTAGCTATGTTTAGTGTGAAACCTAAAGTATCAAGTCAAATACCTTGTGAGTAATATAGCAATGTTTTAGTTGCCTATACAAATAGGCCAGTTAATCTAATTTATTTGTTTTGCAACTTTATTTTTTAATTTTATTTTATTTTATGGTATTTTATATTATTATTTTTCTTTGTCAATGAGTGGTCTGTGCATGTTAAACTAGAGACAAAAAGTAAACCTCAAAGAAAAAGAGTCAGAGCAGATGTTTCTTGTAAGTGAGAAATAATGTTGAAAGAAACAGTCCAAAAGAAAGTACCATGCAATCTTCAAAGTCATCATGTTGCTTCAGCTTATACTGAGATATAAAGAAACAAATACTGACTCCCAGAGCACAACTTCACAAAGGTATCAAATATTCTAAACAAAATGGCCACTGCAAGAACACAAAGTAAGAAAGAAGGCCTCTAATGAACAAAAAGGACAATTTATTTGCATTTCTGCACATTGTATTCATCATTGTCAGATTAAGGAGACTGGTGGTGATGATCTGCACCAGAATATAAAGCTTAAAAGGAAAAAGGAAGAAAAGCTGCATGCTGTCTTGAGAAAAAACTATTAAATTTGCAAACGAATATAAGATGTATATGATGTGTTCTTACATATATACATGTGTGTGTGTGTGTGTGTGTGTGTGTGTGTGTGTGTGTGTGTGTGTGTGTGTGTGTGTGTGTGTGTCTGTGTGTGCATATATATGTATGTGTGTATATATATATATATATATATATATATATATATATATATATATATATATATATGAGTTATCCTAAAGGAACAGTATGCTAAGAGTGTTTTAGAGGTGAAAAGAGTGTCGGATAGAGTGATGTTTATGAAGCTGGAAATTGATGGTGTAATGATAAATGTTGTTAGTGCATATGCTCCACAAGTTGGGTGTGCGATAGATGAGAAAGAAAAATTTTGGAGTGAGTTGGATGAAGAGACATATGTCTCCAAGGGTGAGAGAGTGGTGATTGGAGCAGATTTCTAAGGGCATGTTGGTGAAGGGAACAGAGGGGATGAGGAAGTGATGGGTAGGTATGGTGTTAAACAAAGGAATGCAGAAGGTCAGATGGTAGTGGATTTTGCAAAAAGGATGGACATGGCTGTGGTGAATACGTATTTTAACAAGAGGGAGGAGCATAGGGTGACATACAAGAGTGGAGAAAGATGCACACAGGGGGATTATATCTTATGAAGGAGGGCCAGTTTGAAGGAGATTAGAGACTGTAAAGTGGTGACCGGGGAAAGTGTAGTTAGGCAGCATAGGATGGTGGTTTGTAGGATGATGTTGGTGATAAAGAAGAGGAGGAGGAGTGTGAGGGCAGCACCAAGAATCAAATGATAGAAATTGAAAAAGGGTAATTGTGAGGTAGAGTTCAGGGATGAGTTAAGACAGGCACTGAGTGGCAGTGAAGAGTTACCAAATAGCTGGGTAACTACAGCAGAGCTAGTAAGGGAGATGGCTAGAAAGGTGCTTGGTATGACATCTGGACAGAAGAAGGATGACAAGGAGACATGATGGTGGAATGAGGACGTACAGGAGAGTATACAGAGAAAGAGGTTGGCAAAGAAGAAATGGGATTGTCAGAGAGATGGAGAAAGTAGACAGGAGTATAAGGAGATGAGGTGCATGGCAAAGAGAGAGGTGGAGAAGGCTAAGGATAAGGCATATGAAGAGTTGTATGAAAGGTTGGACACTAAGGAGGGAGAAAAGGACCTGTACCGATTGGCAAGACAGGGGGACCGAGCTAGGAAAGATGTGCAGCGGGTAAAGGTGATAAAGGATAATGAGGGAAACATACTCACAAGCAAGTAGAATGTGTTGAGGAGATGGAAAGAGTACTTTGAGAGGTTGATGAATGAAGAGAATGAGAGGGTGGAAGGTTGGATGATGTGGGGATAGTGAATCATGAAGTACAATGGATTAGCAAGGAAGAAGCAAGGATTGCTATGAAGAGGATGAAGAATGGAAAGGCTGTTGGTCCAGATGACATACCTGTGGAAGCATGGAGGTGTTTAGCTGAAATGGCAGTGGAGTTTTTAACCAGATTGTTTAATGAAATCTTGGCAAGTGAGAGGATGCCTGAGGAATGGAGGAAAAGTGTTTTGGTACTGATTTTTAAGAAAAAGGAATGATGTGCAGAGCTGTAGTAACTACAGATGGATTAAAATGATCAGTCACAGCATGAAGTTATGGGAAAGAGAAGTGGGAGCTAGGTGAAGAAGGGGCGTGATGATTAGTGATCAGCAGTATGGTTTCATGCCAGGAAAGAGCACTACAGATGTGATGTTTGCTCTGAGAGTGTTGATGGAGAAGTACAGAGAAGGTCAGAAGGAGTTGCATTGTGTTTTTGTAGATTTAGAGAAAGCATATGACATGGTGCCTAGAGAGGAGTTGTGGTATTGTATGAGGAAGTCAGGAGTGTCAGAGAATTATGTAAGAGTGGCACAGGATATGTACAAGGGTAGTGTGACAGCGGTGAGGTCTGCGGTGGGAGTGACGGATGCATTTAAGGTGGAGGTGGGGTTGCATCAAGAATCAGCTCTGAGCCCTTTCTAATTTGCAATGGTGATGGACAGGTTGACAGACGAGATAAGATAGGAGTCCCCATGGACTATGCTGTTTGCAGATGACATTGTGATCTGTAGTGAGGGTAGGGAACAGGTGGAGGAGACCCTGGAGAGATGGAGATATGCTCTAGAGAGAAGAGGAATGAAGGTCAGCAGGACTAAGACAGAATATATGTGTGTGAATGAGAGGAAGGATAGAGGAATGGTGAGGATGCAAGGAGTAGAGGTGGCCAAGGTGGATGAGTTAAAATACTTGGGATCAATACTTCAGAGTAATGGTGAGTGTGGAAGAGAGGTGAAGAAGAGAGTACAGGCAGGATGGAGTGGGTGGAGAAGAGTGTCAGGAGTGATTTTTGACAGATGAGTACCAGTAAGAGTGAAAGGGAAGGTCTACAAGAGGGTAATGAGACCAGCTATGTTATATGGGTTGGAGACAGTGGCATTGACAAAAAGGCAGGAGTTTGAGCTGGATGTGGCAGAGTTAAAGATGTTAAGATTTGCACTGGGTGTGACGAGGGTGGACAGGATTAGGAATAAGTATATTAGATGGTCAGCCCAGGTTGGAAGGTTTGGAGACAAAGCCAGAGAGGCAAGATTACATTGGTTTGGACAGATCAGTTATCAGAGATAAAATATTGATTATTGCAGAGTGTCCAACAAAGATATAACTTTCTTCCAAGGATTATTTACCAATGGCATGGGATAGATTCGTAGTTCTTTGATTTTTATTTCCATCAATGCAGTTCTCTTCAGTAAAGTGTAGAATTCTTTCAAGGTCGAGGGTGTATTTGAATTCCACCTTCTGGTTACGCATTTCCTAGATATAGCAAGTATTGTCCATAACAAATACATATTTGTGTTATTCAGGTAGGGACCTTCATTTACATTTAGTGTTATCAATACTTTAGTTAAGGTAAAGGATTCATTAAATAAAGCTTGTAAAAAATGATTGATTCCATTCCAATATGATTTAATTTGATTACATTCATAAAAAATATGAATCCAGTCTGCTTTATTTGACTTTGCACACCTCCAGCAAAAAGCATTTTTAGTAGTACTGATATTTTTTAATTCTATCTGGTGTTAAAAATGCTCTATGTAAGTATTTCCAGTTAAATATTGTCCAGTACTGTGTGTTAGAGGTGTAATTAACTGATAGTAAGATGTTAGTTTTAATTTCTTCTGTTAACTGCAATGACTGCTCTTTTGTTAAGAACTGCCAGTATGATGGTTTGGGAATTGTTTTATATGTTATTAACTCTTTATATAGATTTGAAATGGAATTTTTCTTTTCACAACTATTATATATAAATTCATACAGAAAATTTATTAGAGTTGGAATATCTTTAAATGAGGAATTATTAATTAATCTGCATAAATCTTGAGTGTACATTACAATGCTTTGTAAGGTTAACCAGTCCTATGATGGAAAATTGTAAGCAGTTTTTATCATATGTATATCTAAAACATTTAATTTATTTACACATTGAAACCAGCATAAGAATCCATTTTGTTCCCAGGAGGTTATTGTTTCCCTATATATTTTGTGAGGAAAGTTCTTAGTGATGGTAAATGGAGTTAAAATGTCAAACCAAAGTTTTAGATCTATGTTTGCATTGATAAGATTCCTAAAGGAATTGATGTAATGATAAATCAGCATTGTTTTAGAAGGTTTTGTTATATTATATTGTATACTTATGCATCTTATGTACCAGGGTTTGTTTGATTTGTCTACTATTAAACATTTTTTTAACAGATTAAATTAATTTGTTAATATAGCTGTTGTTAATTCTTTCCAGTTGGCAAAATAATTTGGGTTTATCCAGTCTATTGTAGTTTTACGCACAGATGCTTTTATATATGTTTCTATTTCTGGGAAGTTCAATCCTCCTTGTTTCCACGGTCTAATGTGATGAGTTAGAGCTATTGTATTCTTTTTGGAATACCATAAAAAATTATTAAGCATGAGTTTATTTCTTTAAGAATGCATCTTTCAGGAATTAACTGTATTGCTAATGCTACATATAGTATTTTTGGCAATAAGACCATTTTTATTAATTGCAATCTGTCTTCAAAAGTTAATATAATTTTGTTCCACTTTTCTATATATATTTTTATTGTTTCAATAATGTTTTTATAATTTATTAATATTGTTTTGTTTATATTTTTGCATAACACTATTCCTAAATAATTTAGCGTAAGTTCTTGTTTTCCTATGGTGGATTTATCTGTAACTTATAGGTCTTTTTTCTTATTTAAAAATAGAAATTTTGATTTTGATCTATTAAAGTGTAGACCTGAAATCTTATAAAATTTCTAAATGACTTCTTCTAGCTCTCCTAATGACTCTCTGGAATTTGATAGGGTTAATAAAATATCATCAACAAAAAGCATTATTTTAGATATGTACTGGTCATAGACTTCTATTCCTTTTATTCTTGGATTATTGCATATTATTTCTGCAAGTATTTCTATAGCCAAAGCAAATAAAATAGGAGAAAGGGGGCATCCTTGTTTAGTACCTTTCGTTATATGGATAGATTCTGAGGTGAAAGGACTTAATTTAATGTTGGCTAAGTTATTAATATATATGCTTTTTAGTAATAAGATGAAGGGAGGAGGAAATTTAAATAATGCTAAAGTTTTAAATAGCTATTCCCAGTTGAGGGAATCAAAGGCTTTTTCTATGTCGAATCCGTTTACAAGAGTTTCTCTATCTTCTTTATTCACATAATCTATAAGAGTAAGTATCCTTTTAATATTATCATGTGTGTGCCTGTTATATAAAAATCCAATTTGATCATTATTAATTGTCTTTGAAAGTGGGATTTTCATTCTGTTAGCTAGGATTGACATGAATATTTTGTAATCATTATTCAGTAATGATATAGGTCTGTATGAGGTGTAAAGGTCTGACAGTTTATTATCTTTTAGAATTGGTGTTATGACAGAATATTTCCATGAGGGTGGTATTTTTGCTTCTGACTGGACTTCTAGCAAAGTTTTATGAAACGGAGATTACTGTTGAAGGGAAAAGTTTGTAAATTTCCGTAATTATACCATCTATCCCTGGAGCTTTGTTAGATTTACTTCCTTTTATCTTGTCAACAATTTCTTTGTAGGATATAGGTTTTTGTAGGTCTAGTTTTAAGTTTTCGGGATTTATTTTATATTGATAAGGTTTGTATCTAAGTTTATTTGGTTGGTATCTAAATCTTCTTTTTTGAAGTGTTCCATATAATAGAAACTAAATGCTTCAATGATGTCTCCTATATCTGATACTTTTTTCCCTTTCTTTTCATGATATATACTGCTAATGTTATTTGCTTTAGATTCTATTTTAATTCTTGTCGATAAGTTATATAGATATTTGAGGGAGGTGGCTAATGAGTTTATTTTTAATTTTTCCAAGGCTAGATAAGTTTTGTGTGTTAGAATGTCATTATATATTTTTTTATTTAATTCCTCTATTTCTTTTTTGACTTCTGGACAACTCTGATTTTTTTTTTTTTTTTAGATTTTGCTGTCAAGAGTCTGGTTTGCAAGTCTGATGATTCAGATTCCCACTCTCTAACTTTATTTTTGTACCAGCTAAGGGTCTTACCAAATAAATACACTTTTAATGAGTCCCAAACCTTGACTCTACTGATTTCTGCTGTATTATTAATTTCAAGAAATAATTGTAGTTCTGACAACATCCAGGGTCTGAATTCTTTAATTTTCATGATATATGATGGAATTCTAGTTGAGAGGATTAAAGGTTTAAACTCTGTTTGGAGCTTCATTATCAGAGAGGCATGATCTGAGAAGGGGCATGGAACTATTGAGAAGTTGAGGATTTTTGTTTGTAAATCTTGAACTACGAATAATTTGTCTTTTCTGGTTTGTGTTCCAAATCTATGGTCTTTATGGAAAAATAATAAGGATTTATCATATTTTACTTTAAAATGTCTATTAAATTAAATTAATCAATCCACTTTTTTTAAGGATTTTGAAATAGTTGCTATGCGAAAAGACTTCTTGGTGGTTTCAAAAGCTTCTAAGGAACAATTAAAGTCTTCTCCCAGTATAAGATTTCCTTTATAATTGTTGGAAATAAAATCTAGTTTTTTTTTTTAACTGTTCCGGCTCCATTTCCTGGGAAACAATATAGATTAGCTAAGGTCCATATTCTGTTATTAAATTTAATTATAACAAATGCTAGTAGACCTTCTTTGTCTTCATATTTATAAATAACTTTTGGAGTGATTATGTTTTTCTTTCAGAGAATTGATACTCCTTTTGTCTTTGTTCTATAGGAGGATTGAGCTAAGACTGTATAGTCCTTAGGGTTCCAAATAAAGTTATCATTAGTCTTAAAATGCATTTCCTGGAGAAATACTGCTTGTGCCTTATTTAGATTTAAATATTTTAGTAAGTTTGATCTTTTATTTGCATTATTTAAGCCATTAGTATTTAATAATAAGAATGTTAAATCCATTTCAAGTTATTGTTGGAAGAAACTTTTTGCTTCTTTTTTTTTATTTTGATTATAGTAGTTATACCATATTCTCTGATAACATTGGATGTTATTTTTATGTGTGTAAACTTGGGAGTGCAATTTAATGTTCTTTCTTCTTTAAATATAAGTAGGGTAAGATTCTGGTCAGGCTTTAAAAAGTACTTCTATAAAACATTAATTCTAAAGTATCAAATACAAGTAAATATGAATTTTCCATTAAACATGGAATGAAAGTCATTCCTAATCCAATAGATATAGATAGATCTATTGGATTATCACTCATACCTTTAACCAACAATATCAACTGAGCTCCATATGTTAAATTACTATATGGAGAGTTTTCTTAAAAGAGATATGAAATTCTATGTTATTCTATTATTGTTCTATAGTATTTTATATATCAGGATGGAATGTTAGTAGCGTAAACAATTATTATGTTGATTTAGAAAATATCCAATATTTAGTTACCCTTAAGAGATCCCAAATATGTCAGATATGTCATTTTGGATAAATTAAATGCAACAGAGGAGCATGCACTAAATAAACCAACAACAAATAGATTATTACTAAAATAATTTGACTAAAAGGACTCTACAGGTGACAATGAGTGATTACCAATGAAATATGAATTTACTGTAGGTGTACTGTCTTCCTTTACTTTCCCACTCTTCAGCTCACCAACTTCAACTTACACTTATGAAAAGACATGGGTCATCAGTAGTATCCTGACTCTGACTAGAGGCGCCCTACATTCTAGTGTGCAGTGCTTTTACATATTTATAGATTTACAAAGCAGAGTCTAAGAATGAACTATGATCAGCCTGACAATTCCCATCCTGCATGGGGCACCTCTTGCTTCCAGAATGGGTAATCACATCAGGTCTAGAATGAATGTGAAGGTACCTATATGGTAATTAAGACTTACCTTAGGTAAGTATTAATCAAACAGTATTTAGAGCATCTTAGAGAGTTCTCAGGGCAGTTAGAATTCTCTTAAGCCTCTCCTCCCTTGACCAAAAACAAAGATTTCCCTTCCCTTTCTTTCCCTTGTTTTAAATCAGTACTAATAAAAGAAATTCAGCAAACATAGGTAAACTGAAATAACATTCAGTAGTCTGTCTTGTACATGACTTGCAATCTATTAAACAAGTCAGTGACTAACATCACTTTAGTAAAACATTATAAAGACAAATTAGAAATAATTTCCTAGCTCTTTAAATTTTCTGATAAAGCAAAAAGTTAACAATAAACTATTTTAACTAAAAGTATAACACATTTCAATTTTTCCTTGCATGTATACATTTCTACTTGTATTGTAGTGTCAATAGCTGTCTTTGAAATGTGTACAATACTTCACTTCTTCAAATCATTCCTTTTTCAATTCAGGTTTTGTTTTGTCGAAATGGCAACAATATTTCAAGGGCACAATTAATATTTAGACTGATGTTTCAAATAAATATCTTGTCAGTTGCCAATTGAGTTAGTTTAGAATGTATGGTTAGTGCAAATATAGCATGCTGCAAAAATATGTATTTTTTCGTGTGCTCTAGAGGCTGTCATATGCAAGTGACATATATAATGTAGCATATATAGAGCAAATAGCTTGTGGATTCATGTTGTTAAAGTAAATTATGCTTATTAATCAGGCAGTTTCAGTTAAATTCACAAGTAATTTGTGAACATTTCAGTTGAGTTTCCAGGAATGTGTAGTCCAATGTGAATAACTGAGTCCACTTTTCCTCATAAACGTATGTCACAATTCATTAAACTAAGCAGAGTCTAACATCTGTCTAATAATCATTATAAAGACAAAGAATAGTAATTCCCTAGCTCTTCAAACTTTCTGATATCGCAAATTGTTGACAGTAAGCCATTTTAACTGGAAGACTAAAACCTTTCAATGCTTCCTTGTGAATATACATTTTTACTTTTACTGTAGTGTCAAGAACTGTCTGAAATCTATGCATTACTTCACTTCTTCCAAGTCATTCATTTTATAGTTCTCATTATATTTTGTCAAAATGTCAATAGCATGTCAAGGGCACATTTAATATTTAAACTGATATTTTAAATGAATAGCTATCAGTTGCCATATGAGTTTGTACAAAGTGTGAGGTAACTGCAAAAATAACATGTTGCAAAAAGTAATATGTATCTTTTCATGTGCTCTAGAGACTGTCAGTTTCAAGTAACATATAAAATGCAACTTTTACAGTGGTGCAGACAGCTTGTGGAATCAGCATGTTAAAATGTGTAATACTTTTTAATCAAGCAGCTACATTTCAGTGCACATGTAGTTTGGGAACATTTCAGTTGTGTTTCCAGGAATATGTAATCCTATGAGGATAAATCATAAAATATATACAAATAGTCCTATTATGTATTTATTTTACCTTGTTTAGGTTTTTTTTTTCATTTTAATAACTAAACAACATTACTTTTTCTTATTATTTGTTATCTTTGAGGCTAAATGCACTTTGCAGATTCACAGTGTCCTTCGAAACTGCAGCAATTGTTTACTGTTGCTATGGCAGCGCAAATAGAATGTGAAGAAAGCTTCACTTCTCTTAACCAACAGTACATTTTCCCTCCTTTTTTTATGTATTTGTTAATACTAAAAGGAAATAATTCAAAGGACATATGTACATGAATGGAACATTTCAGAGTTAATCATGAACATGTCTCCAATCCCAATAAGCATAACAGTGACTATCATTAATCTAATAAATATTGTAATAACAATTAATTTAAGTTCACTATTCCAATTAGTCTACCTTAAAACTAGATTATTTTAGACTATTTATCTATGTATAGATAGTGAGTTATTAAATATATACAGACTATATTAGTATAGTAAATAGCAGATAATTTAGAAAGGGAGACAAGATGCAGTTAAACTAAATGATGAGAAAAGAGAGAAGAGAGAAAGAAAAGAAAAAATTAAGAGAAAATACACATATACTATGTATGTTGATTTATAGTATAAATATTGGTACTTGCGTATTATCGTAACCAGATTTTCACAGTTGCGATATGAGCATACCTCCACAAATCCAAGTACATGAAACACTTTCAACTGTTATTCTATGTCCTTACAATGACCCAAAAACTTCACATTACTTTTAGGAATAGGGACAATTTGAGAAACCCTCTCCCTGTCTTGCGTGCATTGCAGATGCACGCTTGAGTTATAATGGCTGCTATCGTCCTGTTGGTTGGGTTCTTAAGAGTTCATACGAGTGTCTAATATCACAGTCTGGATGGTGAATTTAATACATTTTCAGATGCTGTTTCTCTCACCAGTGTATATGCACCCACTGCAGGATTTTGATTGTTGGGGGAAGCAGCTGCATGAAAACTCGAACAAAATTGTTTCCCCAAACAGCAAAGTGAAGATGAACAGGCAATTACTGATATCCTTGTCCAGAAGAAATGCCAACTATGAGTAATGATAGGGCAGACCTGATTACAATTCAAAATGTTATTCTAATTCCTTTTTAACTGCCCAAAAACTTTATATTACTTTTAGGAACAGGAACAATTTGTAATGTAAAGTTATTGGGCAGTTCTAAGGAATTAGAATAACAGTTGTCTATGTTTTTCTTCTCAGCATTCCTTCCTCCCAGTTAAACTACTCCTTTCCTCAGTAAGACAGCAGTCCTGCCAATTGAAGCGTGCATGTGTAATACACGCAAAACAGAAAGAAGACTTGCATGATTGTTTCATTTCCTGAATGTAAACCAAACTGATTTTTCATCAGTAAGGACATAAAATAGCACCTTGCGGTGTTTCCCGCACTGATTTTCATTGCAGCATGTGAATTTTGCAACCACGAAAATCTGGTTGCGATAATATGTAAGTATATAAATATTTTATGTGCTATATAACCCTCCTTCTGTGAAAGAAAAAAACCCTGTTTTACATACCTGAGGTAATGTGAAAACTCTCATGTGTCATCTATTTTCAAAAAATATAGATAAAGATTCCAGTAGTTAGTTAGTTACCTTTGTTTTAAAATTCCAAGCAGTAAAATTGGTCCTTTAAAGTAATGTTAAAACAATTCATATCATAGTAGATGCTTTGAGAGATTTGGCTGTAACAGTATCAGTCTTTTGCTTCTTCTTTTTGGCATCTGTCCAGATATTTGCTTCTTTTGTTCTCTTGAGAGAGGGTGACATCCAATCCATATCTTCTGGTAAAGTAATCACATTATTAGTTTTAATAAATGAGGAGGCTTCCTCTAAGTCAATAAAAGTCCTCATCTTGTCCGGATACAGTATTCTTATCTTAGCTGGATATGCAAGTTGTGCCTTGATGTTATTTTGTTTCAGAAACTTTATCATTGGCCACACTTTTTTCCTTAGATCCATTATTTTAGATGAATAGTCGTTATCAAATCTTATCAGGCTCTGTTTATATTTTAGAGGTGTCTTCCTCCAAGCAGATCTTAAAATCAGTTCCTTGTCCAAGTATGAAAGAAATTTGATAATTATTGACCTAGGAGGAGTTTGAGTTAGTGGCAGGTTTCCCAAGAGCTCTGTGTGCCCTGTCAATGCCAAAGGGAAGTCCTTCTTTTAAATTTAAAAAGTCAGGGATCAAGCTTGATAAAAAGGAAATAATATCCTCACCTTCTGTGTTTTCAGGTAATCCGAAAATCCTGATGTTATTTCTCCTCTCCCTATTTTCCAAGTCATCTACTTTATTAACCAACCAAGTGTTTTGTTTAAGAAGCAGTTCTTTCTTTTTCCTCTTCCTTAAGTCTGCTTTTTAAGTCATTTAGAGAAACCTCTATTCCTGTTATCCTTGTCTGGTGTTGTAGCATTTCCTTGAGGGTGTCAGCCTGTTTTTGACTGCTTGTTTTAAGATTATCCAGGTTCTCTTTAAAATCATCCATCTTCAAAGACAACTCCTGCAGGGTAGATGCCATCTGTTGTAGTTCCTTCTTTAAGGCAGCATCCTGGTGAGAATTCTTTGAGTTGCTCATTTTAACAAGTGAATATATCTCCAAGCTTTTTGACCGGAAATCATTTGTAAAACTTCACCAAAGTTTCTAATTATGCAAATTAGCCCTTTATCTATAAGATTTTATACTTTGAAGAAAAAAAAAGAATATTTTTTCCTGTCTTATTTAACTAGCTACATGAAGCTCTAAAATACTGCTGCTTTCAGTTAGCCATTCAAGCTCCACCCTGATGTGTTTGTTTGATGTTGCTGTGGATGTGAAGATCAAAAGTTAATTTGTCATCAATGATCACACCTAGCAATTTTGTACTAGAGGCAACTTCTATGATAGTGTTGTTGAGGGAGCTAACAGTAAATAGAGATTTGTTGATGGGGTTAGCTTTTGTGGGGGTAAATAATAGAAGTTTAGTTTTAATGGGGTTAAGGGTGAGGTGGTTCTGGGACATCCAGTGCTCAATAGAGGTGAATGCTTCTTGGGTAAGATGCTGTAATTCAGTGAGGGATTTGGAGGAGCAGATTATTGCTGAGTACATAAGCCGAAAGACAAAACAACAACATATATATTCCTGCTGTACTCTTTCGATTTACTCATACTTGCTTTCTTGTAAAATTTCTGCATTGCTTTTCCATATTCAAGTTTGGGTCTAATGTAAGTAAAAAAATAATGATGTCATAATTTCTGATTTTTTGGACTTTATAAATCTCCTTTTCAACCTACAGATTTATAATTATCGTGAACCAATTGGTTGATATGACTAGAAAAACTCAAAGCCTGATCTAACCATATACAGAAGTCCTTAAATGAATCAACAATTTCAATGTCTGTGTGCTGTCTTAAGCATTTACCTTTATGAATCATATTACCAATACATTTCTGCATAGGCTGGTGCCTTAGACTATGGCAGATTTGCAGTAGTGGCAGTATTGTAAATTCTGCCTCAGGACTTGTGCTTCAGTGCTTTTACAACTGTTTGTATTCCAGTTTTGCTGCTAGAATATTATGTTTTGCTTATTATTTACCTGCTTAAAGTTGCATTCCAGTGCCTTTCTACTGTTTTTACTCTGTTCTTTGTGTCTGCGTGGGCACCCACTGAGATATTAAGCTAAAGTTTCTGAAATTGTAACCTACCTGGAATCACTGGCCTGTAGCTCAGAACCATAGGACTAGAACTCTGATGCTGACTATATTTGATTGGGTCCCTCTCTAGCTAGTCTGCTTCTTGCAGCTCACACTTTTCTCAGCCCTGTCATCCGTTTCATGTTGTTGTGGTTTTAAAAGGCAGTGTCTCCGACATCCACCCCTTATGGTAATCAAACTTGCAAAGTCCTTCCCTCCCTGTTTCATCATTATTGTCTGTTGTGTCAGCTATTTAAGTACTTTTCCCACTCATTGTTTTTCTTACATCAATAGTACTGAGTGCCCACCAAGCAAACCAGTATTGCTCTTGAATAAACCTCCTGTACTACAAATTGTTTCCTGCTCATTTTCTCAGGCTTGTCACCCTTGCTATACTCTGAGGTGGTCCTAAATTAATCCTACTCCATCCTTGCACATAAGAGAATTAATTTCATTGTTTTATACTTCATTTAAATGTTTTAGAGTACTATTGCTTTATTTTTGCTTTATTTGTTGAATTTAGCATTTAAATCATTCTAAAGATCCCTAATACTTGAAATCATCTTGTCTAAGTTAAGTTGTTTAAGTTGTTTTATAGTAGCATTACACTCCCAAGCAAACATTTCTGAGTTTTTTTTAAATTAAGAGAACAGGAATAGTCCATTGCCCAGTGGCAGTAGGTGATGGCCTGATCTATCTAAAGTGGGAAACACATAAACAATCTGTAAGTGTAGTTGTTTTATTGGCCAGAGGTCTTAGAAACTAATTTCCTTTCTTTTAAGTGTATGTATAAAGTTGGCCAGTTTAAGTGCCACTGCCCATCATTGGACAGGTGGTTAGTAGTGCCCTATATAGATGCAGACACCTAGAAACCAAATTTTCCCATATAAACCACCTCTGAAACTGTGCCAGTAACTTGGTGAGTGTAGGACAACTACTTTGCACATTGAGTAGCATAAAACAGCTAGTTTGCATGTTGAGGAGCACTGCCCCTTGAATTTAGTATTTATTATTTAGTATTTAGCATTCAGTAGTTAGTATTATACAGCCTAGTCTAGTTTGTAGCCCCAAAAGGACCTTTAATCACCACCTGCCCTTAACCCCACATGACCATTCCCTTGTAGCTAACCCAGTAAAGGACCTGGCATCATGGATATGCACGTTCCCAATTTCTCTACAGCTAGTTTGGTGGATATGGGTATAGTGAAACAATGTAACAATTGTCTAATGTTCACTGATAACCATTTAATCCTCAAAGAAACAAATGCCATATATGGGAGATATTTACACACCATGACTGTGGAGGCAAAACTCTCTCATACGAACACTCATAATAACAAAATGGTCATCAGAAACATACACACACTACACCAACCACACTTAGTATGCACCCCCACATAGACCTACTTATGCTGATGCACTTAAATACAATCTCCTCAAAACCCAAAAACCTGTCAGATATTCCACAAGCAAAAATTATTCTCACCAAAACCAAAAACACTCAGTACAAACAACACCTAGCACTGTGCATACAACCACACCCAGTGAGCCTCAACTACCAATCCTATAAGGCAAGCCAATACACTACCCAGGACTCTGATCATAGGGGACTCCATTGTACAACACACCGATACCTCACTCACCAGACTGAAGAAGCATTAAATAAGGATAGGTTGCCTATTAAGGGACAGGATCTACCAAGTTATGCATGCACTCAAGTCATTGCACCACAGGTAACAGTATGATTAGGTCATAGTCTATGTAGGTGTAAATGACCTGTGACATACCTCTCTAGACCATATGAAGAGAGACATTATGGAGCTCTTGTACATTGCGTTACAGGCTGGTACATGCCTAGCTTTGAGCAGCATTTTACCTTCTCCAAGGATGATGTCACAATGTAAACCAATAATTGATTTTAATAACTGGCTAAGTTTTTAGTGTCATTCTATGGGATACAATATTTGTTGGGTTGAGTGGACATAGTTAGCAAGCCACATTACTTTGCCAAGGAGACTCTGCATGTTACTCCTCTAGGCTTTTGAATATTAGCTAAAATATTATACTACCTCATAAGCCTTTTAGACAATGCCAAATTGACAAAGCTTCCACCATAGAAAAACCTGTCCAAGGAAATCTAAAGATGCTCAATGCTAGAAGTCTAAACAAAAAGTTCCACTCCCACCAAGCTTTCTTAACCTTGGATAATGTGGACATCTGTGAGCTAGCAAGACATGTTTTAAAGCCACAGACCATACCCCAGCTTTGTAAGGCTTTAGTGCCTTCCACACATTTGGACCATCAACTGCACAAACAGGGGGAAAAAAGTATAGATGTCTCAATCTACACCAATAACAAACGTATCTCTACATTGATTAAACAGCATGATGCACTGGAGTTCCTCCATGACCAGATTACCATGAATAAAGTCCCTTATGATATAATAGCAAGCTATAGGTCACTCCCATGAAACCCATAGCTCATACTTAGACCTACTGGAGACACTCACCATTCAACCACATGCCACAGTCACTTTTAATTACCCCTTTATAAACTGGGAACCCTAGATGATCCCAAATTTGCAGGTGTAGAGATTCCTAGACTTAGGAAATACAAATACCCTTGACCAATCATTGCAAACTCCTACTAGAATGCAAACATATTGGACCTGATACTCACAAATATGAGAGAAGAAGCCCAGTGTCATGTCTTTACTGTTAAGGTCAGACAAAAAAGTAATCTTCTTTGAAATAAGAATCAATTCTGTAACACCAGCAAACCCTGTAGCAGTTAGAAACTACTCCAAGGCAAACTATTTTTCATTAAGTGATAACCTGTTGAAATTTCAAGACCTTCAAAATCCAGGTGACACAGCAAACTATGTGGAATTGTTCACAGAAGCTCTGTACAACCATGCCAATGACTGCATAGGGGCTATTGTAGCTACCAAAATTAGGCCCAAAACGAATGCAAAAAAAAAAAAAAAACCACCCTGGCGGAAACCAAAGTTAAACAGGTTGAAAAACAAAAGAAAAAATGTCATAGCTAAAATTAAGAAGTGTAACACACGCAAAAGAAGACAAAAACTCTCTCATCAATCTGAATAGAGAACTAAGAGGACTAGTTAAGTCCAATAAAGCAAATTTTGAGGTAATGATGGCATCTGTCACCAAGGACAACCATAAGACATTTTGCATCTATGACTAAAACCTCAAAGGCAGCACATAAGAGAGTGCTAAACTGCTGGGAAATGTAGCCACATTCATAGAACTGGGAAATATAGCAAATCTTCAGTCTGACAAATTTGGCTTGACTTTACCCCCTCTCACCCCCAGCCACCCCCTAGGAAATAGATTCTAACATAACCCTTCCAATTATCAGTAGAGAGCAGCACTTACATAGATACACTCTCTAAGACAAATAATACAGCTTTCTGCCTCCTAAATAGCCTGAAAAATGTCCTATATGGGTCATGGGAGTCACTATTCAGCCAAACCCTCTGCACAGGTTACATACCATGTGAATGGATAACTACAACAACCATTCCTCTGCACAAGGGTGAACCGTTACTGGAACTCAGGAAATGCAGACCCATTAGTCTAACTTGTCTCATATGTAAAGCCATGGATAGAATCATCAAGGAAATGATTAACAATGACATAGGAAACCCTCAGACACTGGAACCAACCCAGTTTGGTTTTGTCAAAGGCAGGTTATACCTACTAAACCTGGAGGATATTCTTTAAAAATCTGCCTGGCTAGTTTAGAATTGGTACTACTAAAAGTTGTCTACTGACATTTGCATTCTTGCTTGAAATGTGGGTGTTACACTAGATAAGGCATTATAAAATATTAAACAATGCATTCTTAAATTAATATATCTACAAAATCTTTCCAATCACTATCTGTCCAGTTATTATTATCTTTATCACAGCTCCCTGTATTTGGGAATCCCTTCCATCGGAACTCCAACCATTCTTTGCATTACAAGAATTTCATAACTCAAGTAAAACAGGTTTTACATTATGTGGCCATTAGATCAATAAAGGGCAACATAACTTGCATTTTGTACTCCTAACATCTGTCTGACATCATTCTAAATGTAGTGCACGGTTGTTTATCTAATGAATGTTTACAACTAGTCCTTTCATGTCTTTACGCATCTTCCAACCTATTAATATCCAACTTCATTCACTCCTGCCATTTTGTATCTCTGACTACCGCATCCCTCCATGTATACTATACATATTCTAATTAGTACTAAGTAGGCTTGTCATCTTTTGTGCATGCTACTTTTTTACAACAATGTAAGTTTTCTTTTATCACTATATTTGTATTTTTCTAGGTTGAACTGGGAAATTGTCCATTTAGATCAGAAATCTATTCCAATTAACAAGTAGAAAGTGTAATAAAATGCAATAAAAATGTGCATTTTTGCTTGTAGGTAAAACCAGCACTGCCAGATGAAAGCAGTATTTGTTAACCTGACCTGATTCTTACCACTGTTATACTGATTTTACTGTATAAGCAAAATAAAAATCACCATCCGCAGATGTACCTTTCATTGTAACTACTCAATGCTGATGAAACATTACAAAAAATATTGTTTAACATAATTCATATACTGTATGGGTTAAGCTTGTTCCTGTTTTTAAATTTTCTTTCCTTTATTCAGATGTGAGCTGCCCACATAGTTGTTATAATTGAACGACTCAGTTGTGGATGAAGGAGAGCTATAATTGTTATCATTGCTGCTTCATACTTCTTGGTTGCCTGGTTTGCCTTCTGGCTGATATGCCTTCTGTTCACATGTTTTGCATCGTTCTGTCCAAGCAGGATTTTTGTTGGGTGTTTTGGTTTATTCCCGCTATAAACAACTCATTGGTGTGCCTTTGATATGTCAGAGTGCATGTGTGGGTGGACCAGATATCCTTGGAAAGACCACTGCCCTACCAGGGAATGGTGATCTGCCTTATTTTATAGGTTAGTACTAAGCTAACTGCTCTTGTGAGCCATTTTAAGCCTAGCCAATTATCTCTTGTGAGACTCAAACCCTGCACCTTGTGTTTGTAAGGCAAGCACCTTAACCATTAGGCCACCCTCCCAAACCTTCCTTCTTCTTCCCAGATAGTCTTCAGCTCCCACATGATCATGATTAGGGTAAACATGTTACTCACTGTCTAGCATATTAACTTCATATTCACCTCCTTTCCTTTATGTTCAGTTCTTCTTTTAATTGTAAAGAATTGATCAAATGTTGTGTATTTTCACAACAGAATACTAGGTCCAGAAAAAAATTAATTACATTTTTATAATGAACTAACTCTTGGTAATGCTGCTCATGTACTATTCACCCTGCAAGTTTAAGTATATTTTTGCAGAAGAAGAAGAATGACATTGTCTGTGACATTATTTTCTACATTCAATGGTTTTTTGAAAAATAAACTTTAATTATTAAATTGAAATGCATTTTGCTGATACCAAGATTTTCTCATCTTCTCGAATTAATTTATCCCCCATCCCCCAAAAAAATATACAACAGCCTCCAAACTAGGGACGGAGATTATTATACAGAAACTATTTTATTAATAAGGGTTTCTCTACACAAGCTCAAGGAGAAACTGTACAAGTGTTAGCAGCTTATAAAAAAAAAAAAAAAAAAAAAAAGACAAATCATAATGTTAAAAGCTTTTTTCCATAGAAAATCATAGCCAATATGATTTCTAAATGTGCGCTGGCAGTGATTGACTTTTTGGGAGAGTTCTCCCTTCTTTGAGTTGATGCAACCATGGAGTTGATATATATAGGTTTGTGGTGTGTGGCTCCTTCTCACGGATTTGCAGCCCCCCCCCCCCCCCCCACACACACACACAAAACAAGCAAAAACATTTTTTTCCCTTTAATTTTTCAGGCCTTTGTTTTCCATTCTATTGGAATATTGACTTTCAGGAAGTTATTAAATGGACAATATGACATGAGGTATAGACAGTGTGAAGAAATAATCCACAGACAGTACAAAATCTATAGGTTTTATACATTTACAAAGTATAAGTGTTCACAAACTAAAATCTAATGGAAAACATAGCTTTAAAAACATTTCTTTCAAGTTGGTGAATTGGAGGAGAATATATTTGCACCATTAGCACATCTTAATAGCTGATCATTATTTTTTTTGCTATGTTACATAGAAAAAACATATAGTTTAATTTATACTTATTATAAAACAGATTTTTTTTTACTCAATACATCAAGAAAACAGGTTTAAAATATTTTTATATTTCCACAAAGTTATGTGTGGTGAACTGCAATGGACTGTAATGAACAATGAGAGTGTTACTGCTTTTCCAAAAAAAATGCATCAGAATGAAATACATTGTAGCAAATCTATACCAAATGAGATCATTCATTGTGTAATATTTAAAACATGTCTGTTACTCTGTACATAAAAAATGGACATTTTAGTTACATGATGCCGATGCCTTATTTAGACAACAACCTGTATGTAAGAAGCATATAATTGTGGAATCAGGAAGACATCTTCTAAAATTAAAACTAAAGTCATATAAAATCCTATTTGAAGATGTATAAATAGATGGACTTATTGTTAATAGGAAACTGCTATAGGAATTACTGTTTTGGTTGAAGAAAGCTACTCTTGGAGTTTGAGATCAAGCTTTTTTAAATGCTTCCACTATTCCAAATTTCTGACACAACATTATCCTCTAAATCTAACTCACTGGAAATAGAATCCAGTTGTGGAAAATATTCTGAGTATGTTGTACAAAACAATCTTGGTTGAGTTTTAGTTGCTGTTAGCAAGTCTGCACTGTATAGCACTGTGCTCAGTCTATGGCGGGTGAAATCCTGTGGAGGAAATTATCAGAACAAGTATAAAATTATTTTTTGTGTATGTGGCAGGGCTTCAATATAGCTTAAGAAAATAGTGCACATTTACTATATATCAGTAACACCAGCTGCCTTTTGTATAGTAATGGGTAGCAGTGGTGGGATTCAAATGCCATAATGCTGCATTATTTATATGTAAAAACAGATGGTAGTGGTATAAGCATTAAAGCTCACAACCCCCCCCCCCCCGTCATAAATTATTTGTTTCACTTTGGCCTATTTGATGCTTATTCCAGCCAGGTAGGCCAGCATGTAGAAAAGATGGAATCCATCCAGTACTGACTTCACACAGTAACTAGTATTGATGTAGTTGCCGTTTTTAAGACTGGACATTTGTTACTTCATTTCATTCCTCCTTTTGCTATTGTGACTACCCTTGTCACAGAACTGATCAGGGCTTGACCCTTTTTTTTGAAAGTAGTCTTTTACACTGTCTTTACTTGTTATCACTCATCTCAAGTAGGGGAAAATGATACAGGTAAACCAGAGACTTTATTATGTAATATTTCAGCTATATGTCTTATGAAAACAAATGTGACTTCTTAACATGTCTGTATTGTCTTTCAGTACAATAACATCAAAGTCCACTAGCTAAAAACATAACATGTATAACCCAATGTTTTTAGAGGCTCGTCAATATAGCACAAGTGGAAAGATTGACCATTATCTGAAAATACTCAACTTGTTAAAGTATTCAGGAATTTATTATCCAGAAGAGTCCAAAGTTTTTCATGGAGTAATGCTCTCACAGATAGGGTGCAGGGACATCTAGTGATGTGTCTAAGGTAGAAGTAATCTGATATAGAAAAGTGATACTGCAGGAACATCTAGTGATGTGTCTAAGGTAGAAGTAATCTGATACAGAAAAGTGATACTGCAGGAACATCTAGTGATGTGTCTAAGGTAGAAGTAATCTGATACAGAAAAGTGATACTGCAGGGACATCTAGTGATGTGTCTAAGGTAGAAGTAATCTGATATTGAAAAATGATCCGCTGTTACCAAACATGAATGTTTGGTCATCAGGTGTAAAGGCATTGTTTTTGTAGATTCTTGTGTGTGCAAGTTATCTGGCATCAGCTATACCCCTTTGCAATTACACAGGAAATACTTGAATAGAAACCAATTGGTTTCCCACTATATTCAGTTTTACAGCCTCTGTAGCTAGATTTGCAAATCAAACTGGAATAGCTTGTGGCAAAACTAGAGCTGTCTCTTACCTCCATCCTCTGGCATCCTTTGTCACTCAGTTTCCAGCGTTTGAGTTTGGAACAGGCAACATGCAGTGAAGAGGCCAGGTAGAGATGCTCACAGACTTGCACTATTGTTAGTTCACAATTCAATGAGGGGGTGAAGTTGCTTGCAAGGAGCTAATTGTTATCATTGTCCCCAAAGTGTTCTATCCCCAAAACCTTAAGAAATGAGAATGTAAACAGAGATGTGCTTCACTATTGGAACTGAGGCAAAAACTTAGAAAATGAATTTGGAAATAAACTCAGAGGAGATCTTTTAATAAGAACGTTAAAAGAGAAGGAGATCTGTACTGTTTTAGAGAGAAAGTATTGATTTTAGAATAACAGAAGTCTTAAGTGTGTGTGTGTGTGTGTGTGTGTGTGTGTGTGTGTGTGTGTGTGTGTGTGTGTGTGTGTGTGTGCAAGCAATATTAACATTTTATTAAATAATACACATAACATATTTTTTAAATGAAGCTTTGAAAGATAAACTAATAATGTGGTATAAAAATAAACTATCTGAAGTGTAGGAATTAAAACAATCTTGGGTAAAATGCAAATAACAGCAACTGTCACTGTGTGAAAATCTACATTAAACATTCCTAAAACAAATTAAAAATGTCTTATTATGAAATGTAATTTAGTGGAAAATTTCAAGGGTGGTTAGAGCTGAAAGGTAATTACACTTCTTTCTGGTTATTCTGGAGACCTTTAATTCAACTCCAAGTGAGACAAATAATTTCTTTCTCACCTAACAAAGTGAGCTGTAATTACCTTGTAGAAGTGAATACTGCATAAACAAGATTTATGTAAGCATGTATCTAAACATTATTTTGTATATATACCATTATTAGATGATACATAAGCACGGCAAAAGGGATATTAACTTTTCAATACAAAGTATATATTTTGGCAAACACAGAACTAAAAAGAAATTAAAAAGACAATTTGAAAATGCCTTTCTTATATCCTGTGGTTTCAAGAAATTTGTGCATCTAAAAACTGATTTTATGTCAGAAAAGTGTCTACACTCTCTTTACTATTCCTACAAGCTCAGGCATGGGGCATTTAAGTGGTTGTCATGTTTCACATGGAAACATTCTGAAAAACAGTCTGAAGAAGAATTCTTGCTGGTTGCACACCTGCATTTCTGCTATCTTTTGACAGGAACAGCAGGCAAGACAGGTTGATAATGTCAAGTTCATGTTATGGTTAGCTGTGAATAGGATGCATTGCTAAAGTTACACAAAGTTTTAGGACATAACAAGGAACAGCTTAACAGTCCAGTACATAATGGTTTTCTGTCTGATGTTAGCCAAAGGAATACCTTCTTTTGCTGAAAGAAAATACCCATCAGGAAAAATGCAAAACCATCATGCCATTTCTAAAGAATATTTCTTGGGGAAAATCATGCATCATGTACAGGTGACAGTCATGTGTCATGCATAAGATACTTTCCTCATTATAAGAAACACACTGTTAACCCAGTAAATAGAACCAATTACAATTAAAGCATTTAACCTATGTACACAAAATATGAAGTGCAGATGGACTACCACTAAACCTAAATATGGCACTGACTGTCTAGTATATTTATGTGTTGTAATGGTATTATGTTGTCTCATGGTTTCCTATTTCTCCTGGTTTCCTATTTCTTTCTGATGAATACATGTAAAATGTATCAATCGATGCCAGCTTAATGTTATAAAAAGGTTATTAAAATGTAATGGCTAAACAAACAACAATGAGAAAGAGAACTGATGTGCATAATTTTGTCACTTAATTTTTGTCTGTTGTACACAGTAAGGTCAATAAAACATGGCATCGGTAAAGCAAAAGTGGAATGCATAACATAATAAAATAAACCTGAGCTCTAGTCAAATTTCTCAAAACTTATGACAATCACAGACTAACAATGAAAAAAAGAAGTGTGCCAAGATACCATGCATGTAGGGTAAGCATTATCTGAGGTATTATGACACTCATTTACAGAGCAGATTGAGGCAATTACCACATCCATCTATTCACCCATTTTCTAAACTTCCTCCCTTTGTGAGGGTCACATTAGTAGCAAGATAATTAGGTCAGCCCAGAGTTCTTTTTCCCCAGCAATAGTTATCAAATCAGCCTGTAGGTATCCAGGAGTTTACATACAAGCAGTTTGGTATGATCTTTTTAGTTTATCCTTGGTCTGTCATTGGGCCTAGTCCTAATGGGCCAATGTTGGCACATCACTCATTAGAGAACACGTCGAAGCACCCCATGTAACTCTTCTTAATATCAAACTCTCCACAATAATATGAACACTGAACCAAAGAAACCCTGCAAATGAAGTTTGCCCATTCTACTTGTTTATGAGGTATCAATCTTTCAGTCATTTACTAGATGTCTGTTACTGGGGGCAGCCTTTTTGCACCTTCTGAATATAAGTAACCTTTTACATTAATATTCACTGGACAAAGCAGAACACATTTTTTTCTGAAACTCTTGTGCAGAGCAGAAGTAAGTCATACAATGCCTCCTGCAATTGTGAGGAGTTCTCTCACAGTCCCATTGTTGGCATTGTGTGTGTGTGTGTGTGTGTGTGTGTGTGTGTGTGTGTGTGTGTGTGTGTATACAAACATGCATGCTTGCATATGCGCTTGTGAGCTTAGTGGATTTAATATGCATACTTTTGTATCCTGGAGGTGTAAGGTGGGTCCTGTGTCCATTTAGTTACATACCATAAGAAACGCTATATCTCAATCAGTGTTGCCATACTGTCAGTGAGAGTGTGGAGTTAACCCTTGAACTATGAAGTGGAAATCTATCTGTTGAGTACTGTTTCACAGGGAGAATAGTATTTTTGCAAGCAAGGCCATTCTGCCAGCATTGGCTGGTTACCTCGAGTTCAAAACTGAACTGCAGAACTCTGAGGATGAAACTGTCCTTTGGACTACTTAATCACATAGAGAAAATAAGGCTTGGCATCTACTTTTTGGTTTTGGTAAATGGATGAATAAATTGCAGTCCAGGACTGAATCTTGCTGCTGCAGTGTGACTTCTGCATGTCAAACGTTACCAGACCTCACTGAAAGCACTACATTTGTAGTAATTACTGCTATTCAGAAAACATCAGCCACTGACATAGAGTTCATGAATAAACCTAGGAGTTGTAATATCAATGCTTTACCCCCCCCCCCCAATCCCCCAGGCCAACATACTCTATGATAGATTCACTGTCACATCAAAGTATGCATTTCAAATGTGCTGTGATTTCACTGGACATGATGTCCTAAGTATAGTTTATTGTGCAACCTATAGCACTGTTGTTGTTTTTCCCCATTTGAAGGAATTTCCATAGCTCATAGAAGTACTTTTGAGATTACTGTGTTACTTGACTTTCTTTTGTTAACATCTAGTGATTCCTTTCAAAATGCCATATGTAAGTGTAAGAAAATAAATAAAGATTAATTCTAAATACAGTATTGTCTAACATTCAAGGTATGTGGAATACTTCATCTATGAATGTGAATGGAAGTTTCTGTTTAATATGTTTAGAAGTCATAGCCATGCATAAAGAGTATAAAATAAAGCATCATAACATCTCAACACATCACATAATTTGATAGGCTTGATATATGTAGACAGATATAATGGCAGCCAAGAAACAAAGTGATAGCAGCTATAAATGTATTAAAAATGTAAGAAGCAAGAATTCTGAATCTGAAACTAAAATCAGCTGTTTGATAGTGGAAGCAACAAGTAAGAGGAAGAAGGCATTTTCAGATGAGTATTTTATCAGGAATGGTCATGAAATATTTACAGGTGTGAGTTCTTTAGGGGAAATGCTAATAACTCAAATTTGAACCATTTGCATCAAACCACTAAAAATTATGTGAAATACTTTACATAAAAATCAAAGATTATCTCTGCAAAAAACCTTGGACCCTGTCAATTTTTCAGCTTGGCAATTATTAAAGATACTGAGGCCCTGAGGTAAGTAGTAGGCTAGCTGTCTTTCTGGGACAGTTTCAGCCTAGACAATTCCCCTTGGTGAGAATTGAACTCTGTCCATCTTGCTTGTGAGATAAATATCTTAAAAACTATGCAACCCCCAAAACACGGTTGATGATATTGCTTATGTAGTCCTAGAGAATTAAACTTTGTGTTTCTTGTTTGTGACATAAACATCTTAAACATTGTCTTGTGGTGGAAGAAGTGTGATGGACATTGCAACCAGAAAGAACGTGTTTTAAAAACTATCATGGATGTTGAAGAACAATAAACTTACTGGTATTAAAATTAATGGTGTATGCTCTAAAACATTGAAAATGGATTTCAGAGTTTAATGCCCACATAAGTCCCTGGAGAATTAATGAAAGAAAAAAATCCTATGTTCCAAAAACATTGCAATAAAAGATGTCATACAAAAAGTCAGCATAAATGGCAGTTTCATAAGACTGATGAGTTCGAACCACAGGTATTTCAAAACCATTCTTGCGAAAGTAGAAGTGGAGTATAACAATGTGATTTACTGCAGCTAAGATTTGTGGGTGAGCATGGTAGCCACAGTAACTAGATCTGAGTCACTGCACAAAGAATTAAAATCTTTCATGAGCAACAGTGCATTCATGGCAACGTCTTAGATGATGACTTTCAGCAAAATAACGTGGCATTTCTTAGTCACAGCACTAAACTTCTATTAGACTTAAATGTCAGACTGTAGGGAAAGAATCATCCAGTCAACAAACTGAGTGAACATGTTATATGCATTCAAATGATGGCAGTACTGCAGAAATATCTGATCATAAATAAATACATTGGTTTTCAACGCAATGCACTGAGATAGAGAGCTAAACAAAATACTCTCATAAATCCTTATAAAAGCATACAAAGATGCCAAAAATATCAAAATTAGAGGAAAGTATTTTGAAATGCTTATTAAGCATTGTGAAGAGTTTCACAATTCCTCGACAAGATAATGCTCTTTGGATTCCCGTTTGGAAATGATCACTATAACGCTTCTGAATCAATGTAGTCAGAGCTTGTTAAGAATTAAAGTAATGTTACCTTCATACAAGCATTCACAAAGCAAGGTCATTTGACATTATACAAACAGGTTTTGTACTTAATGCACTCACATTCCCAAAGTGTACAAAAAATACTATTGCAGCACTTTTTATTGCAAAGATGGAGGAGGATATGGGTGACATAGGGGGTACTGTGATGTAGCACAAAGTGAAACATTATGAAATGTTGCAAAATAGCTTGAATAGAAATAATGCAGTATAGATACGGATTGGACATAGGAACAAATGTAGGTAACTCACAGATGTCTAAGGCCTGAAGGGCCTGTGTATGACCAGCACAAACAGCTACTGCTTAGATTGTGTGTTACTTTAAGAAAACTTAAGGAGAAGAGAAAGTGCTGGAAATGTGGAGAGAATGGGACAGATTACCTGCATATATGGTGTAAATATATAAAGAGAGGAGGACTGTTGAGTAAGGTATTTGCAGAGTTGGATAAAGTCTACAAGAGAAAGATAAGCAAGACACTGAAATTTAATCTTTTTGGGGATGATGATACCAAAGAATGGTGATTGAGAGATGATTGTTGTGAGAAGCTCATCTCACAAACAAAAAACTGAAAAACAAATCAATGCTATCTTCAGTAACACTTTGCACTGCACCTCAACTGCTGTGCAGATATTGAGGGCAAGCATAAGAAATAATGGCAGATGTTCTCACTATTAATTACAGTGCACTAGACATGTGAGCATTTGATAGTAGTTCAGACTGCACCAGGTGCTAATTTTCTTAGATTGCATTCTGCATGCTTAGCATTTGTCTTGGGGAATTCCTTTCTGTGAATTTCAGTAATACATGCAAAGTACCTTCTACTGGATTTGCACAGTTAGAGCAAGAATACTGTGTGCAAAACTTCTCAATAAGAACACTTTGTGATCTGACGTGTTTTCTGTAACTAGTTAGTAAGGATTTTTGCACAATGTGCACAGAATTGGTTCAAACCTATGTGCACTTCCTTGATCCTTAAGTATGAGGTAATATGTTACTTTAACACTGATGTAGGTATAAGAAAGCCGATACAGTTTGAACAATATTAATGTAGCCCGTGACCATTGATAAAGCTGACATCTGCCCCTTACCAAAATGTTTGGAGAGCTCTGAATTCAAGTATTAAAATATTTATAGTACTAAGTGATGCACAGACAAAAAAGGTAATGAAACTAAGTACGGAGAGATTAAAAATACATTATTATGTTTAAAATATTAATAATACATAGCTAGATTTAAAATTACTTCTTGTGAAGGGTTTAAGTAGCTATTATAAAATGAATACATTTCATAGAATTTCCAGAGGAGGCCTCAAAGTGGCATACCTGAATCAGGGAATGTAGTTAAGTGTATATGACTAAGGTAGGCTAAATAAAATACAGTCTGTCACAGTCCTTGGTACAATTAGTAGCACTTCACCTGCTGATCTAAGTGATCTACCTGGCACATATGGCATGAGAGTTTCTTTAAAACATCATCTGCTCACAATAAAGATGCAACCAAGTGGCCCCATGATGCAAGGATGCAAAACCCATATTCATTTAGATGCATGTGTTCTGGAGGGACTACGGGAGTAGGCAGAGAATGGAAGTAAGGCGCAGATGCCAGCTTACCTATCTAGAGGGAGTGGCAGCCTATGGCTACTGCAGCAAACATCGCACAAGCTGGGCATGCTCCATGTTGCTTAAGTGGAGAGTCACTTAGATGGGATGTTGCACATGTTTATGCATCTCTTCATGTCAGAGTTTGACCTTAACTTGCAAGACAACCATACTACCCTTCATCACCGTAATGCTGCACAGTCATCCTTGCTGTCCTCACAGGCCCTGGACATCAGTGTGGTAAAGTGTAAGGAAGGTTGATATGGGTCCAGTAAATCTAGTGAATGAGAAGAGGAGATGGTGGCAGCTGATGTTATCTGTGGGGAGAAAAAAAATAAAGATGCAACTCTCACTTCTCCAACTTGGAAAGTCTCTATATTTTGGCTGTACCTTTATATTTTCTCCATGAGGGGAAACAAAACTTATCCTTGGTGTTGCTATACTGTTATCTTGACTGTGTTCAATTTTACCCAAAGAATGAAGATATAAGTAAATGGCATGTAGTGACAGGTCTAGAACCCAATCATATTGTAACACCTTTGAAAAGATATTCTGCAGTCCATGGCCATGTGCCTTCTCTAGGTCCTACAACATATTCGAGCTGTAATAACCTCTCTGATACTTGTAGTAATGAAATGCTGATCCACTGTTCCTGAGCCAGGACTAAGTACACATTGCTCTACCTGAATCAACAAGTAGATGAAGTCTCATTTCCAGCACTGTACACAGGCGTCTACAAGAAAGGTTAAGTGAAATACAACCTCATTCCCTTTTTTTAAATGTGGTCAGCACTCCACAATGCCACTCCAAAGGTACTATCCCTATCATCTATGATACTGAAAAAGCACATTGGGCCCTAACACACCAGCAACATTAAATATCTTTAACAGTTTCTGCTGCATACCTTTTCTACTCCCAATGCTTTACAACTATGGAACTGTTTAACTGCTACAGTGACATTTTCTATAGAAATTGACCCAAGTCCATTATTTGGTTGTGATGTCACCTGTGCAAAAGAAGGCATGCTTACTTGATTCAAGAGTTTGTCATAGTGCTGTTTCCATCTCCCCAAAATGTGCATTGTCATGGTTGGTGTTCACTACCCTTACTGAGAATAGCCAAGTCAATGCTACCCAACCAACCAATTTACAACTTGCTTTGACAGAATGATTTTGAGGTTATTCTGAATTCCTTCCTCATGGCTTATCCAAACTGAACCCATACCTGACCCCTTTCCTAGGGGAGCACTTGTCCTGTAAGACATGTGTCAATCAAATTTGCCCCCCCCCCCCCCTTTAACGTCTTCCTTCACAGCTGGAGTTAATCAGCAGGTCTTTGAATTATTATCATGGTAAGCACTGACCATCAAACTGCTGCAATGTCTTACCACTGTTTCATCTACTGAAGTCTTGAAGAGTGCTCATGCAGACTCCATGTTTCTGACCATCACTGGTATAAGGATACAGCATTTCTAGATTATATTGAAATCATCCTGCACAGAATAATCTTTTGTGCATTGGCAGGATACTCTGCCCTGGATTTTGACTGAAACTACAGAGGAGTGGCAGACTTACAGGTTAAAGACTAGTTAAGAATCCAAAGAACATGGAAAAGTCTACAAGTGAACCTGAAGTAGCTGGAAAATCATCTAAACAAAGATTGTTTGCATCCCACGGGGAATATAGCAAGATGTATAAAAATTAATGCAATAAAATTAATGGTTCAGATTGGTAAGCACCAAGAAATATTATAACCATGCACGTGCAAGAAAATACAATCCGTGAAAAATATGCTTAACAGATGCAGAACGTTTTCAGAAGTTTTTTTTTTTTTTTAATGAAGCTACTGTCCAGCAAGAGCTCTCCTAAAAAGAAGACTGCATGCCCTATTAAATTATTTTTGTCAAGCGGGATGAGAAAGTAAGGAAATGAAATATAGTACAAATGTTCATAACATTTGCCAAAAAGAGAAGATTAACAGTTAGAAGAGACAAACTTTTTCCAATACATTGATTGAATGTCAGACAACTTTTCAAAATGTAGGAAACTAAACATATAATAAAACACCAATAACAATGACAGAAATATATGTAAGAATAGGATGAAAACTGAAATGGAGAAAGCTAACTGCTAGAAGTGTATGAGACCCCTCAATAAAAATGTGCTAGATAGAACAAAATATGTGTTTTTCTCTGAAGCATTCACTTACTTTTTAACAAAAGTTTTAGAACAGTATTCTTCATTGACAAGACCTTAACTTTGTCAGAGAGATGTGCATTTGTCCTGAATACAGAGGCTAAATTCTAAACTGCAACCCTGCACTGTGAGCATACATACCCTTTTTCCATTCCATATAGAGATATTCTGAGCAACATGCCTGGACAAGATTTAACAATAATCTCAACAAAAGCAGAACTTCATTGATGTAAAACATTAGATTGATCTCCTACAGACTGGAAAAAATACAACATACACAGTCACCATAGCATGGCAGGGGAGGAGGCCATAATAACATAACACTTATTGTTGAAAGCAGAGCATGCCAAAAGTCCTTAAGGAAATATTGTAACCTGCGGATCTAAATTGCAGATTACCTAGTATTCTGTGACACCATTCTTTGTAAACATGGCACTTACATAAATGGCCTCTATGTTTTAATTCTGTGACAGCATCATGTCTGCCTTGTACTAACATTAAGGCCAGCTGAGCTGGAATCTTCATCATCATCATCATCGTCATCATCAATCTGAGATGATTTAAAAAGAATTACAGGTACCTGTAACACAGATATCATTCTTAAATGAATACACTAGGACTGTCCTTCTATTTGAATATGCAAACAATGACATCCTGACAAGAACAGAAAAACATATCTGTTTAACAAAACGTCCCTATTACCTCATATGGCACCTATATAGAAAGGTGTTGGCATCAATTCACTGGCCAAAGTTATGGCACTGCAGGCAGGGGATGTAGTGTCTATAATTCTGGAGAAAGATATTCAAAAAAACAGATTGATTTGTACTGGTAATATACACTTCTCTCCAATATGAAATATTGAATAGGAAATGTTGGGTTCCAGACCTCTTCAAATTCCAAAACAACAAAAAAAAAGTCAAATACTTAAAGTTCAGAGCTGAAATTTTCCTTGGCTAAATCCCTGATGTTTCAACAATAAAATGGATGTTGAGGTTTTCCTCGTATGATAGGTGTTGATATCTCTGCCATAAGTTAAACAAAATTAAAACTATAAATCAAACACTGCATGATATATTTCCTGTTATTGCTATAGATCTGATGGGTTACATGCCATGTGTCTCCGTATTTATAAAACAATAACTGAAACCCAGAAGCTAAGAAAAAGTACAGATCTAGAAACTGCTTATAGATAGTGATAAGTATTAGTGGGAATAAATTTAATATTGTAGGTCATTGGTGTACAATGTATATGGCCCTACACAGTAAGAATATTTCCTACATGAACTCTAAAATGAAATATCATTGAAAATGCAATTGCTATTTTGGTTTTTAGTTATACAAACATTGACTGGGAAAATTGCTCTGCATTAAAAAAAATACTGTGAAACATTTGCCATCTTTGCTGACAAAAAAAAAGAGATCATACTGGTAAACCTTGGATCTTTCTTCAACTCACCCTGGTTATATCCTCTGTTAACATAGATCATGTTAGCATTGTTTTAACTTAAAGAGTGAAATCAAAGTCAATCGTAAATTATCCTTCTTAGACTTTAGCAGTGGAAAATATGCAAAAATACCTATGAACACTTAAGTTACTGTCCACAGTGATACAAATAAGTCTGAGCTTATTATTGAGTTATATGATATTATTAACATCTGCATTTGTGAATCATAAATATACATCAAAAAGGGAGAAAAAAGTAATGGAGTTGGAATCAAGCTGTTTGCATTTTATACACTGGATAATGACAAGTACTACATAGCTTACACAATTTGCTCTTTTTGGAAAAATCTCTAGAATATAATAAAGTGCAGAAACTTTTGCTGATACTCATGGGCATTGTGCACAATTATGTAGGATTTTATGTGGTAAAAACTAAATACTACCACACTACACAAACCATAAATCCTAAGCAAAACTATAATTTCTAGTTCTGCACCATCAGATATCTCAGGTTTTCCAGGAGCCCAATACAATTTTATGTAAGGCCAGCAGTCCTCAGCCATGATTTATAACAGTGGAAAATATTACCTGAGGATGTCTGCTATAGCCCCAAGCTACATTTTATTATTTATTTATTTGACATTTTTTTTTTTTTACCAGGGAAGTCCGACTGGATGGGAATGTGCCCATTTTCAGCAGATGCAAGGGGAGAAAAGTTCCACAATCATAATCTTTCAAAAATCAAGTATAGATATTTTAAATCACAAAGTATCATATTACACTACAAAACAGCAAGTACGGATATTTTAAATTCTAAAGCAACATGTTACATTACAAAACATGAGAGTGAAAAAATATAATGAGAAAAACATAGAACATATGTCCCATAGTACAGTGCACTGAAAAACAATAACATGAGATGGAGAAAATATGTGAGGAAAATGTCAGTATAGTCATATCATTTAATACATAGATTAGTATGTAATAAATGAGACCTGAGACAATTCTAATACGATATTTAAAGAGACATTAGAGATTACATGATTAGAGAGAGTGAGGGGAATGATTGATGTCTTAGTATGAGAGATGGTATTCATGTTGTGGTTAGAGAAGGAAGAAGGGTAGAGAGAAGGAGGTTATAAGAAATGTGCAAGGTAGGAGATATGGATTCATCTGCAGATTGCCATCCCCTCAGAGTAAAGTTGTCGTCCTAATCTTGGTATAATAAAGTAGGGGATATGGATTCATCTGCAGATTGCCATCCCCTCAGAGTAAAGTTGTCGTCCTGATCTTGGTATAATAAGGTAGGGGATATGAATTCATCTGCAGATTGCCATCCCCTCAGAGTAAAGTTGTCGTCCTGATCTTGGTATAATAAGGTAGGGGATATGGATTCATCTGCAGATTGCCATCCCCTCAGAGTAAAGTTGTCGTCCTGATCTTGGTATAATAAGGTAGGGGATATGGATTCATCTGCAGATTGCCATCCCTCAGAGTAAAGTTGTCGTCCTGATCTTGGTATAATAAGGTAGGGGATATGGATTCATCTGCAGATTGCCATCCCCTCAGAGTAAAGTTGTCGTCCTGATCTTGGTATAATAAGGTAGGGGATATGGATTCATCTGCAGATTGCCATCCCCTCAGAGTAAAGTTGTCGTCCTGATCTTGGTATAATAAGGTAGGGGATATGGATTCATCTGCAGATTGCCATCCCTCAGAGTAAAGTTGTCGTCCTGATCTTGGTATAATAAGGTAGGGGATATGGATTCATCTGCAGATTGCCATCCCCTCAGAGTAAAGTTGTCGTCCTGATCTTGGTATAATAAGGTAGGGGATATGGATTCATCTGCAGATAGCCATCCCCTCAGAGTAAAGTTGTCGTCCTGATCTTGGTATAATAAGGTAGGGGATATGGATTCATCTGCAGATTGCCATCGCCTCAGAGTAAAGTTGTCGTCCTGATCTTGGTATAATAAGGTAGGGGATATGGATTCATCTGCAGATTGCCATCCCCTCAGAGTAAAGTTGTCGTCCTGATCTTGGTATAATAAGGTAGGGGATATGGATTCATCTGCAGATTGCCATCCCCTCAGAGTAAAGTTGTCGTCCTGATCTTGGTATAATAAGGTAGGGGATATGGATTCATCTGCAGATTGCCATCCCCTCAGAGTAAAGTTGTCGTCCTGATCTTGGTATAATAAGGTAGGGGATATGGATTCATCTGCAGATTGCCATCCCCTCAGAGTAAAGTTGTCGTCCTGATCTTGGTATAATAAGGTAGGGGATATGGATTCATCTGCAGATTGCCATCCCCTCAGAGTAAAGTTGTCGTCCTGATCTTGGTATAATAAGGTAGGGGATATGGATTCATCTGCAGATTGCCATCCCCTCAGAGTAAAGTTGTCGTCCTGATCTTGGTATAATAAGGTAGGGATATGGATTCATCTGCAGATTGCCATCCCTCAGTGTAAAGTTGTGGTCCTGATCTTGGTATAATAAGGTAGGGGATATGGATTCATCTGCAGATTGCCATCCCCTCAGTGTAAAGTTGTGGTCCTGATCTTGGTATAACAAGGTAGGGGATATGGATTCATCTGCAGATTGCCATCCCCTCAGAGTAAAGTTGTGGTCCTGATCTTGGTATAATAAGGTAGGGGATATGGATTCATCTGCAGATTGCCATCCCCTCAGAGTAAAGTTGTGGTCCTGATCTTGGTATAATAAGGTAGGGGATATGGATTCATCTGCAGATTGCCATGCCCTCAGAGTAAAGTTGTCGTCCTGATCTTGGTATAATAAGGTAGGGGATATGGATTCATCTGCAGATTGCCATCCCCTCAGAGTAAAGTTGTCGTCCTGATCTTGGTATAATAAGGTAGGGGATATGGATTCATCTGCAGATTGCCATCCCCTCAGAGTAAAGTTGTCGTCCTGATCTTGGTATAATAAGGTAGGGGATATGGATTCATCTGCAGATTGCCATCCCCTCAGAGTAAAGTTGTCGTCCTGATCTTGGTATAATAAGGTAGGGGATATGGATTCATCTGCAGATTGCCATCCCCTCAGAGTAAAGTTGTCGTCCTGATCTTGGTATAATAAGGTAGGAGATATGGATTCATCTGCAGATTGCCATCCCCTCAGAGTAAAGTTGTCGTCCTGATCTTGGTATAATAAGGTAGGGGATATGGATTCATCTGCAGATTGCCATCCCCTCAGAGTAAAGTTGTCGTCCTGATCTTGGTATAATAAGGTAGGGGATATGGATTCATCTGCAGATTGCCATCCCCTCAGAGTAAAGTTGTCGTCCTGATCTTGGTATAATAAGGTAGGGGATATGGATTCATCTGCAGATTGCCATCCCCTCAGAGTAAAGTTGTCATCCTGATCTTGGTATAATAAGGTAGGGGATATGGATTCATCTGCAGATTGCCATCCCTCAGAGTAAAGTTGTCGTCCTGATCTTGGTATAATAAGGTAGGGGATATGGATTCATCTGCAGATTGCCATCCCTCAGAGTAAAGTTGTCATCCTGATCTTGGTATAATAAGGTAGGGATATGGATTCATCTGCAGATTGCCATCCCCTCAGAGTAAAGTTGTCGTCCTGATCTTGGTATAATAAGGTAGGGGATATGGATTCATCTGCAGATTGCCATCCCCTCAGAGTAAAGTTGTCATCCTGATCTTGCTATAATAAGGTAGGGATATGGATTCATCTGCAGATTGCCATCCCCTCAGAGTAAAGTTGTCGTCCTGATCTTGGTATAATAAGGTAGGGGATATGGATTCATCTGCAGATTGCCATCCCTCAGAGTAAAGTTGTCGTCCTGATCTTGGTATAATAAGGTAGGGGATATGGATTCATCTGCAGATTGCCATCCCCTCAGAGTAAAGTTGTCGTCCTGATCTTGGTATAATAAGGTAGGGGATATGGATTCATCTGCAGATTGCCATCCCCTCAGAGTAAAGTTGTCGTCCTGATCTTGGTATAATAAGGTAGGGGATATGGATTCATCTGCAGATTGCCATCCCCTCAGAGTAAAGTTGTCGTCCTGATCTTGGTATAATAAGGTAGGGGATATGGATTCATCTGCAGATTGCCATCCCTCAGAGTAAAGTTGTCGTCCTGATATTGGTATAATAAGGTAGGGGATATGGATTCATCTGCAGATTGCCATCCCCTCAGTGTAAAGTTGTGGTCCTGATCTTGGTATAATAAGGTAGGGGATATGGATTCATCTGCAGATTGCCATCCCCTCAGAGTAAAGTTGTCGTCCTGATCTTGGTATAATAAGGTAGGGGATATGGATTCATCTGCAGATTGCCATCCCTCAGAGTAAAGTTGTCGTCCTGATCTTGGTATAATAAGGTAGGGGATATGGATTCATCTGCAGATTGCCATCCCTTCAGAGTAAAGTTGTCGTCCTGATCTTGGTATAATAAGGTAGGGGATATGGATTCATCTGCAGATTGCCATCCCTCAGAGTAAAGTTGTCGTCCTGATCTTGGTATAATAAGGTAGGGGATATGGATTCATCTGCAGATTGCCATCCCCTCAGAGTAAAGTTGTCGTCCTGATCTTGGTATAATAAGGTAGGGGATATGGATTCATCTGCAGATTGCCATCCTCAGAGTAAAGTTGTCATCCTGATCTTGGTATAATAAGGTAGGGGATATGGATTCATCTGCAGATTGCCATCCCCTCAGAGTAAAGTTGTCGTCCTGATCTTGGTATAATAAGGTAGGGGATATGGATTCATCTGCAGATTGCCATCCCCTCAGAGTAAAGTTGTCGTCCTGATCTTGGTATAATAAGGTAGGGGATATGGATTCATCTGCAGATTGCCATCTCCTCAGAGTAAAGTTGTCGTCCTGATCTTGGTATAATAAGGTAGGGATATGGATTCATCTGCAGATTGCCTTCCCCTCAGAGTAAAGTTGTCGTCCTGATCTTGGTATAATAAGGTAGGGGATATGGATTCATCTGCAGATTGCCATCCCCTCAGAGTAAAGTTGTCGTCCTGATATTGTTATAATAAGGTAGGGGATATGGATTCATCTGCAGATTGCCATCCCCTCAGTGTAAAGTTGTGGTCCTGATCTTGGTATAACAAGGTAGGGGATATGGATTCATCTGCAGATTGCCATCCCCTCAGAGTAAAGTTGTCGTCCTGATCTTGGTATAATAAGGTAGGGGATATGGATTCATCTGCAGATTGCCATCCCCTCAGAGTAAAGTTGTCGTCCTGATCTTGGTATAATAAGGTAGGGGATATGGATTCATCTGCAGATTGCCATCCCTCAGAGTAAAGTTGTCGTCCTGATCTTGGTATAATAAGGTAGGGGATATGGATTCATCTGCAGATTGCCATCCCTCAGAGTAAAGTTGTCGTCCTGATCTTGGTATAATAAGGTAGGGGATATGGATTCATCTGCAGATTGCCATCCCCTCAGAGTAAAGTTGTCGTCCTGATCTTGGTATAATAAGGTAGGGGATATGGATTCATCTGCAGATTGCCATCACGTCAGAGTAAAGTTGTCGTCCTGATCTTGGTATAATAAGGTAGGGGATATGGATTCATCTGCAGATTGCCATCCCCTCAGAGTAAAGTTGTCGTCCTGATCTTGGTATAATAAGGTAGGGGATATGGATTCATCTGCAGATTGCCATGCCCTCAGAGTAAAGTTGTCGTCCTGATCTTGGTATAATAAGGTAGGGGATATGGATTCATCTGCAGATTGCCATCTCCTCAGAGTAAAGATGTCGTCCTGATCTTGGTATAATAAGGTAGGGGATATGGATTCATCTGCAGATTGCCATCCCCTCAGAGTAAAGTTGTCGTCCTGATCTTGGTATAATAAGGTAGGGGATATGGATTCATCTGCAGATTGCCATCCCCTCAGAGTAAAGTTGTCGTCCTGATCTTGGTATAATAAGGTAGGGATATGGATTCATCTGCAGATTGCCATCCCCTCAGAGTAAAGTTGTCGTCCTGATCTTGGTATAATAAGGTAGGGGATATGGATTCATCTGCAGATTGCCATCCCTCAGAGTAAAGTTGTCGTCCTGATCTTGGTATAATAAGGTAGGGGATATGGATTCATCTGCAGATTGCCATCCCTCAGAGTAAAGTTGTCGTCCTGATCTTGGTATAATAAGGTAGGGGATATGGATTCATCTGCAGATTGCCATCCCCTCAGAGTAAAGTTGTCGTCCTGATCTTGGTATAATAAGGTAGGGGATATGGATTCATCTGCAGATTGCCATCCCCTCAGAGTAAAGTTGTCGTCCTGATCTTGGTATAATAAGGTAGGGGATATGGATTCATCTGCAGATTGCCATCCCCTCAGAGTAAAGTTGTCGTCCTGATCTTGGTATAATAAGGTAGGGGATATGGATTCATCTGCAGATTGCCATCCCCTCAGAGTAAAGTTGTCGTCCTGATCTTGGTATAATAAGGTAGGGGATATGGATTCATCTGCAGATTGCCATCCCCTCAGAGTAAAGTTGTCGTCCTGATCTTGGTATAATAAGGTAGGGGATATGGATTCATCTGCAGATTGCCATCCCTCAGAGTAAAGTTGTCATCCTGATCTTGGTATAATAAGGTAGGGGATATGGATTCATCTGCAGATTGCCATCCCCTCAGAGTAAAGTTGTCATCCTGATCTTGGTATAATAAGGTAGGGGATATGGATTCATCTGCAAATTGCCATCCCCTCAGAGTAAAGTTGTCGTCCTGGTCTTGGTATAATAAGGTAGGGGATATGGATTCATCTGCAGATTGCCATCCCCTCAGAGTAAAATTGTCATCCTGATCTTGGTATAATAAGGTAGGGGATATGGATTCATCTGCAGATTGCCATGCCCTCAGAGTAAAGTTGTCGTCCTGATCTTGGTATAATAAGGTAGGGGATATGGATTCATCTGCAGATTGCCATCCCCTCAGAGTAAAGTTGTCGTCCTGATCTTGGTATAATAAGGTAGAGGATATGGATTCATCTGCAGATTGCCATCCCCTCAGAGTAAAGTTGTCGTCCTGATCTTGGTATAATAAGGTAGGGGATATGGATTCATCTGCAGATTGCCATCCCCTCAGAGTAAAGTTGTCGTCCTGATCTTGGTATAATAAGGTAGGGGATATGGATTCATCTGCAGATTGCCATCCCCTCAGAGTAAAGTTGTCGTCCTGATCTTGGTATAATAAGGTAGGGGATATGGATTCATCTGCAGATTGCCATCCCCTCAGAGTAAAGTTGTCGTCCTGATCTTGGTATAATAAGGTAGGGGATATGGATTCATCTGCAGATTGCCATCCCCTCAGAGTAAAGTTGTCATCCTGATCTTGGTATAATAAGGTAGGGGATATGGATTCATCTGCAGATTGCCATCCCCTCAGAGTAAAGTTGTCGTCCTGATCTTGGTATAATAAGGTAGGGGATATGGATTCATCTGCAGATTGCCATCCCCTCAGAGTAAAGTTGTCGTCCTGATCTTGGTATAATAAGGTAGGGGATATGGATTCATCTGCAGATTGCCATCCCCTCAGAGTAAAGTTGTCGTCCTGATCTTGGTATAATAAGGTAGGGGATATGGATTCATCTGCAGATTGCCATCCCTCAGAGTAAAGTTGTCGTCCTGATCTTGGTATAATAAGGTAGGGGATATGGATTCATCTGCAGATTGCCATCCCCTCAGAGTAAAGTTGTCGTCCTGATCTTGGTATAATAAGGTAGGGGATATGGATTCATCTGCAGATTGCCATCCCTCAGAGTAAAGTTGTCGTCCTGATCTTGGTATAATAAGGTAGGGGATATGGATTCATCTGCAGATTGCCATCCCCTCAGAGTAAAGTTGTCGTCCTGATCTTGGTATAATAAGGTAGGGGATATGGATTCATCTGCAGATTGCCATCCCCTCAGAGTAAAGTTGTCATCCTGATCTTGGTATAATAAGGTAGGGGATATGGATTCATCTGCAGATTGCCATCCCCTCAGAGTAAAGTTGTCGTCCTGATCTTGGTATAATAAGGTAGGGGATATGGATTCATCTGCAGATTGCCATCCCCTCAGAGTAAAGTTGTCGTCCTGATCTTGGTATAATAAGGTAGGGGATATGGATTCATCTGCAGATTGCCATCCCTCAGAGTAAAGTTGTCGTCCTGATCTTGGTATAATAAGGTAGGGGATATGGATTCATCTGCAGATTGCCATCCCTCAGAGTAAAGTTGTCGTCCTGATCTTGGTATAATAAGGTAGGGGATATGGATTCATCTGCAGATTGCCATCCCCTCAGAGTAAAGTTGTCGTCCTGATCTTGGTATAATAAGGTAGGGGATATGGATTCATCTGCAGATTGCCATCCCTCAGAGTAAAGTTGTTGTCCTGATCTTGGTATAATAAGGTAGGGGATATGGATTCATCTGCAGATTGCCATCCCTCAGAGTAAAGTTGTCGTCCTGATCTTGGTATAATAAGGTAGGGGATATGGATTCATCTGCAGATTGCCATCCCTCAGAGTAAAGTTGTCGTCCTGATCTTGGTATAATAAGGTAGGGGATATGGATTCATCTGCAGATTGCCATCCCCTCAGAGTAAAGTTGTCATCCTGATCTTGGTATAATAAGGTAGGGGATATGGATTCATCTGCAGATTGCCATCCCCTCAGAGTAAAGTTGTCGTCCTGATCTTGGTATAATAAGGTAGGGGATATGGATTCATCTGCAGATTGCCATCCCTCAGAGTAAAGTTGTCGTCCTGATCTTGGTATAATAAGGTAGGGGATATGGATTCATCTGCAGATTGCCATCCCCTCAGAGTAAAGTTGTCGTCCTGATCTTGGTATAATAAGGTAGGGGATATGGATTCATCTGCAGATTGCCATCCCTCAGAGTAAAGTTGTCGTCCTGATCTTGGTATAATAAGGTAGGGGATATGGATTCATCTGCAGATTGCCATCCCCTCAGAGTAAAGTTGTCGTCCTGATCTTGGTATAATAAGGTAGGGGATATGGATTCATCTGCAGATTGCCATCCCCTCAGAGTAAAGTTGTCGTCCTGATCTTGGTATAATAAGGTAGGGGATATGGATTCATCTGCAGATTGCCATCCCCTCAGAGTAAAGTTGTCGTCCTGATCTTGGTATAATAAGGTAGGGGATATGGATTCATCTGCAGATTGCCATCCCTCAGAGTAAAGTTGTCGTCCTGATCTTGGTATAATAAGGTAGGGGATATGGATTCATCTGCAGATTGCCATCCCTCAGAGTAAAGTTGTCGTCCTGATCTTGGTATAATAAGGTAGGGGATATGGATTCATCTGCAGATTGCCATCCCCTCAGAGTAAAGTTGTCGTCCTGATCTTGGTATAATAAGGTAGGGGATATGGATTCATCTGCAGATTGCCATCCCTCAGAGTAAAGTTGTCGTCCTGATCTTGGTATAATAAGGTAGGGATATGGATTCATCTGCAGATTGCCATCCCCTCAGAGTAAAGTTGTCGTCCTGATCTTGGTATAATAAGGTAGGGGATATGGATTCATCTGCAGATTGCCATCCCTCAGAGTAAAGTTGTCGTCCTGATCTTGGTATAATAAGGTAGGGGATATGGATTCATCTGCAGATTGCCATCCCTCAGAGTAAAGTTGTCGTCCTGATCTTGGTATAATAAGGTAGGGGATATGGATTCATCTGCAGATTGCCATCCCCTCAGAGTAAAGTTGTCGTCCTGATCTTGGTATAATAAGGTAGGGGATATGGATTCATCTGCAGATTGCCATCCCTCAGAGTAAAGTTGTCGTCCTGATCTTGGTATAATAAGGTAGGGGATATGGATTCATCTGCAGATTGCCATCCCCTCAGAGTAAAGTTGTCGTCCTGATCTTGGTATAATAAGGTAGGGGATATGGATTCATCTGCAGATTGCCATCCCTCAGAGTAAAGTTGTCGTCCTGATCTTGGTATAATAAGGTAGGGATATGGATTCATCTGCAGATTGCCATCCCTCAGAGTAAAGTTGTCGTCCTGATCTTGGTATAATAAGGTAGGGGATATGGATTCATCTGCAGATTGCCATCCCCTCAGAGTAAAGTTGTCGTCCTGATCTTGGTATAATAAGGTAGGGGATATGGATTCATCTGCAGATTGCCATCCCCTCAGAGTAAAGTTGTCGTCCTGATCTTGGTATAATAAGGTAGGGGATATGGATTCATCTGCAGATTGCCATCCCTCAGAGTAAAGTTGTCGTCCTGATCTTGGTATAATAAGGTAGGGGATATGGATTCATCTGCAGATTGCCATCCCCTCAGAGTAAAGTTGTCGTCCTGATCTTGGTATAATAAGGTAGGGGATATGGATTCATCTGCAGATTGCCATCCCTCAGAGTAAAGTTGTCGTCCTGATCTTGGTATAATAAGGTAGGGGATATGGATTCATCTGCAGATTGCCATCCCCTCAGAGTAAAGTTGTCGTCCTGATCTTGGTATAATAAGGTAGGGGATATGGATTCATCTGCAGATTGCCATCCCTCAGAGTAAAGTTGTCGTCCTGATCTTGGTATAATAAGGTAGGGGATATGGATTCATCTGCAGATTGCCATCCCCTCAGAGTAAAGTTGTCGTCCTGATCTTGGTATAATAAGGTAGGGATATGGATTCATCTGCAGATTGCCATCCCCTCAGAGTAAAGTTGTCGTCCTGATCTTGGTATAATAAGGTAGGGGATATGGATTCATCTGCAGATTGCCATCCCCTCAGAGTAAAGTTGTCGTCCTGATCTTGGTATAATAAGGTAGGGGATATGGATTCATCTGCAGATTGCCATCCCCTCAGAGTAAAGTTGTCGTCCTGATCTTGGTATAATAAGGTAGGAGATATGGATTCATCTGCAGATTGCCATCCCCTCAGAGTAAAGTTGTCGTCCTGATCTTGGTATAATAAGGTAGGGGATATGGATTCATCTGCAGATTGCCATCCCCTCAGAGTAAAGTTGTCGTCCTGATCTTGGTATAATAAGGTAGGGATATGGATTCATCTGCAGATTGCCATCCCCTCAGAGTAAAGTTGTCGTCCTGATCTTGTTATAATAAGGTAGGGGATATGGATTCATCTGCAAATTGCCACCCCCTCAGAGTAAAGTTGTCGTCCTGGTCTTGGTATAATAAGGTAGGGGATATGGATTCATCTGCAGATTGCCATCCCCTCAGAGTAAAGTTGTCGTCCTGATCTTGGTATAATAAGTTAGGGGATATGGATTCATCTGCAGATTGCCATCCCCTCAGAGTAAAGTTGTCGTCCTGATCTTGGTATAATAAGGTAGGGGATATGGATTCATCTGCAGATTGCCATCCCCTCAGAGTAAAGTTGTCGTCCTGATCTTGGTATAATAAGGTAGGGGATATGGATTCATCTGCAGATTGCCATCCCCTCAGAGTAAAGTTGTCGTCCTGATCTTGGTATAATAAGGTAGGGGATATGGATTCATCTGCAGATTGCCATCCCTCAGAGTAAAGTTGTTGTCCTGATCTTGGTATAATAAGGTAGGGGATATGGATTCATCTGCAGATTGCCATCCCTCAGAGTAAAGTTGTCGTCCTGATCTTGGTATAATAAGGTAGGGGATATGGATTCATCTGCAGATTGCCATCCCTCAGAGTAAAGTTGTCGTCCTGATCTTGGTATAATAAGGTAGGGGATATGGATTCATCTGCAGATTGCCATCCCTCAGAGTAAAGTTGTCGTCCTGATCTTGGTATAATAAGGTAGGGGAGATGGATCCACCTGCAGATTGCCATCTCCTCAGAGTAAAGCTGTCGCCCTGATCTTGGTATAATAAGGTAGGGGATATGGATTCATCTGCAGATTGCCATCCCCTCAGAGTAAAGTTGTCGTCCTGATCTTGGTATAATAAGGTAGGGGATATGGATTCATCTGCAGATTGCCATCCCTCAGAGTAAAGTTGTCGTCCTGATCTTGGTATAATAAGGTAGGGGATATGGATTCATCTGCAGATTGCCATCCCCTCAGAGTAAAGTTGTCATCCTGATCTTGGTATAATAAGGTAGGGGATATGGATTCATCTGCAGATTGCCATACCTCAGAGTAAAGTTGTCGTCCTGATCTTGGTATAATAAGGTAGGGGATATGGATTCATCTGCAGATTGCCATCCCCTCAGAGTAAAGTTGTCGTCCTGATCTTGGTATAATAAGGTAGGGGATATGGATTCATCTGCAGATTGCCATCCCCTCAGAGTAAAGTTGTTGTCCTGATCTTGGTATAATAAGGTAGGGGATATGGATTCATCTGCAGATTGCCATCCCCTCAGAGTAAAGTTGTCGTCCTGATCTTGGTATAATAAGGTAGGGGATATGGATTCATCTGCAGATTGCCATCCCCTCAGAGTAAAGTTGTCGTCCTGATCTTGGTATAATAAGGTAGGGGATATGGATTCATCTGCAGATTGCCATCCCCTCAGAGTAAAGTTGTCATCCTGATCTTGGTATAATAAGGTAGGGGATATGGATTCATCTGCAGATTGCCATCCCCTCAGAGTAAAGTTGTCGTCCTGATCTTGGTATAATAAGGTAGGGGATATGGATTCATCTGCAGATTGCCATCCCCTCAGAGTAAAGTTGTCGTCCTGATCTTGGTATAATAAGGTAGGGGATATGGATTCATCTGCAGATTGCCATCCCCTCAGAGTAAAGTTGTCGTCCTGATCTTGGTATAATAAGGTAGGGGATATGGATTCATCTGCAGATTGCCATCCCCTCAGAGTAAAGTTGTCGTCCTGATCTTGGTATAATACTAATGCATTGCCCAGCATACCATGCCAGAACAACAATATATGAATATCATACATGAAAACATACAGAAACATCCTAAACTCTATAATGCATAGCTGCTGTAGTTGGCAATGGAGTGCGATGCAGACAAGCTTTGGAGTGGTACCATACTTAATCTTCCAGCCATCACACTCAGGGATTCCACTACTGAGAACATTGAAATCATAAATCATTCCAGGACTGGTTAATGAACAATCCAGAATTGAACATTTGAATTAGTGATGATGCAGACTTACACGTACCAGTCCTAGTTTGCCATTTTTGAGTATTCCTTTTTTGTTGAGGTACAAGAATGCTGGAGCTGGTATTTTATATATGGTTGCAGTCTGTAAGAGGGAATGGTTAGAAGCGCAAAGAATCTGTTTTCCTTGTACTTCAGCCTGCTGGCTGCTTTCCATGTGAGATTGCATTACAGCAGAGTCTTGGAATTTGCCCTTACTGTGCTGTTGTGTAATATTATTTAGAGTTGGTACATGTGACGAGCAGGGGGAGGGAGGCTGCAGGGAGCTTATCCCTGAAAAAATATCTATCTATCTGTCTATCTATCTATCTATCTATCTATCTATCTATCTATCTATCTATCTATCTGTGTATCTATCTATCTATCTATCTATCTATCTATCTATCTATCTATCTATCTATCTATCTTTTTTCACATTTGTTCTAAAATTATCACTGCTTATATTTTTGATATAGTGATCCATTTGATGTTTGAAGAAGTAGACAGATAAATTGATAGAAGGTGCAGGGTGGGCTGGGCAACAATGATATTTATCAGTTTCCGGTTTGCTTTTTCATAATTCTGGGTCCGTCAAGTAGAAGTCTTAGAGTTACAATAGGGAGCCTTGCACTCATAGAAATATAAATGTAATAAGACTCTGCAATCATGGCTAATGATCCAGCCAAGTCTATAGGAAGCTCATGACTGGGAGTGCAACAGAGAAGGATACAATGTTTATTTTTTTTTTTTCGCTTCTCTGGTTGTTTGCCACTATGCCCTGACCCTAATGCTTCCCTGAAGCACACACATACCTCTCAACTGTCCAGAATGTTGCACAATGTCCAATTTTCTGCCTCTAAATTTTAGTCTGTTCTGAATAAAATCTGTTTGTTCTGGTATATCATTCAGGATTGTAGCCAATAATAATGCAAAATATTTGAATTTCAGACTTCACATCCATCAGAAAATGTATGCAACTATAATATCTATTATTTTATCAACTTCTGAAATTTATATGAGCTGTTTTTAAAATCTATATCTGTTTTTGGTGTTTGTGCCCCTCACCATTTTTGGTTATGTCCCAGAATTTTTGAGCTAAGAGGTGACGAGGTATAAAAAGATATACCCACTTAGTGATCTCTTACACAACTAAATAAAAATGGAGGGAATACAGACAGAGGATCAGAAGAAAAAGTCACTGCAAAGCATATGAATATACATTTTACTAATATTGATCCTTGTTTGCAGGACTGTATCTTGGTGCAGTGGGACAGTAAGATAACAAAGGTTGGATGCTCTTTTCAGTTGTTGCTAATATCATCGAGAGATCATATCCTGCCTACTGAGTACATTGGTCACAAACATCAGCATCAGCTAAAGTATCCACACACAGTGTGCATTCCTCTCCCGTGCCACTAGTGGAACTTACACTGATGCCTGTCACTTCAGGGCAGTGAATGATAATGAACTGCAGTTCTTTAGGACTAAGAAAGAACAACACAGTACATTTACAGGAATGCAAATGATTATAAATATGGTGGTCCATAGTTCAGTGATGAACTCTTCCAGTACAGATTATGAAGACAGCCTAATCTCCAAATATGAAAGCAGAAATAAGGAATTCTTTAAATCTTTTGGAATACAGAAGAGAGAAGAATTTGAAGATAGCACATTAACTGTAAAAAATGAAGTGATCACCCATACCAAGAACCAGCAAACTTGCTTCTAGAAAAAAATGTGCAGATTTTTCAGTAAGTAAAAAAAGTAAAAATGCAGATTAGAGTGTTATAGACATGTTGGATGGCATCCTTACAATCACTTTAGCGAATGCAGTTATAAACACAAACTCCAACTGGTGAGGCACCATACTTGATAACTTTATATACAAAATCAAATAAAACCTAGCCAAACCCCTAAGAACTGTGTTAATCAAAACCATAGCATTATAGCATGTTGCTTTGCTGTTATACGGCAGCAGGTGATAGTGGTACTGGTTTACAAATAAGTGTGTAGGGTCAAATTAGACCCCAAAAATTCTTGGGCCTATCAGTCTGGCAAGTACTCAAATAATATCATTGAAAGGGACTTAACAGAGATTATCTAAATTGAGACTCAGGATCTACTTTTGTTAGTTTTAGTATAGTACAATATTGTTAAGGGAGATGTTTCTGTGAATTTTGTGAAATTCCCTGAAGAAACAACAACAGCGTTTGATGCATGACTCCAGTGTATGCTAATTGTCTTTAAGACATTCCACACTATTCTACCTGAGGGAATAATTTGTCAATTAAAATGATTAAATATGAATTTATCTGAACTGCAGCAAGGCAGTTTAGTACCCAGAGAGATGTACCCATTTGAACCTCTTACTCCCCTGCAACCCTATGCTCCATGTTGCTTCTGCCCTTCCTGTATTCCTTACCTTACAAACTTGAAAAACAATACCATAAAGAAGCTAAGTATGTACAAAATGTCTATCATTTTCAATCTTGGTCATCTCTGTGTGCACTAGGTGTGTACAAAATGTCTATGGTTATCACTCTTAATCATCTTTGTGTGCATCACTGTCTTTCACTGAAATAAATACCTTCCACAGATGGAGAGGGCACCTTCTGAATCATTACTTTCTGCAGGGCAAGAAGATGCAGTGTATATCCAGCAAAAAACTACCTACTGATGAAAATTTATGAAATTGTGCTTTTAGTAAATGTTCACCATCATGTAAAATTTATCTTAGAAGAATACAAAATCACAGTACACTAAACATATATCACCAGTCCCTACATAACACTGGTTTTACATCACTGCTTCCCTAGAAGAATATGTACTTCCTGTATCTTATAGGCCTTAGACCCCATACATGGCTTTCCCTTTGCTGACTAAACACTCTGCTCTCAGGGATAAAAGTTTCACCTCATTTCAACTAGTGAGATTTCTACTGTTCATCTTTTCCCTTCTTTGACCTCTGCAATAATTAAAGTCCCATTTGGCTATCTATGGATGCCATCTCTTCTCTTTCTTCTCTTCTCAATGCTCCATTTATTTCTATCTAGTTTTCCACTAACCCAATAGATACTGCTTATTTGGCAATCTCTGATTTTTTTTGTATAATACCTTCTAGTTAGAATGGCACAAGAGTGTCTCCTAAGCAGAAGTATCTCCAGTTGTCAAAAGTTACAGTATAACATAATATAAAGATGATTTCAGAAACATGAAATATGTCTATATAGGTCACTGCTGTGGGTTCTAAGACTGTGATAGTACATTAAAGTCCCCTCTCACAAATATTTCTCACATTAGGAGTAATGAGTAGCAATCAGAAGACAGACAACTTGTTTAGGGAGTTGTCCACCTCAAATGTGATCCTTACGTAAATGCAAGGATGAGTGAATCTTTTTTTTCCTCCAAGCATGGGAATAGGCCAGCAATGAATGGGACAGAGTGATACAGAAACTTAAAGGAAAATAAAAACAAGTGAAGTTTTCCTTTCTTTCTGACGTATGTGTCTTGCCAAATATAAAATAATAAATTAGCCACTCTTTCAACCCCTACAAGGTAATACATTGTGCAGCTGCCCCATTTGCCCCACCCTTCCTATGGTTCTACAATTCATACAGAATTCAATGGATACGACACTGGTTATGCACCTGCAAAACAATCATGACTTGTTAAATATCGGTCCAGATAGTGGCCACCAGTGATGCCCTGCAAACTTCTATTCTTGGGCCATTATTTTTTGTTTATTATTTGTCAATATGAACAAATAAAATGGTCAGCTGATAACCAAATATGCTGATGACTGCAAATTGGGTGACGTTATTACTGCAAAAAAGGCACTCGATTTCTACAAGATAGTATACAAGAATATACGCCTAAAACAGTCATAATATATCTTTGATGTTAATAAAACTTGGCAAAAACGTTGTACAAAAAATTGGTCACATCATAGAAAATGTTATTATTAAAATCCTTGGGAAATGGTAGATGATTTAAATTTTTGATCAATATTTAGCAATTTAAGTTAATATTTAACAAAAGTCAGGAAACTTGTTCTGCAACACATCTAACGAAAAAGAGATGTCTGGTTACTGTTATCTCAAATTGATTTTTTGTTTTATTTTATCTATTTTTTAACTCAGTAAGCACACTGTACAGCGTGTTCCTTTTCAGGGATGACCTGAAAGCATGGTATGGTAAAGTGACTTGTTCAAAGTCAAAAAGTAAACAGATGGAGGTAGAATCATCATCCGATCCATTACTAAAAACTGTGCTGTGCATTTAAACAAGCTGCCTTAATCAACTTGAAAACATATAATGATTTCTTATGAAAAATATAATATAGTTGAGAAACTAAAAGCACTCAACAAGGATTTAGGAATTCCCATTATATTCTGATTCTTAAAGGTAACCTAGATGTGACTTATGTTTGTCATATATGGTCCTGTTTGAAAGTATATGTCTGGAACAAACTACCAAGGGATAATAAAAGATTGAGCAATGTAATACTAAAACAATTATGAATAATAAAAAGGACATTGGGCATCAACTTCAGAGATTATCAAATAAGCATCTCCATAAAATCAGAATAAATCAGCTGATACCTTAAAAGCAATCCTGCTGTATAGATATTGTACCAATTTGCAATACTTGCAGTATCAAAAACCAGTCTCTGGAACAAGTTTTTGATGAGATTTATTTGCAATAAGCAAAGCAATTTTGTTCTTGAAAAGTTGAAACAAAGATGATGGGGAGTAAAAGAAAAGAAAGCAGCAAACTGCTTAATAGTAGTTAGAATAGATGTACGTGTGTGTGTGTGTGTGTGTGTGTGTGTGTGTGTGTGTGTGTGTGCATCTAACTATATATATATATATATATATATATATATATATATATATATGTATGTTAAATCAAACTGCAAATGTGAAGATAATAGTTTATAAACAAAACAAACTTCACTATTAAAATTCCAAACTGTATACATCATAAAACTAGTTAATTAAAGTTGAAAATAATATGACAGGCTTCCATTGGCTTCTCTTACTGTTACATTATGCATTAGTTACTGCACTGTATGGTTATATTTCTACTCTCACTAGTTACTGTATGATCAGATGACTTATGTTCATATTTATACACTGTCTTCTAACTAATTCTTGTTATTCTGATGAAGTTCTATGTCCGGATCTCCTTATTCTTGGTTTATTTTCAACTTTAATTAACTAGTTTTATGACGTATACAGTTCGGAATTTTAATAGTGAAGTTTGTTTATATATATATATACATGTAGAGACACACACACACACACACACACACACACACACACACACACACACACACACTGATAATTTCTTGTTTATATAATGTTAGGCAGAATATATTATATAGGGTTGCTTTCTGACAGCCTATAGGTTATAAACTTATGGCATTAGACATTGAATGTTTTCAGGGAATGATTTTCCACATATTTGCTGAGGCCAGTATATTTTAAAAGGAATATTTGAAAAATATACTTGCTATAAAAATAACTTGATTGACATTGCCCAGACTTAAGATTTATCTTGAAAAAGTTTTGGAATACTTGAACTTAAACAGAACACAATATGGATATACAGGTGTGAGTTAAGAAAGATACATTGATGATGCACTTACCAGTTTGCTAATAGTGACATTAAAATGATATACCAGTGAACAAATTTGTATGTATTTTGAATCAGCAGTGAAAAATTATATAACTAGCTACGTATTTACTAGCTATGTAAATACATCTATAAGAATGGGATTGCTACTATAAAGCAAGGACTAACAACACGACTTATCACTTAATTGCTTAGACAAAATTGTCTAATCTGTTAGAGAAATATTAAGTGTTCTTCTATGTATATTGCTTTTTAGTTGTTGTAGACATTGTATATAGTTTATTTGTTTTTTTTCTTGTTACTATACTGTTAAGTAATTGTGTTATAAAATGAATAAAAACATTTTGAAAAAAAAGCCTGAATAGCTTGGACGTATACACTTCTGTGTAAAACTGCTCGCCATCTAGTGACATAATATAAGTACTACAGTTGTAAAATACTTCATGCAATTACTGCTGAGCATATATAAATCAAAATAGTGAAACTTAGCAGTAGTATGTCATAGCTGAGCTTTATAAAGTATGTGAACAAAGAATGCCAGGCTGAATGTGGATTGGAGGGTTGTGTACCATCTACAAACTGTGTGCATTGTTCAAATGTGGTTAAAACCAATTGTTTCAATTCTGTAAATACTGCTTGTACTTTTGAAATAAGGGGTTTGATTACTTGCACTGCTCTTGCATTATATTTATAGCTGCATGCCTTCTCTCTTTAATGTCTCCAATTCTTTTGGGTTGCTAATACCATGACAGGAATGGACCCCATTCCTAAGTCAACGTATGCTTAAAGTTCATGAAATTAGTACTGTTTCAATCTTTGATGTCATCCAGAAGTGCTCTGTACAGCACCTGCAATGTGCCCAGAACTGACTACTTCTGCAATTCATATGTCGTCACATGTATTGTTAACATGTCTAAGAACTACTACTGGAACTATCTGGGTATCCTTCTTCCACACTGCCCTCATTTCTGCCTGTAAATCCTGGTATTTTATGACTTTCTGTCTCTCAGTGCACAAGACACTGTTGTCACTGGGGACAGCAATTTCAATGATCAATGCTACTTTTGTATTCTTTTCCTGGACTACTATATATGGTTTTCTTGCATCTAATTTATGATCTGTTGATAATGGATGATCCCGTGTGATATAAACTTCATCATTTCTATAGTGCTTTGTGGCTCATGTTTCCAATGTTTTTTCAGCCATTTCAGTATTATAATGTTTACACAATCCCCAAATCAACAGTCTTGCTGCATTATTATGCCTTTCAGTATATAGTCCTTCTGCCATTAGTATATCACAACCAGCAACAACATGTGCGACTGTTTTCAAATCTGCTTTACAAAACCTGCATTTGTCTGTTTCTCCCATGTGTTTAATGGATTTTGTGAAACAAGATGTATGTAGCTCACTGTCCTGGGCCGCCAATATCAACCTTTCATCTTTTGGTTTAAATTCACCTCTCCTTAACCATTCCTGGATTATGTTGATCAAAATGAGGTTGTTTCAGGAGTTTTCTATACATGCAACTATATTTATGGGTTTTCCAGATTTTTGTCCTTCTTATCTGATCCTTCACCTTATATTCTTTCTTTTGTTTTTTGCCACATTCAGTAGCTGCCTGATATTTATGTACTTCTGGACTGATTTCCATTCCTGCTTGACACAAATATGATTCTGCTAAACTAAGCAGGGAAATCATCTTAAATGTGTTCTCCTCATGTTTTAAAACTTTCACTACATTTGGATCTTGTGAGGTCAGCAGACATGTATGCTATCCTACGATTGTGAATCTGGAGCAGCATATCTCTTTCAGAATGGGTGTATATAATCTTGGTATACAATGATTTTTATAAGTCATTTGATAAGCATGAAACATTTTTCTTGTCACACTGCCACTGTGGTAGTCTTTTAGTGGGTCAAACTTCTATGCCATGGAAATTTCATTTAGCTATACATTTAAGTGATATAAAATGCAAGGCAGAACACAATGCTTTGTATAATAACCAGCAACAACATACCACTGCTAAGTTCTCTTTCATTGCTATAGACTTAATGTTGGGTGACTTTCTGAAGTCTTTTAAGTGGATCTATATCACTTCATCAAAGATGAAATTCTTCAAACCTCCGTTCATCAAATATTATTCTGTGAATGTTCCCTTAACTGATAATTCACATTAGCGAACGTTTTGTACAGGGAATGGAGTCAGTTGTCCACCACTCCAACCGTCACACACAGAGTAGCATATCAAATCCACCAAAGTGGGGGGCTGCATCCCAACACCTCACAACTTATATTACTAACTCTGAGATGGCACTATAGTGGGGAAATGGCAAATTTCCTACTGCTGGCCAGTTAACTCCTTCACTGAAGGGAATGTTCACTGAATAATGTTCAAGGAATGGAGGTTCAAAGAATATCATCTTCGCAGAAGTAATATAGACCACTTTTAAACATGCTATTTTGAACCATTTGGAAAGAAAATGGATTGTTAATCTCAGTGTCTTGTTAAAACCGTGTTTAAATGAAAAATGTTGATATTTATGTTAAAAATCGAATATGTTTTATTAATGTATAAGCAAATATATTTATATATGCTCAGCAATAATTGCATGAATTTTTTTTTTTTTTTACAATTATAGTAATTACATTTAGTCATGAGATGGCATGCAGTTTTACACAGATGTTGAAAAGTTTAAGCTATTCAGGCTTTGACTGGGTAAAAGAAGCAATGATCATTTTTAAATGTTTTAAGTGTGATTTCCCTACAATATTGAGAAAGCCTTCTTGGTAAAACCCTGGAACTCTTGTGGGTTTATTTTGATATATTTTTTGTGTGTTTATTAAATGAGTTATTTTTTTCACCATTTGAGTATTGGAAATGGTCTAGTGATTATTGTTGGAGTGTCCTAGGCACCTGATTTTTCCATTGTGCATTTGGATGATGTATATATATATATATATATATATATATATATATATATATATAATATAAATATATATGTTGGTATAGAGCACTGGATCAAACTTCCAGTGTCCAGACACACAGTAGGTTGACACCATTCCGTTGACATAAAAAGGAGATGAATGGGTGTGAAAGATCAACAACCCCAGGTAGGAGAATAATAGAATATTTCCTTTACCTGCATATTGTAATATCTCAGAGTTAGTATATATAATTAGCGGGGGATGTGGAGAGCATGGTGGATACAGTAGGGCTTGCCACCCTGCATAAACACGTACCGTTGGTTTAGTCCACTACGATGTAATTTCCAGAGCATATGCAGAGAGTGTTGATATCTCTGTGTTCGATGTTATGACACTGGGGCACTGGGCATATGATACAGTGCCCTAGACCCATATATATATATATATATATATATATATATATATATATATATATATATATATGTATAGATGTATAGATATACATATATATATATAGATATATATACAGACATATATATGCAATAATATTAGCAATAAAAGTATATGCATATAACTAAGTTGTATAATAGTTTTATCCATAAAGTAGTGTTATATGGAAAGACAAAGAGAAAAAAAACTACATGAGTGTTTTACACATCTGAATAAATTTGAATTTATTACATGACAAGTGCAATTGTTGTATACCTTTTTGATATTGATGGGAAAAAAGCAATGAAATGTTATCTATGCCAATTTATAAAAAAAAAAGAAACAGAGTGGAAAACAGAATTGTGTCTGCCCAGCATCCATGTTGGATCTATTTAAGCATTTCTATATTACATCTCTGATGTCCTTTACTTGTTCTTAATGTTATCCAACCTTATCCTCTTACACTTACAGTCATCACCTAGCTATCCTCTTAAACTCTCTACCACTGTACTACTTATCTGTGTACTTACCCATACCTAACTTACCTTCAGTAGTCAGCATTTCATGATTGTTCTTCTGAGCTGCTCTTCTGCTTGGCACTACTATTTACTATCACCTCTAACTATCCCACTCCACTCTCTTTGTACTTACATCTTTTCCCTTGCCCTACTCCTCCCTGTCTCTAAGCTCTTATCTATTTCTCCTTTCTCCTGTTTCAATTTTCCTTCATAACCTATCAATAGCCATCTTACCTATGGTCCAGCTATAGTCCCTCCCATTGTTACCTGCTTTCACCTTACTCCCCTCCCTGCCTCATATCCTCTCATCTCCCATAAATATTAGTAGCCCCTTGTGGTGCCATCTTTAATACCTGGATTAGCCCCTGGCTGCTGTCCATTCCTGGCCTTAGCATCTTTTGATTTAATACCCTGCTCTCCAACTTGCTGATCCTACAGTAGAACAAAAGAATCTGCCTGCCTGGTGACAAAGGACTCTTCCCATACAAATATGTAGTCTCCTCATACTGCCTGCTATTCCCAGTATCCTATCACGAAAGGAAGCAAGAAAGTATGTGTTGTCATAAAACCTGGCAGTAAAGTTATATTTCTAACTAATGCTTCTGGGGTTTTAAAGCACACTTCCCAGCTAGGACAGGCAGCAGCCATACCCTTTATCTGACCCTGTAACTGCCATATCTTTCTATTTCTTTATTGTAACCTCCTTCTTACTGTTAAATATCACCTTCTTTTAGTCCTAGACTTGCAAGCTCCCATAAAGACCTCCCATTGTAATATACTTTCTGTCCACTAGGTGGCACCCTTATCCAGTCCTACTGTCTAATGCCTATCCCACTTTCTCATAGTATCTCTATATTACATCTCTGATGTCCTTTACTTGTTCTTAACGTTATCCAACCTTATCCTCTTACACTTAGAGTCATCACCTAGCTATCCTCTTAAACTCTCTACCATTGTACTACTTATCTGTGTACTTACCCATACCTAACTTACCTTCAGTAGTCAGCATTTTTATGATTGTTCTTCTGAGCTGCTCTTCTGCTTGTCTCTACTTGCTCCATTCGCCCTGCGAGCTCACTCCGCTCCGCTACCCTACCCCCCAATTCCCACCAAGCCCCAGTGCTCCTAGCCATATACTACATAGCCACACCCTCCTCCCTGTCTAACCAATCACAAGATAGCCACACCCTTCTTCCCAAGCACCAATCACTTGGAACAACTCCATAAGGTCCCTAACCTATTCCCACCCATTCTATCCAACCCCTACGTCTCCCACCAGTACCCCCACCTTTCACTAATCACTTTTATTACAATTCCTTACATCCTATTTTGCACATTAAAATTACATCATCCCAATGTCTAAACTACCTACCCCAAGACATATAAAACTGCTTCTCTTCTTAATACTTCTACCTTCTCTAACAGCAACCTACCTTCTAACCTCCTATGAATACCCAACATACCCACAATTGCACTACCCCTCTAAGAATATAGCCATACCGTCTCTTGTTCTCTCCCTAAACCACTTAAACATTACATCTACTCCCAGCTGCCTACTAGCAAAATATCATAGATTAGCCCACATTAGGTATACCTATTTAAAAACTAAGATGTCTCCAGACCTATACTGTAAACTCCCAGATCCTAGATTTGGACTACAAGTTCAGTCATTAATAGATGGAGACATTCACCCAAACCCAGGCCCAAGAAAAACTTTTACCAACCAAGCACATAGTCCTAATGCCTCTAGTAAACAAACCCCCACCAAACCTCCCAACTGACTTTTTATAGCACATCTCAATATACGTAGCTTAAATAACAAACTTACTCAACTCCATGGTCTCTTGGAAATACACACATATGACATCCTATGTTTGACAGAAACTTGGTTAAAACCTGTAACTCAAGACAATGAAGTCATCCCACCCAGATATAATATCTTAAGACATGATTGTGTAGCCAAAAAGGGAGGGGGGGTAGCTATTTTATACAAAGCAACGTTGCTAGTTACTGCTTATGACTGCAAACCACCTCAAGATATCAATGCTGAAATGCTTATTTCTAAATTTCAACTTAATACTCATAAATCCATATATATCATCTGTATCTAGCTTCCTCCTTGTAACAACACCAACACCCTAGAAAATATCCTAAGCTGGCTATCACTAAACTTCCCACAAGAAACTATAGTCCTTGGAGACCTTAATATTGACTGGAAGTGTTTTAGCAATGAACAACCTACTACCCACATTAATCTATATGTTTTTTCGCAAACTATTACCTCCCCAACCAGGATAAATAAACCCAATAATAAAGAAAGTACCTTAGATTGGATACTTATAAATAACCATCACCAAACATATGAAGTTGGGACCCTCCCTGATGATGTAAGTGACCACTCACTTACTTATATTATCAGGCATAAGATAGATATACCCTTCCCACCCACATTCAGGACAACTCGGACCAATACAAATTTTAACCCTGATCTCTTCCAAAGTGAACTTATGGCATGTGACTGGTCACCTATAAAATATCTCCCACTGAAGCAAGCTGTAAAATACTTTAATTCTAAATTCCTAGCCATTCTAGATCACCATGCACCAATCTGTTCTATCAGAATTAGGACTAAACCTGCCCCATGGCTCTCAAAAGATAGCAGGCAAAAAATCCTACTTAGAAATAAATACTGAGCTAAATGGCGATCTTCTAAAAATCCTGTAGATAAAGAAACATTTAGACAGCTGAGAAACAGCACAAAAAAGCCATACTAACAGATAAAAGAAACTTTTACTTACAACTCCAGCAAACTCACCCAAATAAACCAGAAAAGTTTTGGATAAGCATAAACAAGCTTCTTCACCCAGGTCACTCCATTACACCAATCCCACAAGGCACTGATCATGAAAATCCCAAGCAAACTGCCAATGAATCCAATACCTTTTAAACAGAGGCCATTCAAACTCTTGCCAATCAGCTAGTACCTGATAGCTTAACTTTGCTAAGCTCCAGTACTACCCCACCACCCTCATTTCACTTGCAACCAGTTTCAACATCACACATTCTCACCCTTATCCAAAAACTTAAACCAATTACCCCCTCAGCTGACCAACTACCTGCTGAATATCTGTGAATAGCAGCCAAATCTATAGCCTATCCCATTTTCATCCTGATTAACAGAGCCATAATTGAAGGCAACATCCCAACTATCTGGAAAGTCTCTCACATTATCCCCTTGTATAAAGGTGGTAACTCTAACGAATTTTCTAATTACCGTCCCATTGCCTTACTTTCTCCTTTGGCAAAAATAATGAAAAAATGCATCCACAGTCAACTACTAGACAACCTAATCCAAAATAACTTACTTTCTAAATGTCAACATGGATTCAGGCCATTCCACAGTACTACCACTGCCTTCTTATCCTTTTCTGACTGCATTAATAAAAACCGTAACAACAATATTCTTTCCTCTGCACTCTTTATCGATCTCTCAAAAGCATTCGATATGGTTAACCACCAGATACTTATCAATATCCTCAAATCCCTTTCACTAGATGCATTAGCTATAAAATGGTTCCCGTCCTAATTAGATAATAGACAGCAGGCTGTGCTATGGGACAACAATCTATCTACCCATCTCCCCCTTACCCTTGGTGTCCATCAAGGCTCCATATTAGGACCTCTTCTATTCTCTATTTTTATTAACAGCCTTCACTCAGTAATTCCTCAAGCAACCTGTATACAATATGCTGATGATTCCACATTAATATGCTCGGCCACTTCACATCTAAACTACATCATCTAACCCAAAAGGTGTTTAATACAGTAGAACAATGGTTTACACAGTGCTGTCTCCTGTTGAACCCCAAAAAAACAAAACTTTTGCTCATTACCCCTACCCAGAAATCTTCTCCAGTAGATTTCACTGTCATATCTAATAATGATACTCTCATACCTCCAGATCCAACTACCAAACTCCTTAGAATAACAATAGACAACAACCTTAATTATGACACTCACATTAACAACACAAAACAATAAATAGAAAATTGGGTTCCCTCTATAGGATCAAACCATTTCTTACCCCAGCAGCCAGAACAACTATAGCTCACACCCATCTAATCTCTACACTTCTTTATAGCTCACCTATTTATACTAATCTGTCAAAACATGACCTCAACAAACTTGAAACATCCCATAATAACATTGCCAGATTTGCCACTGGCAATCCTTTTAGAACCCACCACTGTTACAATTTAAAGTAGCTATGATGGCATGAGCTTCAAAATCAGCTAAAATTTCACCAACTTACCATTGCACACAAGTCCCTTTACCAACCTACTAATACTCCAATACTTTCTACACTCATAACCCCCTACAAAAATCTTAATACCTTATGCTCTTCAAATAAACTACTTGTTTGTATAAGTAAATCCAACAACCTGGCCAGAGACTCTCTGTTCTCTAACACTGTTGGAAAAAACTGGAATCTACTTCTCAGTGAACTTGCATCATTGTCCTCATTATCACCTTTCAAATATAAACTGAAATTATACCTTACAACACACTGGTTATGCCCCTGCACTAACCCTGACTAACTTCCCATATCTGTTACTAGCTACTGCTTCCCAGTACTTCTCTGCACTATGTCTAATTTCCTTGTTAACAAGGAGTATTTATCTTGTAGATAATACAAATGTCTGTAGTGTTTTCACTATTATGGTTTGTTAAATGTATGTGTGTTAGATTAGTGATGCACTTGTTGAATGAGTTGTAATCATGTGGCACATTATGTAACGTATCAACATTTTGTTAGAATTGTTCTTGGAGCTTTTCTCCCCGGGCCTCTACTGAAAATGGACATATATCCAGTTAGACTAGCCCGGTTAACAAATGTAAAATAAATAAATAATAAATAAATCCAAAGAGATGCTTTATAGGATTCAGAGAAAGCAATACTAGTCTGACAGAGAATAAACAGCAGATGGTTATCTTCCCTTTAAAAAAATGCACAAACAAGCACATAACATGAGGAGCTGCTAATTATACAAGCAGATTTGCTAGGAGACAAGTAAGGTCATGTTGTATAATATTTGAAACAATTTATAACTGATTTAGCTAGAAAAGCATGGAAATATAATAGTAAAATGAATGGAGAAACATTAGAACAAACAAAGCAGACAGCCAGTGAAAAATGCTATGATCATAATGCTCAACTGCCCAGATTTTTGCCTCATATTTTTGGTCTGTTTTTCATAAAATTTGTGAATTTCTGGCAAATCACTGAGGCTTAAAGTCACTAAATAATAATGTGCATTTGCTTTTGGAATTCATATCCTTCAGAAAATGCAAGCTGATGCTAAACATGTCATTCTAGCAACATTTTAAGTCTTTTAAGAGCAATATTTAAAATATGTTCCTATTTTGGGGTTTCTGCTCCCCCATTATTTTTGAGCTAGGAGACTGAGAGATATAGTTATGAAGGGAAAATAAAGTACATGCAGCTATATTATATAGCTCTCTCTCTCTCTCTCTCTATATATATATATATATATGTGTGTGTGTGTGTGTGTGTGTGTGTGTAAAATCTCTCTCTTTCTTTCAGTATATATAAATGCAACATCTATCTACCTGTCTATATGTGTGAGTAATATATATATATATATATATATATATATATATATATATATATATATATAAAATATTTAAATGTAAAATATGTATTTGAAAGAAGCGAAAGGAATATTTATAAAATAAGTCCTGCTGCCACTGCAGTGCTCTTAAATTTTTGAAAGCAACTAATACTCATTAAAATCTATTGATACAGATACTGAAAAAAAGTAGTTGGCAACAATACACTGATTATGATGAGAAGAGATGGGATCCAGATATTTACTAAGCTGGTATATGGGCAGCTGAATCAGCATATTGCTGTATCATGAATCACCAGCCATATCATACGGTATGTGATGTGCCCTGTATCTCTCTTCTCAGCTGCGATGTGCTAAAATTAATGGCACATTCTAGAACAGAAATCACCTCACAATAAAATTGCTGCAGTAAAATAATGTACCTCAAACCTCAAACATATGTAGCTGCAGTGAGCTACTCTGCAGTCCACACACTAACCTGTCTGTAGCTTGGCATAACAATGGCACATTACAGAAAATGGTAATATACAAGCACGACAGAATATATGCATACCCATGACTCATACACTACCAGCAATATGTGTTTTTGTTCTCCATTTTGGTATGATGTAAGAAGAAAGCAGGAAGGAAAGACAAGACTATACATAAATGCAGTAAAGCGATATACATGAGGCAGGTGCAGCCCTGTCAAGCAAGCACATAGTCAGCTCTGACCAGTGCGTGAGTTAGGATAAGACTGAAAATCGGCTGTTGTCAAAATTTGCATAAACAACACAATATGTACATATTAATGAATATTGCAGATAACCACACCAATAGACCTACTTGGATGCCTTTCTTTAAGCAGGTAAGCAAAACCTAAAATAATAACATCAGGGTGTGGGTGATAAAGCAAGAGGAAATGTGCAAGTGTAGCCAGTCATACAGTCATATATCACATAAGGAATAGTGTACAACTTAATGGTTAACTCAGCCACACTGTGAGCAGCACAAGTGCAGAAGGAATCACAACTGCCCACTCAGTGGTGCAAATAAAAGGATACCAGTGATACAGTATGGGGGATAACTGTCTGTGCAGTTTTACTTATTGTATGGGTGGGTTAGTTGCACAATCTGAAGTGGCACATATAGTTATCTGTAGAACAGAACTGGTGTTGAAAAAAATAGCAGTTTCTATCAACATCCCAATGTGTGGAATCAGGACCAACAGTTATGACATGTCTACATGCTTTAAACAATACTGTCTTCATCAATAGATACATACCCATACCAAGACCCAGAAAGTGAATTATATCTAGCAATGCTTAAAAAGCAGGCATATGCATTAAACCCACAGGTGCAGATGCCTTATATTTGTACAGCAGAGGTCTTGGCGCAACAGCCGTGGATAAATATGTATCTTGGTAGCATCATCTCATGTAGAGGACAGGACCAACTGGAGAAGATGTAGGCAGCATGGACTGATCAGAACCAGTGACTGCTGAATGGTATATGTGGCCTCTGGCATATCAGAATTATGTGTCCTTACAATGAGGATAGAAATATATTTCTCTCTACTGAAATGTTGGCACATGAAATGCTGAGTACAGACATGCAGAAAAAAAAGAAATTGAAAATGCAGAAGAGCAAATCCCGAACATCACTCTGCCCCATTAAATTAATTTTTTGCAAGTGTTCAAGCACCCTATTACTCTCCACCAATGTGGGGCCAAGCCCCCCACAAGCTCCAAACCTAACTCCAAAATGACCATACCTCAGAGAAAAGGAAATAATCCATTAAATGGCCACATTGGACTTAGTATGTGTTAAGTCCATTTTTTGGCCATTCAGTCTCCATGATTCAGGGCTCGCTCTAGCAGGACATATAATTTCAAATGGTTACCTGGAAAATACACACGGCTGCAAGTAACACATGATCATAGCAGTAGGTTCACTAGTGAGGATCTATAGTCACATCCTGTGTGCTGAAACATGAGCTAATTTAGTAATGTATACAGAAGTACATACATGTTTACACCCACTCATACATACAGACCACTCTCTGTAACCATGATTTGAAGACTGGCCAACCCACCTTTACAACAGCAAGCTTATGTGCATGCCAAGTATGATGTAGCAAGCTTTGAGCAGGCATAGTAGCAGCCAGAAAAAGAGACAGTGACAGTGAATCCTTGTTATCAGCTATGACTCTCTGTTCCTAACTATACTGAGTCACATATCAGGCCCAGGCTTTTATGAATGGAGACTTAGTGGCAGGACCTGCATGCCTAAAAATGGATGGTGGCAAAAGGGCATACATCAGGATATGTCAACACCTTTGCCCATTCCATGGCCTTACATTTTAAATAATGTATTTCACATCATTTGCAATGTCAGTCATGTGCTATAGTTGCAATGTCATAAGCCACAGAAAGACAGAGTTGAGCTACCATGGAAGTCTCATCCAAGAGTCTGGATTTGGTCGTCCTCATTCTTGCCAGCTCTGTTACACCTGAAGAAGAATCATGCCCTGCTGTTTTTCTTAATACTCTGTGCTAACTGCCAAAGTTCTGTATATACATTTTCCAGTGGTACAACAGTCTGATAGAGCAGATCATGGTGGACTCTGTAGTCAGTTTAATGATGTCTTGCAGATGCCTGATTTAGCTTCAAAAGACCAAGACTATGGGGAAAGGAATCCAGTCTTCAGATCTTGTTCTATGGAAGTGAAAGTGTGGGTGTATGATCTTTTGCTATATGATCTGCCTCTCTAGGGAAGTTAATGCTGCATTCCTCTCCAGTGAAGTTAGTGCTCCTGTCCTCTTTTTGGAGGTTAGTGCTGTTGTGATCTTTAGGGAGGTTAGTGCTGTTATCATCTCTATGCAGGGTAGTGCATGCTGTCCTCTCTAGGGAGGTTAGTGCTACTGCCCTCTACAGGGAGGTTAGTGCTGCAATTTTGTCTGGGGGGGGGGGGGTATTGCTGCTGTCCTCTCCAGGGAGGTTAGTGCTGCTGTTCTCCCTGGGGGGGGGGGGGGTAGTGCTGCTGTGGTCTCTTGGGAGGTTAGAGCTGTTATTAGCTGCAGTCCTCTCTAGGGAGGTCAGTGCTGCTTTCCTCTCCAGAGAGGGTAGTGCTGCTGTCCGCATCAGAACACAAACCTGAAGGATATGAAGCTTTTGCTTATACAACCAGAAATATGCTAGTTATACATACATGCATCAGACATCAGCTAAACAAATTTACTGTGAAGAACATGCTATGTAGTGCAAGGAGTGTTGATATTACACTCCCGAATTGAGAAAAAGATGAACTTATTAAGCCATCCCCAAATATGAGACCTTATCTTCATAAGTGGGCACTTAAGTGCTGTCAGTTTTGGCTCTTGTGCCAGGGACTAAGACTAGACAGCATCAGCTGGAAAAAAATAAAGAACAGCATAAGATAAAACAGCTTGTAAAAGATGTTAGCACTTCACTATGCCACCCTTGCAATCATAAAGTGTAGCAGAACAGTGTCTAACAACATTTACAGCTGTTACTTCACTTTGTTTTTTCCTGATGTCCAGGCTTCAGCAGTCCCTGATTTCACAGAACATCCCTGTTTTTGCTTCATATTTGTGCCCTGCCCCTTATAAGTTTGTATTTTCTGGTCAATCTCTGAAGATTATAATCAGTAATGCTAGACATTGTTTCATAATTCTTATTGCTCAAAAAATGCATATCAATGTGCAATTTGTCTTTCTGTTAACTTTTTAAGTGAATTACATAATATGTAAACCCTGTGCCTGATTTTTATCCTTTGTCCCCTCCAATATTTTTTTGGATTTGCCCAGAATTCCTAAACAAAGAGGTTGATGTATACTGCTGAAGGTTTGCTAGCACTAATTGCATCTCCAGCTTTCAAAGCTGATAAAACACTTAATGCTCTTACATTTTCAGTCTCTCTCTCTCTCTCTCTCTCTCTCTCTCTCTCTTTTTTTGTCATGTGTAGTACATGCAGCCTGTAAAGCTTCATGCATTACAAAGAATTATGACTAGGTCTCTAATCATAACTCTCTATTCTATATTCTCATCATGGATGCCAAGATTCACCTCTTGAGCAAAATGCTCGAGGTAAATTTCATGGTATCTGTGTTTTCAAGACATAATAAGCCAGTTATGATTCAGGACCCAGTAATAATCCACTACTATATGTATGGTCATTTATGCCTTGGCTTGACAGAATCTCTCACCTTATGCCCATATCAGACAATCATTTTAGACTGCCACTGAGATCTTCTCTATCAATAGTAGGTAAACAATGACTGTCTCTGATATCCAGTGGCACACATTCATCCACCAACAGCTGGTGAGTTACCCAGGCAACCACAACACCAACATTTCACTTATTTCAGGCTGACATGCAGTGTGTTCGTCAGTGCTTTGATAAGAACCATTATGCGAACCTTTAGCTTTAAACTCCAGCTTCTAAAATGCAGAGCATCACAGTGGTATAATACAAACCTTGACTGCTTGACTTGCCTTTTAGCAAGTCATGATTCAGTGAGCCCATTTAATACAACAACCTTTATTAACAGCTTTAATAACTCCCACTAACATTTTGCAACGGTTTAGTTGTATTACACTGGGGGTGCAGAAGGTGAAGTTCTGTGCACAGAGAATGTGTTCTAATTGCCCCATGCAAAAAAATACAGATACAATCCTGCTTGATTAAATGGGCTTGTCACGTTATGGCTCACTGCAATGTCAATTTATTAGTTGCATACCTCTTGATTGTCCCTGATTTTGACTCATATTCTCTCTCTCTCTCTCATTCACTCTTTATATTTTTTACTTGAGAACATGTATATTAATTTGTATTCTCTTATTCTGTTGGTAACACAAGCTAATAGTACAAATATTTTAAAAAGTGTCCCGGGTTATTCCTTATTATTTATGGATATGTCCCTGAGTCTGATGAGATTTGTCCCTGGTTCATTGAGTGCTATGGTTATTTGCCTCACTTGCCATGTATCACTCACCTTAGTCAGACATGCAGTACCGACAGAAGAATAAGACACACCTGTATGAAAATACATATATATATATATATATATATATATATATATATATACACAGAGAGAGATGGAGGGAGAGAGACAATCTCATGCAATTAAAAAAGTCAAAAATTCAGTTAATGGCTACATATACAGCAATGCAGCTATATATATATATATATATATATATATATATATATATATATATATATATATATATATAAGCTTGGTTTATCATCATCCCTTACATCATTCATGGAGGAACATGGATGTGCCTCTGTGGCTGCTACAAATTAAAAGAAAATGAATAAAACAGTGTTTTAGATATTATCAAGCCAACACACTTCAGCTCCTAAATAACAGAATCTATGTAGCATACACTTCAATGGTCATGCTGTTTGTGACAGTAGTGTAGCAGGACAGCATGTACCTCTGTGCACATTTCTTTTTAGGTCTTCTGCAAATCATGTGCTGTTTCATGGGTCTTGCAAGTTGCATGATGTCCATTATAACTATGGATAAAGTGTGTGTTCAGGGGAGCAATTGCTGCTCCTCAGATTGCTCTGACTGTAATGTAGAGAACAGAAATGTGCATACATGTTGCTATGTGTCTGGTCCCATCTATAAATGCATATAATTTATCTCACGCAGGTTATCTGAGCTCACAACTTGGGAGTTTACTATGAGCATCCTGTGACAGTGAACTCTATGTGCCACTAAGGAAGTAGATACCAGCAAAGGACATCACTCTGCAGGGTCATTGTTTGCAGTGGTTCCTCCCATCTGTCTCTTTTACAGTTACGCATATTTAGCATGCCCTGTCATGCATATTACACCTAAAACATGGTTGACCTATGCAGCCTTGCTCACCTATTACTTTGAGATCTGGTTGTATCGTGATAAAAGCCTGATATAGGCTTGTTTGAGCCTGTAAACTTCATTTGCCGATTTAACTCACTGATTTTACAAATACTTCAGTCATTTCCATTTGTGTAAATCATGTAAGACAATTTGTGTAATATTTTCACTTCATAAAATTTGTAGGGCAATTTGAACAAGGAGCCACATACACCAGCCATTTAGTGTTTCATGTATATTTACTTTTGCATGGAATGGTTCTAAGATATTGATTAATGGTTACATATGGGCCATCACAAACACACCGTCAATTATGGCAGCTGATTCACTTGGACATGTTGACATCATTGCTAATGTAATCAGGTCACTGTGCTATAGAATATCCAATACAGGAAAGAGATTTATAAATATATGTAGGATGTGAACCAAGTGTATGGAGAGCTGGACTGGATGTTATGACCAAATCCCAAAATTTGTCTATGTACCCTAGACCTCTGTAGTGTCAACAGAGTGATATAATACTATATAATGGGGAAAGTCATACCCCATGGGTTTTAAACTCCCCACCAGAGACTTCCACAGAATGGGTGCAAATCTATTCTCCATTTCAAATGAAACTGATTTAATAATATCATCTAATAATGATTCTGGATAATTCCTAGCATGGAAATGTGCTTCATAATTTTGCAGTTACATAAAAAGCTGTGATCTTCAGAAAGCAGTCTAGATAGCCAGATGAATTAGCCTTTATCCATACCCTTTTTTGGTTAACAGAATGTGCATTTCAGTGTGGGACCTGTAACTATAGATTCATAGGTTCATAGGTTTATACTAGGCTATCTGCCCTGGGGCATTTACAAGCCTGGCCAGAGTGTGTTTGGCTTTCGCCACCCTTTTAGATCGGTTTACTGTGCCTCTGTAGAGTAGGTCACAGAAGATAGCCCTTTTAAGGTTAGTTTACTGTGCCCCTGTCTAGCAGGTACACAGAATAGATCCCAGGGGTGAAGCTACAATCTCCCATCCACTCGTCAAGATTTCCCTTGAAGAGAGTCAGTGAGGGGCTCTGCCTAACATGGGCTGGGATTCTGTTACAGAGTGAGGGCAGCCTCTGGGATATGAATCTGTCCCTCCAGCATGTCCTATTTATTTCTGTGCTGAGGTTTAAGTCCCTGGAGCGTGTAGCTCTAAGGGATTTAGATTTCCTGAGGTGGGGCATGTCCATTAATTCTGGGTTGGGCATGGCTTTATACGTCAGGCATAGATCACCTCTGAGTAGGCGGTAAGCAACTGAGTAGAACTGGAGTTTCTTTAGCTGAACTGCATAGGGCATCTGTTTGAGTCCCTTGATCCTCTTGGTGAGGTACTTTTGGTGCCTCTCCAGTTGCTGCAGGTGTCGGGTAAGGTACATCCCAAATGGGGCATTGTATTCAATTATGGGCCTGATGAGTGATGCGTAGAGGGGCACAATGACCTCTCTTGTTCTAGATGTGAACCCTTTTGTGATAAGGTCGGCTATATAGAAGGTCTTTCTAACCACTCTGGCAATGTGATTGTCAAAAGAGAGGTTTCTATCTACTTGGGTCCCCAAATTCCTAATTACTTCTTCTGTACTTAATGGATTACCACCTATGTGGTAATTTGTGGGCACTTTGTTTTTCCCGAATGGGATAACTATGCACTTTTTGTCATTTAGCTTAAGGCCATGGCTCTGGCACCAGTTATCCGTCTCTGTGAGACCCTTTTGGAGGATGCTTGTGTCAGCTGGAGAGTCGATTATGGCGCCCAGCTTGCAGTCATCTGCGAACTTGGTCAGCCATAGTCCTCCCGTATTAGCCTATACCTCAGAGAAGTATATACCGAACAAGAGAGGTCCCAGGACTGAGCCTTGTGGGATGCCACTTGTAACTGGTTTGGAGTCTGACATGGCACCTGCAATACTGACCATGTGGGTTCTATCCCTGAGCCAGTTTGCAACCCATCTTGTGACATATGGGTTGATATTTAAGCTGGTGAGCTTATTTATGATGCCTGAGTGGGGTATTGTGTCATAGGCTTTTGCGAGGTCCAGGTAGGCCATGTGGACTACCTTCCCTTCATCTATGGCCTTGGTAACTGTTTCAAAGAAGTTGACCAGGTTCAACAGGCAAGATCTGCCCTTAACAAAGCCGAATTGGGTGGGATCCAGTGTCTGGAGGTTACCAATGTCCTTGTTTATGAGTTCCATGATGATATGCTCCATAGCTTTGCAGACCAGACTAGTCAGGCTTATAGGGCAATAGTTTCCTGGGTCCGTTGTGGCACCACCTTTGTGGAGTGGGACCACTGTTGCTGTATGCCATTCCTTGGGTACATATCCTGTAGCAAGGCTGAGAATGAACAGTGACTTTATGTGAGGGTATAGTTCTTCTTGGAGTTCGTGTAAGATGCAGCCCGGGACACTGTCTGGTCCCATTGATGCTGTGTTTTTTGCTTTGGAGAGGGCAGCTCTCACCTGTGCATTTGTGGTGTCAGGGTGGCTACATTCTGTTGGGATAGACATTTGGTCTTTTGGGGGGGAAGGGGGGGGGGGTTTGCACTGAACCTGTCTGCCAGGATGTTGGCAATGTCTGTGGGATCAGTGTATTTTTTTGTCATTTTGCACTAACTCAGAGCATATCTGGGAGTTGCCCCCCAGATTCCTGGCATAACTAAAGAAGGCCTTGTGATTATCTTTAGGGTTTTGTGCAATTTTTATTTCGAAGCTGGCCTTAGATAATTTTATGAGGGATCGTAGTTTCTTGCTAGTACTGATCAGAGATGCCTTCCCTTTTTGGGATTTTGCTCTAACATGTAGTAGCTTCCTCCTTCTATTGTATAGCTTATTTTTGATTGGGGTCCACCAGACTGGTCTCCTGCCTTTGGAGGAGTGAGTCTTGGTTTTATTTGGGATAGCATGATCCATGCATTCCTGTAGGTGTCCATAGAATGCATTTGTAAAGGATTCTGCTGTTTGGGCAGTATTTTCCACTGGCCCGGTGGCTTTGAAGGATTCCACCTCGGTTTTAAGAAGTGTGAAATTTGCTTTTGAGAAATTTTTCACTGTGATTTCCTTGGCTGGGGGTGGGGATGGGATATGGATGTCCAGTGAGATTAATTTATGGTCTGATCTTACCAATGAGGGGCATACCTCTGGTGTGGAACATATGCATCAGCAGGCAATCCTATGCAAATGAGGGTAATGATACTGAATCCCAGATTTCCCCTCAATGCTAGTCAGCACCCAACAGTGTAAGAGCAGGAATAGCATGGTGCAAGCCTAGGAGTTAGCTGACATCATAAGGAGGTGTCAGGCATACTGTAAGTGGATTGGAACCCTGTGGCTCCGGTTTGCCCTTAGCTTAGCAGACCTAAGCAAGGGGGTGTGTCTGAGGCTGCCTAGCACTCTTTACATTGCCTAAGTGGGTGTGCATGCTGCGCACCAGGTTTTAAAGGAAAAAAAAAGTAAACCAGGAAATAGCAGCTCTGTGCACATTTGAGCACTGTGTTTGCACGGCATGTCCCTGGGCTTAAAGAGGAAGGCAATGGGAAGGGAAAACAGTAGTAGAAAGGTAATCAGGGAGAACTAGCATAGCTGGTAGGTGAACTGTATCAGAATCAGCCAATTATACAGGCAGCAGCCCAGCCCAGCTCAGAACACTACTATAAACTATGCAAACTCCTTTCCCTCTGGTTTTTCCCACATACTCTACACCACCGGTGTATATAAGCGGGGATATTTTAACAAACAAAAACAACAAAATGATAGGGGCTGCAGTAGCTATCATACATCAACATGTGGAAGAGGCTAATGGTGGTGAGGATGAGAATGCTTTTAACCAACCCATAGTGAGGAGATGGAGAAAAGTGTACATATCCAGGGTAACCTACCAGGGGCTACATGAGCTGGAGATAGTGGAGCACTATAGGGTGGACAGGGACCTCCTACAGCAAATTCTTGAGCTGTGTCAGCCATGCCTCACACACAGAACTAACAGAGGAGTACCCATTCCAGTGGATATCAAGGTATGTGTAGGCCTAAGAATACTAGCCACAGGTACCTTCCGAAGGCCAACTGGGGATATCATGGGGATCTCATAGGCATCAACATCCAGGGTACTCCACCAGTTCCAGGGTGATATGTCAGCACATGCCAATCACAAAGGTGATAGGACTGATGTATTGAGAAACAGCTGATATCCCTGCACAAGCCAGCATAACTGAAATGTCCCATGCATATCTGTGAGTCAGATGCAAGTAGTGTCCATAGCACACATGCACCCAGCTCACCCAAACACCACCCACAGGTACTTCTCCGGTCTTATCCCTGCTGTTGTGAATCGGTACAATATGACTCCCACCTGTGTATGGTAATAGTGAAAGAATGCAGAATGCAGTGCAGGTGTCCCATGCAGGTGTGTCCCTAGCTGTAAGCAGCACCCTTCCAGCATCCACACCACCTGATCAATACTGATAGAAAGTATTGGCATGAGCACCTATCACACCTACCCTGTCACCCCAGGGGAATATACTGTATGGCAGTCTGGGACTGTAGGAGTGACAGAATGCAACAGCCTGTTACAGCTGGCCTGCATCACCACCAAATGGCCTATAGGCCTCTGCCAATGGCCTGCATCTCACCCGTACTGCGAATGTATGTTATGTCATGGACACCCAAATAACAACATAACACACGCCACATAAGCCATATGCAAGGCCATGTGGACAAACCACAGTAACATGTCCACCATGTCCCATTGCATGAACTGTGGACCAACATCAAAACACAGCTGTGATGATGTGATAACTATAGGGAAAGTATCAGAGAATGTTTGCATAATGTATGGAAGAGGATAGACTAATCAAGGGGGGGGGGGGGAGCATGAGCAGCATGGAATGTGCAAAGTCCCAAACATAGCCATGTGCACATACTATCCCTGGCTGCAAACACAAAAATGGGTGGCTGCAAACCTGCCTATACACCACAATAGGGGTAATGTCCTGACTTATGACCCCTGCATCTGGGTAACCTGTGTGAATCTGTATAGCTGTGAGGTATTGCCACAGCAAGATAAGGCCATACTGTCACGTCGATGGATATACAAGTATGGGATCCTCTGCTATCACTGTAAAAAGGTGCTGAAATGGATACCCAGACATTACAGCAAGTGTCTGCAGCTCCACCTCCAGAATGGCATAACATTCCAGGAATATGTAGGTGTTTGACCACAATACTGGACACAGCTGCATTCACCCTGTGTTCCCCAGGACATCACTGCTTGCAAAAATGTCTACCTGACAGTACTTGAGGACATAAAACATCACAGTGTATAAAAGTACAGAATATCTCTGCTAACACGAGTACCATGTAGCAGAAGCAGCACAGACACAATCACCTACAGCACACAATATCCCTTGCACAGTTTGACCCCATACTGCCAACTGATCTACAGATATCCTGCAGAAACAGTTTGCTAGCTCTAGGTGTAGAACACAAAGGTCTGCACTGGAGTACAATCTACCTAGAATGGATCCACACATTCAATACAGAAGGGCATACTGAGCATGCTCACACACTTAAACAAATTTAAATCATGTCTGGCAACAACAATGGACCATACATATCTGACAGTTGCAGATGTTAGTGCATACACTCCTCAGTATGTACCAGTCATACTTTGCACACACATTGGATAGGAATACATACATATATCCAAGGACAACACACTATAATATGCCAAAAGTACACATACATAGATGTGTGGAAGACAGTGACAGTGACAAAGAGCCTTCAATCATGAGGCCTGTACCACCCAGCACACAGCCAAATGGCTACAACTGCATGATGTGTAAATGTCACTCACTGTAGAAATTAGCCACTGGTATTGCTCAGCATTAAAGACTCTGTGGTGCTAGTGCTAGCTGTGCAACATGACAGTACAAGGCAGTTGTCATCTATCAGTTGTATACACGTACCTGCAGAATATAAACCTGCGTGTACCTAAGTGTGGTGTGTCTACCTCTAGATGAATGGGTTATGGCCCATGCACACACACTGCCCTCCCCATAGTCCTACTATGGCAAGCCTGCTGATGTCTGTCACTGTGAAATACACCTTTGGGGAAAGAATAGCCCAGTAATCTCTGTGGTGTGTCTTATAAATGTGTAATGCTGTATTGTGATAAACTAGTTAAGTCATGACAATTGTGTGTGTGTCTCTTTATCTGTAGGGAGCAATGCTTTTTAGGCTAGTCACACTCATTACAATTCAAATGCCTTACTTTGGTAAGCCTGCTGATGTCATTCACTTTGAAATACACCTTTGGGAAAGGAGTAGCCCAGTAATCTCTGTGGCACGTTCTATGACTGCATGATGCTGCAGTGTGATAAACTAGTTAGGTGGGAGTTCTAATCCCAGACATGGCAAGTGTGTGTCTGTCTGTGTTTGTCATTCGTATCCTGTGCGGAAGTGGCTGTGAGTGTGTAACAATGGGACTCGTGGAGCGGATTTTGCAAATTTCTTATATAGTGGCCCAATTATATGTCACAATGTCCACCTTACAAGGATAACAGATGTCAAATAGCTGAGAGGCTGGGTGGCCAATCCACACCCCTACATGTGACATCAAGGCCTGGAGAACAAAGTAAGCAACCCATGTATTTCCCAGGGTTGCCAATCCATACCCCTACATGTGACATCAAGGCCTGGAGAACAAAGTAAGCAACCCATGTATTTCCCAGAGAACACTCTCAACCCATGTCTCATACAAAAAACACACTTGCCTAGGCAGCAACTGCTATGTTGGTAGTACCCTGCATATTGCCCACAGATAGTAACCATGGTGTGATTGCAGTGGACTACAGAGGGCATGGCACCCTGTCCCATCACTACAATAGGCATGTAATTGCAGACAGTGCACCTTCACTATGTTCCCCACAGGACGCCTACAACAGCTATGGTGCCATCAAATGTGACCAACAAAGGACAAACCATGCCTTAAACACATGCCCTGTATGGACAGATGCCACTGACACCAGGGAATACCTGTATCATGCTATCAATGTAGGTGCAAGGTCAACCTACTGTCCATTACCAGTTCCTGCCACATGAGGACAGGACTGGCACATCTGATGATAACAATCAGTGTACACAACATGGGCCAGACACCCCAGGTTCAGTTACACATGTCACTGTACATGCATGTGAGATGTGTGCACATCCCAGACACCATCCATGTCATGGACTATAGAACACATACATGGCAAGCATTGCACAGCACTGGCCACACACAATAATAACCCAGGTGACTGGATGGTGAATACAATACCCACCTGTGTTTGTCAGTCTAGACACTATGCCCCTGAGCCACACTGCAGACCACTGTCATGTGGCCTTATGCCAAGATATACCCTTCACCTAGTCTTGTAAAGCCTTCTGGCACAGTCAACCACTACACACCTGTGAAGCAATGCACCCATGCATGTCAGTACTGGCACCCTGTGTGTGTGTGTGGTGTATGATGCTTTTGACCACATTCACACTCACAACTCTCATTGGAATACTGAAGCATGCTGTCTGATGTCAGACACCTTCACATACCCTTTGTCCATATAACCTCCAGAAAACCCCTGTGGTGCATGTGATACCTGCGCATTGTTGTATTAGTAAACTAACTAGTTCGGAAGTGTATTTCTGACCCTGCCAAGTGTGTCAATGTGTGTCAGTCCTGAGAGAGTATGGCTGTGTTGTCGCTGATACCTGTTCATGTGGACAGGCATGTGTACTACACCTCCCGTATCGCTACTATATCACTGTGGCAGATGTCACTCACCATCACATATATGTTTGGACAGCTCTGCAGCATGTAAGCTATGTGGTGCATGCAATAACTGCATAGATATGTGATAGCAATACATAGTCATTCAGGGGTTTGAAACCCCATACTGGTAGTTGTGTGACACAAACATGGTTAGGTTTTACTCTCCCACCCCCTCCTTGACTTACTTTGTCTCTGTCTGTCTCTCTCAATCCCTCTCTGGTGGCTGTGGAGAAGTACACCTGCTTTGCTTAGGCAGCAGCTTGTGTTTTGTAAGTGATGCTCATGATCAGCTGATGGCCTCTGCAGGAATTGCAGTCCTCCTCTAGCTGATTACACGTGGAACAGCTGTGGTAACATTCCCATAGCCAATTGCATGCAAACGCAATCCAGTATCTAGGAACATCACGTTGGTGTTGGGCCTTTTCATTCACTGTGAACAGGACCTAGATCTGGTGTTTGGCAAACAGCATCACAGATGGTTTTGGGATTTACCTCTAACAACATACACTGTGCAAACAGGCCAACAGACAGAAGGGGGATGTGCCAGACATGATTACAGAATGTAAGTGTTGCTATTCTGCCTTTGGAGTAATGTTGGTTTAACAGGGTATGTGTGGCTATAGCTGGTCTACATGTTTTAATACCTGTCATGACAGTGCTATGTTTTTGATGAAACTCCCATCTGTAGGGTCATCTGCAGACTGGGTAGTGTGTGGAGCCTTTTGTTTCTTGTGTTACTCACAGAACACTTAATGTGAGAACTGCAGAAGCATAGTGTGAGGACTGCAGTCAGTACATGGAGACAGCCGTGACAGTTACTGACTTCATATCCCTCATAGGACATATGTCACAACAAACCCTTGTACGACAGTAAATGTATGAGGTTATCACAGCAACATGCCAATATTGGGTCAGTTTTCGTAGCTCTAGCCACAAGTCTATCAACCTTTGCACATATCAAATCAGCAAAACGAAAAAAACTGTTGCAGAAAACAAAGAACGCCACAAGGGCAATGACAGCATGCTCAAAATGTTTAATGTGTAGTACAACCAACATAATGTTGCAACAAACTGCTGCATCCACAATAAAAATTAAACGAAAGTAAGTAAAAGCAACAAAACCAACAAGTACGTTATGAAGTGCTTTTCGTCTGTAATGTTTAACAGCTTCTTCAGATAGTAACACACCGTAGGTTTAGGTTATTTAAATGTAGTACAACAGTCACATGATAAATGTAATCCTGTCATTAACCCTTTAAAGGTGGAACAATTTTAACCTCATTTTAAAAAACTGTGTGTGTGTTTTGTTCAAAACACCATATCAGTCACATAATACAGAGTAATAAAACGTAAAAAAATAAAATACATAAAATATTAGTACTTTGTACTTAATATTATAACAATTAAAACCACTACAAATGTGTTATTAGTCTGAACAAAGATACTGTAATGTGCACACATGGGAAACCTATAATGGAGCAAGAAATTGTGCTACTTTACTAGTGGCACTTATATGTGTGCTATGAATACCGTTACCATTTCCTAACTTATGGTACAATTATTAGTATGACTAATGACCAGAGACTAAATAGTTGTAAGGTAGTCTTGTTTTCATACAAATAACAACACTATTTCCTCATAAACCTAAACGTGAATGTAAAAACGTGAAACAGAGCAAAAAGTCATACTACATTACTAGTGGCACTTTGTATATGTGCCGCAAGTACCATTACCAATCTCGAGCTTATGATAAGGTTATTAGTGTAACTTATAAACCTGTTCTAAGTACTTAAAAAATGGTGATGCTGTTGTCACACAAGATGACAATTTAACATCCTTATAAACCTAAGGTGCGATAACTAGACGGTGATCATAACAAAGGCGCATTTTGTTTTGAATAAATGTATGTTAAGTAATGCCTACCTAAAGGTGGTAGGCTTAAACGTAATCTACAAATAGGTAAACTAATTACCTTACTGTCCAATGATGTAGTACCTAACTATAATATAAGCTGTGTTCTACTGTAGAAGTTAATGTATGCACCTATTAAGGTTAAGAAAAGTTCTAACCTTATCGTAACCAATTTCTTAGTTTTAATACACAGGTTAGTGAATAGGCTTAATTCAATCCTGGTGGTTGACATGCATCTAAGCGTAATTGTCATAGTAGTTCTATTTTTTCTAAAAATAGTGAACTTGAACTGCCCCTTAGCATAATTTGAATGTAGTTTTCTTGGTCATGGATTTGCTCAATGACTTTAAACTTAAATGAGTGGTTTGGTTGTTCCATACAGTGTTTTGCCAATGCAGTCTCTTGTTTGTGTCTATTAATTGCATATACATGGTCATAAATCCTATCACGAAGTCTCCTATCAGTTTTGCCCACATAGAAAGCTGGACATAATTGACACTGGGCTAAGTAAACTACACCTTTTGAATTACAGTTGAATCTGTTTTTCAATGTGTAGTTCCTATCTCTGATAACAAATGTATTGCCAATGTCAATGTATTTACAATAGTTGCACATCTCGCATCGTGACATACCCACTGTCCTATGTGTACTGTTGTGTCGACCTTCTAAAATATTTTTTAAGTTTTTACTCCTCCAATAAGTAATGACTGGGGATGTTCCTATCTTTGGAATGATGTCTCTGTCGGTTGTGAACAAGTGCCAGATCTTTTTCAAAATGCCCATAACTTCTTTTGCTCTTAGGTTAAATGGCAAAACAAAACTAATATTCCCATTGGTTGTTTTTGTGGGACCCAGTCTCTCTCATCCTATAGCTCATTCGAGAGACCGGGTCCCACAAACACAACCAAAGGGAATATTAGTTTTGTTTTGACATTTAACCTAAGAGCAAAAGAAGTTATGGGTATTTTGAAAAAGAACTGGCACTTGTTCACAACCGACAGAGACATCATTCAAAAGGTAGGAACATCCCCAGTCATTACTTATAGGAGGGGTAAAAACTTAAAAAATATTTTAGAAGGTCGACACAGCAGTGGGTATGTCACAATGCGAGATGTACAACTATTGTAAATACATCGACATTGGCAATAAATTTTTTATCAGAGATAGGAACTACACATTAAAAATCATATTCAAATGTAATTCAAAAGGTATAGTTTACTTAGCCCAATGTCAATTATGTCCAGCTTTCTATATAGGCAAAACTGATAGGAGACTTTGTGATAGGATTTATGACCACGTATATGCAATTAGTAGTCACAAACAAGAGAACGCATTGGCAAAACACTGTATGGAACAACCAAACCACTCATTTAAGTTTAAAGTCATTGAGCAAATCCATGACCAAGAAAACTACATTCAAACTATGCTAAGAGGCAGTTCAAGTTCACTATTTTTAGAACAAATAGAACTACTTTGGCAATTACGCTTAGACGCATGTCGACCATCAGGACTGAATGAAGTCTATTCACTAACCTGTGTATTAAAACTAAGAAATTGGTTACGATGAGGTTAGAACTTTTCTTCACCTTAATAGGTGCATACATTAACTTCTACAGTAGAACACAGCTTATATTATAGTTAAGTACTACATCATTGGACAGTAAGGTAATTAGTTTACCTATTTGTAGATTGCTTTTAAGCCTACCACTTTTAGGTAGGCATTACCTAACAATCATTTATTCAAAACAAAATGCGCCTTTGTTATGATTACCATCTAGTTATCACACCTTAGGTTTATAAGGATGTTAAATTGTCAACTTGCATGACAACAACATCACCATTTTTTAAGTACTTAGAACAGGTTTATAAGTTGCACTAATAACCGTATCATAAGCTCAACATTGGTAATGGTACTTGCGGCACATATACAAAGTGCCACAAGTAATGTAGCATGACATTTTGCTCTGTTTCACGTTTTTACGTTCACACTTAGGTTTAT